>NW_015090828.1:5254568-5402996 GCF_001431845.1 Calidris pugnax | reverse complement strand
CCCCGGGGGCCCCGCCGTTCCCCGGTGATCCGCCCTGCAGGTGCCCCCCGGCGCTTTAAATCCCTTGGGTTAGCAGCCGTCCTCCCGGTTTTCCCTCCCCGGAGGAGACCCCCCCCCTGCCTCGGGGGCGCTTCCTCCCGCCGCAAGACACCTGGCTGAGGGCGGGCAGCCCTCGCCGTCGGGGGACCGCCGCTTCCAGGCCGCGCCCCGCTGCCCAGCGACGGGGCGGGACGGCGGCGGCCCCCGGAGCGGGCGGCCGGGAACCCAGCGCCCTCCTCTTCCTCCCTCCCTGCCGCGGGAGGAGAGGCACTGGTGGGGCCCGGCTCCACCTGAGGGGGCGGCGGCAGCGGCGGCGACGACGAGGAGGGGCAGGCCCGCCCGCCGGTGGGGGCGAGCCCGGGACGGCTCTGCCCTGGCGCCTGGGTGAGGTGAGGAGAGAGAGCGCTGCAACATGGCCTCCTCCTCCTCCTCCTCCTCCTATTCCGCGGGACGGGGCGGCCGAGACCAGGTGAGCGCGCAGCCCCCGCTCCCGCACCGCTGCCGTCGGGCAGTGCGCCGGGACCGGCGGTTCCTGCTGCTTTTCCTCCTTTTTATTTTTTCCTCCCTCCTTCTTCCCTTCTCCCCCTCCTCCTCCTCCTCCTCACCGCTCCGGGGCAGAGCGTCCGTTCCGACGGGCGGTTGGGGCGGGGGGCGCGCGCGCGGCCGCGGCCGTTAACGGTCACCGCCTGTCAGACCCGGGTAGGGTCGGGCGGCTCTACCTCTGCTGGGGTGAAAAAACACCCAAAAAAGGGTCTTTTTAGCACGCCAGCGTGGTAGTGTTAGTAGGGATAAAGTGCTTCGTGGTGCCGGCGCGGGGCAGTTGCCCCGCGTGTGCTGGGCTCGCTCTTCACACCTGAGCGGTGCGGCAGCAGCGGCGGCGGATGATGCTCGAGGGATGGAGGCTGCAAATCCTCCCAGGCCAAGGGCCAGAGTCACCTCTGTCTTCTCCCGGTGGGTAGCTGCCCACCCGCGCCCGCCGATTGCTACTGAGGAAGGCGGGAAGAGCCCCAAGGCCGGTTGCTTTGGGGGCACAGGCTGGATTCGAAGGTGCTTTCGCCGTCGTAGAGAGGTAACAGCACGGGGGGCTACGGGAGCTGTTTTTCCCCACAGTGGTTAGACCCAGGCCACAGGGTCGGGTGAAGGAGCTTTGCCACGGCCCCGTGTGTCCCTTAGGTGTAGTCAGTGTGACCGTGTCCTGTTTATTGCTCTGACAAACGCTGCCTTGTGTCACGAGTGAGTGGGCTGGTCTGATGTTCTTTCCAGCTGAAGGTAAGTGGCAGAATCAATTTGAACTGCGAAGACTGTGTTCTCAGGGCGCAAAAAGAGCACATTTTGGCCTATTGCACAATGTCTGACCAGCAAAATGACACTTCTCCCACTAGAAGTAAGTTTTAAGGGATTGGAAAAGTATGATAAATGTGAACTGCTATTTTTTTCTTTTTTGGGCTATATGCCCAGAACTCCTGAAACTAAAACTGAAAACTGGAAGATTAAAGCTATAATTAATCAAGGGTGAATAAGCTTTATCCTTTGTTCCCTTTTTTTCGGGTGAATTTGGTATCTTTTGAATCATTAAGCCTCCTTGCTTTTAACACCACTTCTGCTGCTGCTTGAAATACTTAATATCTCCTCTTCTCTGTCTAGTTATCTCTCTTATTGTAGAGTGCTATGGTTTCTCATGTTTCTCCCTCAAATCTGTCCACTGTTCATGCTTTAAAAAGGAATGTAAATTAACACCCCAAGAGGACTGATCAACTAGAAGTAAAGCGCTGCTGTGGCAGTCGGGTCCTCTAAGTTCTGGCTCAGCAAGAACTCTGCCCATCACTTCTAAACTTACTGAGACCTGCGTTTGAAGGAGAGCCCCTAGGATGTGAAGACAGCACTTCCTACTGTGGTGTCGGTGCTCCAGGTGTATTTTGTTTGCTTCCTCTCTTTCAACAGTTGGCTCAAGGATAAATGGAGAAAAAGGTATCTCCTATGCGTTCATGAAGTGGGCAGCTTCCAGACTTATTCTGAAGGGTTTGAAAACTAGGCTGTGTTGAAACAAGAAGTCCTTAAAGAAGGTGACTGTTCTCAGTCTCCAAAATGCATATGTAACATCTTGGGCTTGGAGCAGCCTTAGGACTGTTGGGAAGACTCAGCTTTTTCCTCTGGACTCTGGTCTTTCAGGCCATTAAGGGCAGCAGATTCCCCAATGGTTTGACAAGACTGTTAAGTCAGACTCTAAACTTCTAGGGTGTCTTTTTGTGTGGTGGTGTGTTTTCTTTTTGTTTCCCTCCAAAGGGTGGTGGGTGTGTAAGATGCTCAGATCTTGGGACACTGTTAATGCCTAGTGTTGGAAATGGGGACAGGCTTTGAAACTATTGGTAAGTTTCTTACAAGAACGCATTCTGCCATTGCAAGTCTTGCTCTGATGTCCTAGATGCTTTCTGTGGGAATTTGCTAATGCTCATTGCTTATTTCTGTTACAAAATGATACTATAACATGTCATTGCTCTGTTGGCACTTGCCAGAGGCTAAGGTTGGGGATATTTGTTACTGAGAAAATTATCACCTCTCCCATCTCTTCTGGATACTAATTTCTTGGCTGTATGCTTTTTTTTTAATATGGTGAGGTATATCTGTTACAATGCAGTGACTTGCAAATTCATGTGGATAATTACATGTGGATAAATATTTTCCTTTTTTTTTTTAATTCTATTTCCAGTTTTTCCTCAGATAACTTCTAACCTATGCAGAGGGAGTCAAAATTGTTGTAGCAGCATAGGAAAGAAAATAACTTGCTATTAAAGATATTTTTGTATTACTGTGCTATTTTGCTGTTTATTATTGGGATGGCTCTGCTCTTTATTTCATTTCAATGTATTCTAAAAATGTTTTGTTCAGAAGTTTGTGTTTTTAAAAAGCAACAGGAAGAGTAGAATGCACTTTCTTATTTTAGTTCTTTTGCTATGACAAATCTGAGCCTCAATACTATGAGTACTACTAAAAGTCAGCACCTGAAAGTGACTTAATTGTGCTTTTAGGTCACTGACAGTGCTGTGTTTTGTTCTGTAGGGTTTATGTTTGGTCAATTTCCAGTACTGAAAGCTTGGGAGTTGTCTATGGCTTGTAGGAGATCTGACTTTTGAAATTTACAAATGAGAAACTCTTATACTATCTTTGTCATTTAAAACTAGGGCATTGGTGGGAAAAGATAGGAGACGGTGATCATTGTCATGCAGGGAAAGAAAAAAATCCAAACTGTTCAAATATGAAAGCCATGTTATTCTCACATGAAAATAGTTTACTGTTGAAGTAAAAAAACTATTTCACAGAACAAGCTTTTGGCCTGCAAGGCCTCAAGTTCAGTCATAGCTAGTCTGAAAAACAGCAATAATAAACCAAACTTTTCTTCATTCATTGAAAACTTTAGGGAAAAATGATAATTCTGCAGTTAAAAAACCAAACACAGATACCCCCACGCCCCCTTGTCTGTGTAGTATATAGATCAGACTACCTGTGTCTCACTTCTAGATAAATGTCTAATATAGATAATCTCCTAGCACTGCTGCCTATTCTGGTTCTGTCCTATGTTTTTATCAATTTAACTTTGCTTTTTTTTCCTCTGCTCCAAAGTGATTGGAGTCCTGTTCTTATGCACTGTTTCTCGAAATCCAGCGGATTGGAGTCCTGTTCTTATGCACTGTTTCTTGACACCACAGCAGTCTTGACACCACATAAAAACTCTTAATGTACTAATCCAGTGGTTAATTACCCATTAAAAGTTATTTTTGCCACTCTGTGTTGTCTGAAGTGTGACTGTTTCCCATGTATGTTAGGTTTTGTGATAAGCTGTTGACAGCAGTACTTGTACTCCTGTTGGTGTGGCTCTTGGAATGACAAAGTAAGATCTGACATGTTGCATTAGTTCTGAGAAAAGCATGGTTTTGCAATCTTTAATCAGGCAAAGTTTCATTAGCTCTTTGAGGGAGTTTGTCAATGACTTGGCCCAAGTTGTTTTTTGTTGCTTTTTGTGTGTTTGTTTTTTTTTTTTTAAACAGCTTGTGGCATTTCTTAGCTTTTTCCAGAGAAGGAAAAAGTGGCATAGAGCCTGGGGCATGAGGGTAATAGAAAATATTTCTGTGGGCTTTACGCTTGAATTCGGAAATGTAGAATGTTAAATAGGTATTTATGATGCTGACATGTCTAAGAAGGAACTATGAAGTTAGAATTTTTCAAAATGAATGCTTCAAAAAAGTTTTAAAAATATTTTTTTTAATGTGGTAACACTAGTGTGGATTCCATATCTTTCTTCCCTGATAAATCGGAGAAATTAGGCAAAAATTGGAAAGAAAATGTTGCTTTCTCTTTTCTTTTTTTGAATTTAGGGAGAGAGGGGAAAAGAAGGAACTTAGAACTGTTACTCTCATGTTCAGCATTTACGAAATGTCAGAACTTTGCTACTCTTTTGATTACTGCCTGATGGTTGGTGGTAGCAAGGAAAGAAAATGTTGCTTTCTCTTTTCTTTTGCTTAATCTAGGGAGAGAGGGAAAAGAAGGAACCTAGAACTGTTACTCTCATGTTCAGTATCTAAGAAATGTCAGAACTTTGCTACTCTTTTCATTACTGCCTGATGGTTGGTGGTAGCAGCTCTTGCTCTCAACTGTTGAATTACATTAGCATTCATATAAAATAGATTGAAAATAATAGTTGCTTGCACTGTACAGTTCTGCTGTCCTTGCCATTGGGGTGCTCTCAACTGTTGAATTACATTAGCATTCCTATAAAATAGATTGAAAATAGTTGCTTGCACTGTATGGTTCTGCTGTCCTTGCCATTGGGATGCAGTCTGACTTTGCAGAGAGGATATGTTACAGGTTGAGAATAATGGGTGAGAAGGATGAAAAGGACAGCAAAGAAAATGGCTTTATTAAATTCTTGACTAGTGTGATAGTGAAATTCTGAGGAACCTTGCTTTGCTTGTCTCAGTCACTGCCTCATTGTTCATGTGATGATAGTGTACTTTTACAATTTTTCCCAGTTTTAGTAGTGTCTTGAGCAAACCCATCCTATTGAGTCTTGGAGTAGTGGCTGCTCTTCTTTTTATCCTCCCCCATGACATCCCACAAAAAAGAATGTAGTATTAGCTGTACCTAATTATATTGTAATTTCTTCTATTAAATCAATTTAAAACTTCAGTTCCCAGTGACTTGTTGAAGAGAAAAAGATACATATTTCCCTCAATCTCTTTTTAAAATTCAGAAAGTTATTCTCCAAGGGCATACTTAGGTCAGTGCCCTTCAAGGGAGAATTTGTTCTAAGTTTCCGTATAACATCTGATGTATGCATCATGACTTTATCAGTATGTGTTATCGATTCTATCTGATAATGACTTAAAAAAATGTTATGAGCTAGTGAAAGGAGTTCTGCATAGCTGTAGTTGGGAGTGTTTGTGGGCTGAAACCTTCCCATGTGCTCTGTGTGCTGGTGTTAAAGCAGGAGCTGGCTAAGCTTCTGCACTGACCTTCTGCATTATTTTAAACAGGTTGTGATGACAGCTCCTTTTGGTAGGAGAAACTAAAGTAACATTCTGCAATGACGGAGTAGCTGATAGCATATGCATGTCATACGAGAGCCTGTTTCTTGCTGAGAGTCTTCACAGAGACTTGATTTGAGGGTTCAAAACCTCTGTAATATAGCATCTATTTTGGAAAGTATTTTTAAAGCAATCCTACTGGAGGTCATTTTCAGATAACTTGCAGAGAACAGATGTGAGTCAGTTTTATGATATTCTCATGCGGCTGTTACTAGTGCTATGTTTTAAGTGTGTGGTGTTGGGTTTTTGTGATGGGGTTTTTTTTTTGTTTAAAGAAAGGTATATGGATTCTCTAGCTTCCATGACAATTAGTTTGGTCTATGGAAAAAATAGAAGCTGGAAATGACCACACCTTGACCTAATAATTAACAGGAGTTCTTCTGCTTTTATGGTTTGTGGGGTCAGAAATTCTGACTGTTACCATATTGAGGGTGCTGATTATGCAGTTGGTGAGGAATTACTTAGCATTAGGAAGATGTTCAGGCAGCTGTGTCTATTCTGATTTCTAGAGTTAGAAGGTCCTCTGTGGTGGGAAACCCCCACTTTAATAGAAACTTTATATACACGTCTGTCATTTGTTTTTGCCTCAACTTACTATTCTGTAGATTTTTGTTTTGTGTTTCTTGCTCTTTAAAGATTGTCTGCTTTTCCGTTTCTTGTCCTCACTTTTATGGGGGGCAGATTTTTCACTCTGTCATCTCAGACTCATTTCTGTCACTTTAATAGTTTAGTGCAGCCTCAGGCAACAGAGCAGTTCCTGTGCAGGTTCAGTTTCCTCAAAACACCTGTTTAGCTTTAGGACTGGTTCAAAGAAAATTCATCCTGAAATTGCTGGATTTACTGTGCAAAGAACTCCCAGTCACACCAAAGAATAGATCTAACAAAGCTAAAGAATTGATAATTAGTTTTAGCCTTTTCTTTTCTTGTTGAAATGAGTCTGGTTTATATATCTATTGTGAAATCACAATAGATATTTAAACACACAAAAGGCAGGCTCTTGGGAAAGTGGGAAAGCAAGGCTACTGGGAAGGTGGGGGGAAATAGCTGATCTGCAGGTGTTGCTTATTGAGTACAGTTAATTTGAGTGATTAAAACCTTCCTTGTTTCCTCACTTCTTTCCTCTTGTTTTGGAGTTTCAGTTAGTGCTGTGGAGGAATCTCAAGAAGCAGACTGCTCTTGCTTCTGTACCAGAGGATAAAGTAATTTTGGGGATTGATGCCTAGTTTGTTGAGGCAGTTGGGTGAGGAGGTAAAGAATGAGCCTTGTGAAAGGGGAGGGGGAATTATACAAGGCCAAGTGACTGTAATATGCTCTTAAAATCTATCTTTGGGGCATAATAGACCACTAAAAACTTATCATAATAGGTGAGTTAGCTGGCCCTCTGTTCTAACAATACTGCATGCAGGGAAAGAAAAAAGACTTCTAAAGAAGAGTCTTCCAACTACAGGTAGAAGTATTCTATAATATTAAAAAGCAATGGTAATAACATATAGTAATAATTATATGATGGGTGTTAAGGGAGAAGTTAGTTAACTTGGTAAAACCAGAAAGAGTAGTAGTGACTTTACAATAATCTTTGAAGGAAAAACTATAGGAATGAATACATTTGGTAAGTTTTTAAAAACTTAAAATTATTCATTGTTTACCCTCCAGTGACCTCAGTGTTCTTCCATTTTATTGACAAGCTTAAACATAAAAGGAGGGCTTAGAGTGAGTTTTAGAATTTATTTTAAAAGAGAAACTACATGGTATGTTTTGTTCTGGAGGTGTTTTTGGTTTTCTTTGGCTTTTGTGGGTATGTTAGGTCATGTCGGTAAATGACTATCACTCATCAGATTAGATTTAAGGCACAGTAATTATTTTATTGCCCCGTATCTCTACTCATATGGCTCCTTTTTGTAATATCTGAGGTACATAAACTGGTACATGTATCACCCAGAACTGCAGAACAAGTTGCCTTTAAGGGTGTGGTGAGGTAAAAGAAGCCAAAGATGGAAGATACTCTTAACAACCTCTTAAAACACTTCACCTGAGAGCATTACATAACACCTAGACTTGCTCTTAAAGCTGTTGAAGATTTAGGCTTAATAGCTACTAAGCAATTCTGTTTGAAGTTTAATTGGGCTTTAAATCAGGAGAAGTTAAATATCCATGTGGCTTCTGAGTATCTGGCCTTAAACTTACGTGTTTTTTAATCTGCACCAATGTGTCCAAAGCTTTCAGTATCTTCACAGTGTTCTCTGTGCTCTGACTTAGTGTAGCACAGGCAGCTTACTTTCTGTTTAACCTCAGCCTCCATAACAGCATACTTTTACCCTATCACATTAACACCGTTGAATAAGAAGCTGCCTCATAAGCCTTTATTATTTTATTAGGGGAATTCAGCTCAAATTCTTGGGCTTCTGTACCTGCAACCTGACAAAGATGGGAACAAGTCCAACGTGTTTCAGGATGTGGAGTTGCTCCTTCTGTGGCATTCATTTTTACAAGTGATGACTTGTTTTGCCACAGACATGACCCCATTCTGTAGGTGAGTGATCTATAGGTGTGATTCAATATTTTGAATTGCTGATGGTAGAGCCAATTTCCTTCCTCCTTCCTCTCTACGCCTCCATTCTGCTTGCTTCTGTTCAAAGAATACTGCAGACAGAGCACATATGCATGTGTCTGAGAGGCAAATCATTTCACAGGTCATGACTTTGCAAATGCTTGAGTCAGCCTAACTCTGGGATAGGAGTCTCTGGTGGGAATAAGTTACAGTGATTAAAGAAAGGGAAGAACCTCTTAAACAACATTCACCTCTTAAAAATTTGCCACATAGAACAGCATCAATCAGTGCAGGTGCTCAGCTTTTATACTCAGGAGCATATGTAGCTCACAAGGCTCAGCCTGGGGCTTGCTTGGTCTTGGTGCTTGTATCTTTGGTTGGGAACTCAACCTGTGGCTTCAACATCTCATTCCAGTGCCCTAGTTCCAGATACCCTAACATAGCAGAGAGCTTTATCTTTTCTGTGTGTTTGCTTTGTTTTGTTTTTTTTGTTGGTTTTTTTTTTTTTCCTCCTACCTCCCTTGGTGCATCAAATCTACTCTGCTCTAGTGATCCTTGCAATCCATTCCTAAGAAACTTGGCTGTTTACTGTCATCTTTCCCTCAGATAGCACTTTGTGAAATGACTTTAATTCAGTAAGGTGCTCTTGTTCTTGAAGTTATTGCTTTTCCTTATATTGATAGAGGTTAAACTTTTTTCAGCCTTTTGTTGTTTTGATGATGAGGCTTGCAGCATGGTTTTGAAAAGTGCTTTGTTTCTGTAGTCAGGGAGAGATGGACTGTAGCAGTGCTGTGGCAGGGAGTGGTAGGGGAGCAGGGCAGGTGCTTTGTTACCTGGTTTCATCGCTGCAGGAGATATTATGTAAATACATTGGAAGTTTTCTCTGATTTGTGAGGTAATGTTTCATAAATAAGCATTGCATTGTTTAAAACTTGGGTGTTGGATTTAGGAAGCTAAATACATTCAGAAGTGATGTGACAACAAGAGTAAGATACTTTTCCGGTGTTCCTCATGTAGGAGCTAATCCAGCATTCTAGGGAAACTGTCTTTCTGGAAAGTTATGAAAAATAGCAATGTATTTACCTGCTTTTGGTTTTGTGCTTGGAAAAGTCTGGGACTAGCAATAAGAGGGTCAGTAAGTCCTAAATGAAGCTGTTTTATCAAGTCTCATGAAAAATAGCAATACTTCCAATATAAAGATGAGATTTACAGTCAACTGTTCTAATTGAGTCATAAATCAAACAAGACTTCCCCCTCTCCCCGCCCCCCCTCCAAAAAAAAAAAAAGAATGCAGAGGCATCAGTCTGTGTGGGTTCAGCATACTTTCCTGTGTGTGGCCTGTATTTCTTTTCATGGGCTCCATCCCCGCAAAGCCGCTTTGTGATCTCAGTCTTGATGTGGGTCAAAAGGGGAAGATTGTTAACATTCCTCCTGCCCCTCTCCATCACCATCAGCAGCTCTCAGTGGATATCAGTCCTTTGGGCTTGTGTGGGAGAGGACAGTGGAATTTTGTGCTGCTTGTAATCGCTCTTCCAAATATTTCTCTCAATCTGTGTCTCGTCTGGACAGTGACCTAGCTCCCAGTTTTTGATGGTTATTAATTGTGATTGATTGGTATGTCAATATTGCTGGCATACTAGTATTTTCATATCTTATTAACATTCATAAGCCCATCAGGAAGTCTATGATACAGCTAAAGAAACTATTTTTTTCCCAAGGGAGTCATATTTCTAGGTAGTGTTCCCTGTAATTGCCCTTTAAAAGTTGTTTTGTCTTGTCCCTGGTTAGCAGCTTTAACATTGTTACTTATCTGTGTGACTCTTTTTCCCGACTTTAATGATTGTCCTATATTTGTTTTGACATGAGCGTAGTTTCACGTGACAGCTTTGGTTTTACAGAATAGAAGCAACCACTTTTTTTTTGGCTAAATTTAAACTGCTTTTATGGTGAAGTGTCCTTTGTTCTGTAAATGAATTCTAAGGGATCGTTATAAGCAGTTTGGAATTGGTTGTTACAGTGATACAAGTAGGTAACAACGTGCCTCTGAAGAGATTAAGGACTTGTCATTTTATGTTGCATTTGTTCCAATTATCATAATTGTAATGAAATGCATGTCTTTCTTCTGCAGTCGCTTTCTCTTGTCTTTAATGTGTCCATCTTCCTAAAGAACTTGTTAAAGAAGGTGGTGTTGTCAAACAATATTCCCTTGATCAAACTGGAACAAAAGAAAATAAATATTCAGTAGTGATCTATAGCTTGGAAAGCAAATGTACAAAGATCATTAACCTCATACTGAGCTCAAATATATTTCTTGTTTGCAGGAGGGAGGAGTACACCAAATATAGTTATTGCAAAGGTTAAATATTGGGGAGGAAAAGTTTAGAAACAGAACCTGTTTTACATATCCAATATAGGTAATCATTACTTAAGAGGAAGATGTGTAAAAAGATACTTATAAGTAACAGCGAATTCCATAAAGCTTGTGCAATTTATGGTTAATGTTTCCTTTATGCTCTGCTTTTACAACAGTTAATAAAACCAGTGTATTGTAATGGAAGATTTTAAAGTATGATAATTTTATTTAGTCAGCTGTGTGGTATGTTTAACTGGACTGTGACACTTAAGCAACAGAAAAGAATAGCATTCAGATTGCTCCATGGAGGGAGAAGTAATTGTCTTGGACACCTGTAATTTCATCATCTGCTTATTTTTGTGCCAATTGCACACGCTGCAGATGATTTTGGCAGTTTTGCATGATAAGCATGTTAGGCTTTCTGCATGAAGGACACTAGTATCTGAAAAAACCTTCAATACTAGTGTAAATAAACCTCTTGAATGTTTTGTGTTTCATTATGTAAATACCCCTTTGTTCTTTTTTGTGACAGTTGTTGCTGATGTAAGTACAGCAAATCCAGCTGTACCAGTCACTCAAAGTCCTTGCTAGTTTTTTTTGTCAGTTAAAATTATATACAGTACTCTTTAGTAGAACTCCAAACTTTAAGAATCTTGGAAAGCATTGAAATATGTTGTATATTTTTGTGTAATGTATGAACAAGCTTGACCTTCCTGGAAATGTGTCCCCATATTATCCTGAGTTTCATATAGTAAATACTGTTAAAATAACAATAGTGGGAACAGCTAAGAAATAGTAATAAATTTTACTGTGTCTCTAAATAAAGGATAAAAAGAAAATGACTGCTGCTGTATGTGATCACTTCCATTGGCTGCAACAAAAAATGCAATCTTGTTATTTCTTAGAAAAACTCCTATTTAAAAGCTGCATATTTGTATTTAATGGGATCACAGCCTTTAGTTGTTGTCATCCATACTCACTGCAGTCACTCACCAGTTTATGCCTTTCTCTGATCTTCATACTGTGGCAGAGTTTGTCCACTTGAGGAAATGGAATTGGCTCTGTCCCATGTGTCTGCAGAGCTGCTGACTGGTTTGACTTCTCTCAGGTGTTGAGTGGCTGTGGCTGTCACCAGACTTGGGAGAAATGCTGCTTCTCTTAATAACAGACTGTAAGAATATATGGTCCTATTGTGGTATACTAATTTAGGTCAAATAATGACCAGGGAAAATACTGATGGCAATATCGAGGACTGACAGATTTTTATTTTTATTTGTGAAATCTATGTTTATTTTTTGAGATTTGATGGGAGAAAAGATTGGGATGAAATGTAGAACATTTCTAGAATTCTAGAGTTGAAATATACAGAGGAATAAGTGTTTATATTTAAAAATCCATGTATATATCAAAATATATTTTAAAGTATATATATTTGACATTTGTGTATTAATAACTGGGAAAGAAGTGGTGTCCCAGAGATGTGAAATAAACAGAGTGGATAACCAGTCAGTATATTACTGGCCTAGTGAACTGGCTACATATTGGTAGGAGGTATCAGCTGCCAAATTCTTTGTCATAATGGTTTTGGTGCCTGAAAATCTGACCCCAGGTGCTCATCACTGTCATGCTGGCTTGCATTTTTGGCAACCACCTTGCAGGAGTTTCAACCTAGAATACTGGGGTGTGCTCATGAAGGAAGGAGGGGGTCCTGGAGCATGGCCTTTGGAAGATGAGAGATTGAGCAGAAGATGGGCTAGAAGATTAATTCATCTGAGTCTTTCCTGTCTTTGGATTATGCCCTCTGCTAGCAGCTCTGTCAGGTCCTAGGTATTCAGTTGCTGGTGTTGGCAAGGTCCATCCCATTCAGAAGCTGTCTTCCATGGTTGCACAGAAGCTTTATTGTTCATTTTTGCCGCTTGTGATGCGTTACTGTTCCCCCTGTATACCTAAAAGTGTTTGGCTGTGGTCGCAATTAATTTGGAACAGAAAGCTGGTCATTAAGAAATAGCCTTATATTTAATGAACCTTGTCAAACAAAGCCTGGGCTTAAAAACCTGCTGACATTGATAGAAATCTTGAAGCTGATTATGAGTGCTGGAGTTAGGTCACTTTGTAACTGACGTTACAGTAACCTTCTCTACTTCAATGTCAATTTTTTGTTCTCTTTCATAGTGATTAGGTAGGTAATGATAGAACTTGCACTGCTCAAAGTTGTTCTCCTCTCTGTCCTTGAGTAAAAACATGTTTAAAAAGTAATTCTGTTGGGTTCAAATGTCTGCTCATACAAAGCCTGTAAGAGAAAGGCCATCCTTGAATTTATTTCACTGGGAATCCCCCAGATTCTAGTGAAATGCATGACTCGTGTCCTAGTGGAGTATGCTACAGTTGTACCTTCCCAAACCCACCGAATCTCTGCCTCCTCACTCCCAGAAAAACTCAACAAAGAAAAAACAAACCCCAAAACCCCAGGTAGTGAAAACTAATGTTTCCTTTCTCTGCTGAGGTCTTGATTTTTTTCCCTCATTAGTGTTATAGGGAACTCCTGAATACTACTGTGAGCGAGCTCTGTGGTTTCTCAGGCTGCTCTATGCTCTGAAGTCTTGTGAGTGCCAAACCAGAGAGCACCATCTACAGCATTGACATCAGATCTTTTCCTAAAGATCCATGGTGAATCAGCATTTTCTGCTCTTTTAGGTTTGCAGTAAGGCTGTTAAGCACTCATCTGTAATTTATTTCTTGTTTCTTTTTAACTGTGACTGTTTAACTCTTGGCACTCACCAACAAAAATGTCTCTCTGCATTTTTTTTATATAATATTGTGTCCTGTGTAACCAACATGAAGTGAGGCTATAGAACTTAAGGCAGAGAAATGTGCACAGTATCTCTTACCGCAGTTAGCGTATGGGGCCAGGTGACTTTATTGACTGTGAGCAGCACCTCTAGGACTGCAGTTCCTCCAGAAACCTCTGCCAATATGTAGGTGTCTTCCATTTCCCCAGTTACCCCCTCAGCAGCTTGGGTGGGTAGATGCTTGTCACTCCTGTCATCATGTTTCTTCTGCTCTGCTTTCCTGGCAGATGCTTGCCCCTACCATGTGGCTGATTATTCTCTGGGTCAGAAAGCTCATTGAATGCTGGTAGGGCTTTTGTCCATCTGAACTAGTGATCCCCTCAAAGCACTGGCTGGAGCTTTGTGATATTTTGGTCATGTTAAATATAAAAACTCTTCCTTTTTGCAGAATGTGTTCTTTCCTATATTCAGTAGCTCTTCCAGCTAATGATTAGTTTACTTTATAACAAGTATCAATGCCTGTATTGTTTCAGTCATTCTGATAAGCAGATCTTTGAATCCTGATATATGGTAGTTTGGCAGGACAAACTCACTGGAATATCAAATAATGAGCAAATGCTTTTATTAAAGATGGAAAGGCCACTAGACTAAACACCTGCTAGTTGTTAAAAAAATTAATTTGAAATTGGATCCAGAGATTTGTTTCACTTCACTACCAGTTAAACCTGTTAGGAGTGAAGAAATTAGGTAGCAATATATTACTTAATATTTTTTTACTGTGTATCTTAATATGGTGAGGATTTTTTAATCTGTATTCAAACTCACAGGTTTTTATTCCTTATGAAAGACTGTAGTTTATATTTAAATAATTACTTTAACTACAAATTTAAATAACTACTAAAGAAAAGAATATGCTGCACTCATTTTTCTCCTTTCCGCATCCCCTGCCACAGCCTGGGGAGAAGGAAACCCTGTATGAAAACAGATCTTGTTTTAATGCTAGTCAGCAGTAAAACTCGATCGATCTGCTTTCATTTCTTTGACATGGCTAACTTCTAATAAATGAGCTCCATGTTCTTTGATTGAGACTCAGTGATGTGTGTATTCTTGTTTCATAATCATGTTTAATAGATTAGCCAAGTAGAAAATTTTTTGCTCAGTAGAAAAAGAAATTGAATGGGCTAACACTGTAATATTAATCTTCACTAAACTGTAGTGAAATCCTTTGAAATGGAAGAAACATGTATTTCATGATGTATTTTACTACTAGCAGAAGGTTCTGTAATTTGCATTTGTATACAAATAGAGCTTCTATGTTTAACTAGGTTAACAAGTAAAAATAAGTCTTGAAACTTAGAACACATGTAATGTTTGGAGACTTGCACCTGGTTTCTGGCATGGAAATTTTTAAAATGCATAAGCTTCAAATATCCTAGGTATTTTCTCCCTTCTTATTGCTTATCCTCTCCCACCCCAACACTTACTAGTGGGTATCAGATTCAAACAAATGCTTTTGACATGTTATGTGTTTTCCCGGTCTCTTCAGGATTCTACAGGATCTTTATAGCTTTGATAATAATTATAAACTATCCAGGACTGCACTAATCTTGGCAGATATTTCCGCTGCTCTTGGGACACGCTAAATATCAGTTATGTTCTAAACAAATGACCTCAGGGCGTTTTTGGGTATGAATTACACCAGCCTAAAGCCAATGACGTGTACGGTCACAAACAGCTCAGCTAAATCCTCTTATGTTCACTCTATCATGACTTCAGGGCAGTCTGCGCTTCTTGTGTCTTGGAACACTGGATGTTTAGGTCATCTATTCTTGTTTTTATTCCTCAGATTTTGAAGATTACTGTTGTTAGTGCAGGCCTTATTCTTGGTGCTAAGTTCGTCCCGTTGCCTGGTCTGATAGCTGACAGTGATCTTGGATGGAATCTGTGCGTTGCAAAACCCTGTGATCAGAGGCTGTGTTAAAACAAAGTTATTGGCTTAAAGTGTGAATTATTTAGCAGGCAGGGGAAAGATCAGACTTGTGAGCACAACTGTAGGTGAAAACAATCCCTCATGATAGATCCTGCTTATGTGCTGGGCCTTGGTCTCCTAGCATGCGTGTTTGACAATGGTCACACTGTCCAGATGGCATCTGGCCAGCCTGGCACTTCTTTGGATCTTTAGGGACCTGTGCAAGACAAGGTCAAGGTCTTGTGAACCCTTCAAAGATATTATGCTATTTTTGTGTGTGACTTCATCTCCAACATCATTGACATAAAGGAATTTTCTTCTGTTGTTGTAAGTTTAAAATAGTAGCCAACATATGTATGAGATTTAATTAATGGTCTTCTACTGTAGAGCTATTGATTCTGATATGTTCTTGTTGAAAGAGATGTTTTGATTACTGTCTAATTTTGGATCATGTGCAATATTGGGAGTAGCAACTTTTTTCCCCCTTAAGCAAGCATCTTGCAATGTAAGTTGTAAGTCAGATCCAAATGTCAATGTCTATGAAAATGTGATGCAGAGACTTTTTTTCTTTAGCACGTTCTTTCTTGTCCTACAAATTTGAAATATAGCGGCTTGAGTGTCAGGATGTGCTGTCAGCCAGGGTGGACTCAGATTTATTTGAAAGGTAAAACACAGTGAGTTTCTTCTGTGGTAAAGAGAATGTGGGAAGGAAGGTGGGAGATTTTACCTGCAAACTGTGATGTGTCACAGGTATTTCGTAGTTTACTGTTATCCCGATTCCCTGGATGTGCTTGGCTAAGAAGGATCTAGACAGAGTATTCTAAGAGATGCCTTGAAAGAAACTGAAAGAGCAACTGGTGTCAGATACAGCCCTAGTTTGTGGTTTTTTGTTTGGTAAGCCTACTACAAACCTTAAAGAACTTAAACTTCCACATGGCAAGAATAGACTTGATGTTTAACTAGTGTCTGAAGCAAATGCAGATGAGTCTGAGAATTTTTGGGTGCTTTCACTTTCCTAGAAGTGACAGACACAATGGACCTGGTATCACTGGGGAACAAACCTTCCAGGTAACTGCAACCCAAAAGAAGTAGGAAAATCCCAGAGCTTGGGGAAGGGAGCTTGTTTCTTTCTATCTCCCTCCCTCGATCTGTCTCAATGATTAGTTTGAATTCAGGCAGCTGAACAAGCAGAGGAAAAAACTCTGCTGTGTACTGGGAGCCAGCCTGATACAGGACATGGAGCAGCGATAAAGGAAGAACCTACAGTTTTTGTTAGAGTAGAGTAAAAGCAGAGTAAAATAATTGCTACCCAATTAATACTAATATATCACCCTGTTTTTCTTGCTTTTGGCTGTCTTTCAGGAAAGTACCTGAAATAATCCATGCTTTCTGTTGCACTGTAGCACCTGATGAATAGCTCCCCAGAAGAGGGGTATATTCCTGAAAAAGTCAGAAATTTGTAGAAGTTTGTGACTGTGTCTTCCTGAAAGATTCAGTGTAAGATGTAGAAAACTGAATTGAAGTCTTAAAGCTGAAGCATGAGTCTTGTGCTAAATTCACTTCATAAATAATAGGGCCGTTAATCAGTTAACATAAGGAAGTTTGGTGCATCTAAGTATTGTAGGCATGAAAAATTCTCTATTTTTGCTATAAAATCCTTCCAGCAGAGAATGAAAAGAAAGAACTTACCCTTTTCTTTCTGAAGCAAAAATGATTACAGAGTTAGCAGGTCGAACAGCTCCAGGACTAGGAAATTGCAAGTTCCATTTATTGTTGTTTGTTGCTATGAGTTTGTTGGTCATTCAGGATGCATAAGAACTGTTTCATGTGAGCACTTTGAGGGTTGTTGAATCACAGTGCCAACAGTCAGCTAAATCACTGTTTAGCCTTGCAATTGTTTCTTTTGTGGAGGAATTGCAGGTGAGAGGTAGAAAGTTCAGGGTAATTATTTCTCTACTGTGTTGAAAACAAGCTCTATACCTATTGTATGCACTTGCCTCTGAAGTATAAACAGTTTATACTGTTGAAATGTTTTGGGAAAGCAGTGAAGGTATTGAAGGGTGTGATTTGTAGCTATTTGAACTTCTATATTTAGTTGAAGGAGAACTATTATTTCATTTCCATTTACACTTAATTCAGCCCCCAAACTGGTGATAAACCAGTGTATGGATTGATCTAATATATGGGATCTGATATGCAAAGTATCTTTATTTGCCTAATGCCTCACAGAGGCTGAAGCTGTGCAGCTCCGAAGAGCTTCTGTGGCGACCACAGCTCTTCTATGAGGAGGCCAATGGGAGAAAGCTGTGAACCTCACTGATAGCTGCTTCCGTTCCTGTTGTCTGCGTCCAGCTGATTTGCTGTTTCCCGCAGTCTCCTCCAGTTCATCTGTTTGCTGTCAGCTGAGTTGGGAAGGCAGCAGCCAGAGCAGCTTGTGAAAGCTGGAGGAGAGAGGGGAGTGCACAACACTGAATTAACAGTGACTCGCTCTCCTCCTGTTTCTCATTTTCACGGCCTCTGCTAGTAAGCACTCTGGTAGGAGCTGCCAGGTGCAAGTGAGATGGAAATTGTAAGCAGAGGCAAATATGGAAAGAAGCCTGAATCCTAAAACTGCCCAAGGTGGCTCTGCTAACAGAATGTAATCATATGGGGATAGGTAGTTGAGAAGGCAAAGATTCCGGTCAAACCATTTGTAGATTTTCATCTGCTGAGTGTGTTACATTATGACCTATTAAATACAGAACTCTGTAATGAGCTGACAGAATGTTTTTGGTGAGAGAATGTACTTTTCAGCTGGGTTTTTCCCACACAGTAATCCTTTCTGTCAGCCTCTCCCTACTGACGCTCAAGAAATTTTGAACTTCCTGGCTGCTTTTGATTAAATTTGACAGAGCAGAAACAGTTCAAAGTTAGTTTTCCACAAGCTTCATGAAAATAGGTGGGCAGATAAATTCACATTCCCACTTTATCCGCTGTATTGTGAGCTTAGCTGTATTACTACACAGCAAAGAATCTAAGTGGGGGTGGGGAGCAGACAGGGTAAGTTCCAGTGTTCACAAAATGGCTTGCTTAATTGTCACATGCATATAAAACAGTTGTAGCACTGACCTTTGTTAAAGTTTACCAAAAAGACAGTTAAGAGTCAGCTCAGAGGCTCTGTTCAAAGTTGTGAAGCACATTTAAGAACCAAAGAGGGGTTTTTTCCCCTTTATGTTACATACTTACTGGGAATAAAGTGCCCAATGGGAATACAGTTCTCATCTTCACAAAAATAGGGTTATGGCATAGGCAGGGAGCCCTAAAAAGTTAAAAAAAAGATCATAGGACTTACTTCATGGTCCTACTTGTGGACTTCTCTTCCTGTAGCTTTGCCATTGTAGAACCAAAGCCAATACTGCCTATGACCTCCAGGCTGCTTCCTCTGCAGAGCTAATGGAGCTTTGCAACAGGAATCTAGGGATCAGCTCTTGGGTTTTTTTTCTGATGATTATATTTCCTTGCTTGTTACTTCCTGCTCCCTCTTGTCTGCTTTTATTCCACTCGGGTCAATGGAAAGCTCAATTTATTTTTGTTCACTTGGTGTTTCAAGAGGAAGGTTTTGGTTTTTTTTTTTTCTTGGCTTGGGAGTTCAGTTATCAGCCAGACAACTGGGCAGGTGGTTTTTACAGTGTGGGCAGAGGGAAAAGTGAAACTGTGATTAGTAATTGCTGTTACGAGTTTAGGGGTTTAAACAGAGTGGCCTCTGATTCCTCTAGAAATCAGACTGAATCCTTTGCGTGTACAGCAGGAACATGCAGGCAGAGTAACCAGCACAGTGCTCCAGCTGGTGAGAACACCAAATCTCTGGGGTTATAATCCTTGGAATGAAACAAGTATGTAGTGTGCCAGGAGGAGGGACAGACATTTTTAGTTTCTCTGGGTGAGAGGCTAATTTTCAGTCTTCTACCCATCAAAGAACAGAAAACCCGGATTTTTGAGAGAGAAATTAGACTGACATGAGGCTTTGCATATGTATTACAATGAGATATTTTGTTAAACAGTGGTTAATTATTAGTGAACTGGGAAGCCTGTCCATTATGAGGTTTCCCTTAAGCCTGCTGTAGGCTGTTGTGAAAACTCATTGGAAGGACCTGCAGGTTTTGTTTTTATCCATAACAGGCTTTGTGTTTTAAGAGTGACATTATGAATTCAAAGTAATACAATCCTCTCCCATGATATAGGGGACTTAATTTTCTGTAATTTGACTTTTCCCACTCGATTTTTGTTTTACTTTAAAAAGTTTGTTTTACCACTTCTATTTAAGAAAGAAATAATTGGATTGTATGTTACTGTCAAATATGGATTAGATATTTTAAATATGTAAATGCAATGTATATGTGGATCTTATGAGAACAGTAGTAAAAATGAATACATTATAAGTTAAACGGGTAGGCTTGGAAACATCCCACTGTACTCATTGAGATGCAGATGTGGATAAAAGTGAGCCTTTAGAAAATGAATAGAATGTATTTAGACTGTTCATGGTAGAAGCATGCAAAGCAGAGATAAAGGTTAAAACTATGCTTAGATTCATGGAAAGAACTGAAAGAAATATGTTTACTATTTTTTCAGACAAATGGCTATTAAATAAAAAGATCAATAGTGCAGTTGTAATCCATTTTGTCGTCATTTGCCATAATAACATTAAGCATGACACTTTGAATTCCGAAGGTGTTGGAAACATTGAAAAGGATGGATATGTTTTGGGTTTTGGCATTTCATACACTGATAAATGTGATATTTTGATTAGTGTGTCTATATGTGCTCATTTGTCAAGAAAAATAAAAATAAACTATAAAAATGTTCAGCAACCAAAGATGTTTTAATAAAATACAAGCATTTGTTGTTTTTTTGTACACAGTTTTAGAAAGGGCAAGAATTTCATCTTGCCTTATTAGTTTTAAATTTTTATTATTACTTAAGAACAACTTATGGTAAGAGTTTCTGTCTCTGGAAATTTTGGTTCAACACATTTATTCAGTCTCCCATCTGTTTGCTTTTTAAATCTTAAATGACTAATTTGCATAAGGCAAGTCCATACCAGATCTACCTGGTAGATCAAGGTGATACCAAAACTTAGTTACTTGGTAGGATAGTTGTTTTAAATTGTATTTATAGCCTTTCTATTGAATGGACACTTCCATAGATTCTTGGTCAAAATTCTTCATCTAGTTTCCTTAAATTTGGATTCAGAACCCTAATTAGTAGTACACAAATGATCACTAGGGATTTATAAACATGTTAACATCAGTATTGCTAAACAATTTGCTGGATCAGAGCTTTAGCTCTTTGTTGCTCCTTTTGAATATGTTCTTTGGAAAGTATTTTATAATTGACTTCTACATCTAATGCTGTTGGCTCTCTTGGTGTGGCTGATCTGAGTGTGCTTGGAGCAATGCACCCGCATGGTTTTCTATGGCTTGTGTATGATGTGAATTGAATGTATGTGGTTTCCAGTGCAAAATGAGCAGAGCTTGTGTTAGGTTTTCACTGGTGTCTTGAGTGGTGATGTAGGAGCTACATGCTCCACTTCAGTCTGACATTAAATTAGATAAGTGTGTGTGTGTTGTTTGTTTCTTTTAGGTTTTGTTTTGTTGTGTGTTTTGTTTTGTTTAAAAAGGCAGTATGCAGCCAAAAGCTTCTCAGAAGGCAATTGACCACATAGAGGTCACTGCTAAAGGGAAGATTTTATGCTTCTGGCCTAATGCCCTTGTGCCATCTCAGCACTTGCTAGCTGGCATAGCTCACAAAAATGACAGAAAACAAATCTAGCAGGAAGTTTGGGTTTGGAATGCTTTTTGGGAGGGGGGATGGGAGGACAGTTGGTGCTTTAGTGAGTTAAAAAGGCTTGCAGAGGGTCTGCTGAGTGCTGGGGGAAGGCAGGAGAAATGCTGGAGGAAGGTGAAGGAGGACCTGTCCCTTCTGGTGGCAGTTCTGGGTGGAACAGCATTTCTTCCAGTTTCCCAGAAATCCAAAAGCCCGTGATCCTTCACTTCTTGTGTGTCAAGAATACATCTCTTTGCAAAATGCCTAGTGTCTTGACTATTATCCTGGGGGTTAACAGTTGTTGCTTTGCAATAGCGTTGCAAAACATCAATGCGATTTACTGTTTTAGTATAAGGTGGCCCTTAGAATTGGGAAATAAATAACCAAAGATCCCTTTTATAATGGGTATGGTTGGATTTAATCCTGCTGTGTAAAATATATGTCAATCAATATACCCAAAAGCATATTCACATCTTGTAAGGCTATGTATTACATCAGTGATGTAGTTATTCAGAAAACTTCATTTTGCTAGAAGTGGTATTTAAATCTCTAATTTTGAAATTGGTTCCCGAATACTCATAAGCATATGCTTGAACATCATCACTACAGATTATATCACAGTTCTCCTCTGCAGGGCATTTGTTGTTTTGCAATTGACACATTTTTTTACTAGAGAGGGATGTTAAATGCACAAAACTTCATAAAAGGGTCTTTCTAGTACTACAGGTTTCTCATTAG
Organism: Calidris pugnax; assembly: GCF_001431845.1. Lineage (NCBI taxonomy): Eukaryota > Metazoa > Chordata > Aves > Charadriiformes > Scolopacidae > Calidris > Calidris pugnax. The sequence goes on along the minus strand of NW_015090828.1, from coordinate 5,381,176 downwards.
ATACTCTAGCATCCTGTGCATCCATAAAATATACAACTCAGTTACTTAGTGAAAAGCTCTGGATCTCTAATAACTGTTACTAGCAGGAATATGAATGTCAGTAGCAGTAAATGGTGCCTGTCCTGCTAAGCTGACATTTGCATGCATTCCACCTACGGTTGCACAAACCCGATAACCAATACAGTATTCTCCATGTGCAGTGTACTGTGCAGTAACGTGATGTTTGTTTAGGCAAACAAACGTAATGTTTGCCCCGCAGGAATATGAATGTCAGTAGCAGTAAATGGTGCCTGTCCTGCTAAGCTGACATTTGCATGCATTCCACCTACGGTTGCACAAACCCGATAACCAATACAGTATTCTCCATGTGCAGTGTACTGTGCAGTAACGTGATGTTTGTTTAGTGAGCCACAGGGCACTAAGGGTAGACAGTATTGTTTTTAGACTTCTTAAGATGGATATAGTGGTACTTTAAAGATCATCTAGACCAGTCTTTGGTGTTCTGCACTGAATGGAGTTTTAGTTTAAAAACATATTTGAGAGAATAATTGTTGCAGAGCTTTGTCTTGGGCCGTGTGACTTGAGGAAATAAGAAGGGTCCTGGACAATAGCAATCAGGAGAAACACTTTTACAGTAGCAGGAATTTGGAATTGATCTTAAGGTATTAACATTAACCACCTGTTCTTGTGCTTTCAGACTTTCAGCTCCGTTCCAGTGTTTGGTATGTGCCCACATGATCACAGCACCAAAGCTTACTGCGTGAATGTCCTGAGGTGTTATATATTTAACCTTCACTGAAACCAGTCAGGTAGCCCTCCTTAGCTGACCTGACTAAATTATTAGAGTAAATTTACTTATTTAATCCATTTCCCAATGGTGATTTACCATTGCCTTTACTGGGGGTGTAGGGGGAGGAAGAAACAACACAGGCGCCCTCAACAATGATAAAGAAAATCAGGGAGAGGGTGTGTTACATTTGTTGCAGTCTTTTAATGGTGCAGTTAAAAACTGTTGACTTCAGTCTTTTGTGCCATTTTTCACTTGAAAGGCATGTCTTCTCAAGACCATGGAAAGATCTATGATAAGCTTACAAAACTTCTGATGATGACCAAGCTTTAAATTGCTTAGCAGGCTGGATGGCAGACTCCCGTGTCAAAAAAGGGTAACTGTCTTGTTGGATGTGATGGGTCTTGTGCCTTATGTGTGGCTCTCCTCTCCAGAAGGACTATGTGTAGGATTCTTCTTATTTTCTACAAAGAAATAAAAATGTGTGTATTTATAGCTGTTTGGTGTGTTCAGTTCAGTGCTTCTAGGAAGCACTAGACTTACAGAGCACATGTTGTTTCACCTTTCTGCAAACGTGCAGTAAGGCTTCATGAAAACCAAAACGAATGGTTTTGCTGTGCACATGGAAAGCTTTCTTAGTATGTGCTGTAGGTCTGATGCTTTCTGAAAAGCACAGGGCCACTGTAAATAGAGAGATCAGTGAGGGAGAATGCATGCACTAAGGGCTTCTCTTAAAGCTTTGCATTTATTGTGCATGACTAAAAAGTATACTGTCCAGTGTGGGACAACATTATATGCCTACTGCAACTGTGTTTAGGATTTCTTTCCTCTTAAATTATTTTAGAATAATGTTTGGGTAAAGATATTTATTTCCCCTTATTTTTTTCTATAGCTTTCTATAGGAATTCAATTTTTATTTTTACTTTTTGGTGAATTACATGGGTAACTTTGCCTTACTTGCTAGAAACCAAGCTCTTTCCTTGTTTTATTCCTTCATAACACCGACCTCTGTGTGTATCTTTCTCTGCCTGCTGACAGTATTGAAGCATCCTGTCACCATCTTTGCTGCTTCGTTACTTTCTCTAAGTTATGCTTCAGGTACTCGGGCCATTTTTGGGAGTGGAGGAAAGAAGATACTTTAATTTCTTGCATATTTGATAGAAACAATCACCCATTCTATCATTCTTTTCCCAGCAATCGCTATATGGTGTTATTTTGCCACATTTCACTAACTCGGGTCAAGCAGTGTGACTACAAAGATGTATATCCATTTCCAGGCAAGTACTGGAATATAGCCTGGGCACTGTCTCCCAGTTATTAGTTGTACTTTGTTTTATTTCAAGCTTTCTAGTATTTTTTTTCCTGCAAAACATTTAGCTTTCTGTGAATAGCTTACTGCTTTTGAAGATCAAAGAAAAAAATGTGCAGGACTCATCACCCTTGGTGAGTATTTGGTGTATCTTAAGAAAAAATAGTAGGAGAATGAATTTGGTCTTTCCAAATTGAATTTGGTCCTCACTTCACTGTTTCTCCCTCTGACTCTATTTTGCTTGTTCATCAAGTATGGGGCATGTGCTACAAACTATTCCTATTTTCAGTCAAGTTAAAAAAATCCACCTCTGTGCTTCCCTGCAAGGCTCTGAATTGTATTTGCCAATATACGCTACCAACACCCCCTCCTTGCTGTTTGTAACAGTGTTATGAATCACAGGGTATACTTCTATAGTGTCATAGGACAGTTGTAATTTTGCTAAATATCACTCATATTGTGATGTTGTGCAGCAATTCTCTGGATGATGGCAATGCCAGACGCTCATCTCCAAACAAATATCCTGGACCAAGGGGGCACACGCTAAGAGAAAGCAAAAGAAACCTGGTTCCTGGTGGTACTACTGGTTGGGTGCTCTTAGTAATTCCAGTGGTAGTGTTTTAGCAGTAGTAGTTTCAAGATATAAAAAGGTCTCAAACTTATATAACCCATGACTTTTATAATATGCCAGGAATAGAGGAAATTGTACAAGTGTTTTATTGTATGAAATGTCTTTCTTCTTTTCTTTTCTCCCACCTATATCAGTTTAATAAAAGATAATACCTCTGGTTTATTGTTGGAGCTTATTACTACATAATGGCTCTGAAGTTGTTCATATTGGGAAATGAATGAAAAGTGTAGGGGAAAGAATAATTCATTCATTGAATTAGTGAAAACAGTAGGAACAGAACTGAACAATAAGTCATTCTTATTTCCACACTTGGGTAGGATTTTTGTTATACCAAAATCCTGAGCAAAACATATAGACTTGCTTTAAATACATACCTATTTGTGAAAAGGCAGGCCATTTAATACTATCCAGTGTTTTCAATCACGTTACAGTTAATTAGAAGGTACTTGCTCACATTCAGACATTTTGAGAGTGTACATTTCCATGGGGGCTTAGCCCTTACTTGCTTTTAAAAAGATGGTAGCAGAGAGTATAAAGGGCCAGTAGATGGCATTAAGGCCCCACGGTTGCAGAAACCTCAGTCTGTCAAAATCCTCTGTGCTGTTGGAGCTGTAGCATCCTGTGGCCTGACTGTGGTTTTTTTCCCCCTTTGAACACTTGCATTTTTAGATGCATATCTTGTTTAAACGAGCATATTTCAAGTGTTATACCAAGTAGTTCAGGGAGGACACAATTTTGTTCCTAAAAGCTATTGAAAAACATCCATTATACAGAAACAGAGATTTCCCCTTGGATAGTGACAGATATTTGTGCTTTGTCTTTTTAATTGTTTTGTGGGGTGTTGTCTGGTGTATGGGTTTTTTTGTCCTGATTAAAAATGATATGCCTCATATACTGGCTATTGTTTTATGGAACATCTTGTCTAAAAAGTAATTGCTGCTCTGCTTTAAAGCATGTGCTTCTGAGTGCTATTCCCATGTATAGTCTTGAAGTCCTTTGCTGAACTGGGTAACTATGCTCAGGCTGTAGCTGTGTGTTGTCTCCTGCACTTTTCTTTGCATTTAAACAAGAACGTTTGGAAGTGAATGCTGTTATCTGAAATGCATCACTAATAGGCTTTTAATATCCTAATGAATAGATAGGTGTTGATTGAAACATTGGAAAGAGCAAAGCTCATCTGCTTCTGCCCAGACCTGTAGGTCCTTTCTCTCCCACATTCTTCTGAGACATTCAGTTTGTATGTGTTGCTCTTACATTGCTGTTGTGATATAAGATGGACACCTTTAGCTGAAAGGAAGAGAGCATTTCTAAATATTTCTTTTGTTGTGTTTTGTGTGTGTGTGATACAGATTGTCTAAGTAGTGGCAGTAGCAGCTCTTTGTTCTGTCAGCAGTGTGTTATGTATGAGTCCCCTGGCTTGCCTTTCACTGATAATTGATCCTTCCTTTCAGCATTTAATCAGTTTTGCAGGTTCAAGCACCATCATTCACACTTATGACTGGTCCCTGAAGTAAGACAGCTATTCAATATCTGTAGTATGGGAGTAGGGGGTGGAGAGGGTAAGAGGTCATCACAAACTAAGTATATCAGCTAAGTAGAGGGAGTTTAAAAAAAAATGATGCAGAAAGGTGTCAATTTTTTCCACAAGGAAACACAAAATAAGTAATAGGGTGGGAAGGGTTAAGAAGATCTAAGGATCTAATAGTCCAGACTGACTGTGGCATATCTTAATGTGTGTTTCTTAGATGGGACTCGTGGGACTTCCCACAACTTCCAGGAGATAAGATCTTTTAAATTATTATTAGAATTCTCAGTTACGTAGAGAGGAATTACTCAGATGTTCTCATTTGATATATTTGGAGAAATGGCATCTTGTTAAAGTTCTTAACACGATGGTAGTCAAACCATCTTTAGCAGTGCTGCCAATCCTTCTTGTATAAGACAGGTTGTGTTTTCCAAGGTAATGCAGAGGAGTCTATCCATGCTGTCCCACACTAGTCACATTGTGCATCCCACATATGTAGGACTGCTCTTCTGCATGCATATATGCTGCATGTATGTGACCCCAGTGGGTTTTCAAATGAACTCCTGAAGTTCTTAATGTGCAAGAACTAAAACGAACAGTCGATGGTGCTGTGTGGTTTGCATGTGTTGTGTATGTGCAGTGCCTTGCAGTGGGAGAGGGTCAAAAGGTTCCTGACAGAGGTAGTGCCCTGTGGCAGGGTGCATGTGGAAAAGCATCCTTGATTAGAAACTCAATGTAAGGCGTTCCTGTGATGGCGGAAACAAGGAGGTAATAGCATTCTCTGCTTCTCAGCTGGAAAGTGGAGACACTTCAGACTCTTAGCTGGAACAAGAATTGTATAAGTTTGCTTTTATATATAGCGTAACTGCATTTATTATTGTGAAGAAATAGAAAAGTCCAGTTATGCAACTAGGAAATGCAGAAATTATTGGCTTCTCCTAGGATAGCTGTATCCATTGCTACACTGTTCTGAGTTCATCCCTTAATGCCTCTCCTGATGTGCTAGACCATCAGTGTGAACAAAGACTTCAGATTAGGGAAACAAAAAGACAGACTGCATTGTCTAGTGAGTACTGTAGTATTTAGCGGAATTAAAGTAGTTAAAAGTGAATAACTCGATTGAGTCCTGTGCAACTAGGTTATTTGATTTTGATGATAATAGAGTTCATCATAAGCTTGTGTGCTTGTGGATCCTTCTGGCCTCTACAAGCTGAAAGTAGATTAGAAGATGGGTAAGTTTAACTGATGCATCTGACCTAGGTCAGAAAGATAACTTCTGTCACGTGGGGCTGCCTCTCTAGGCTTGAGGAGATCAGCTGAAGGGACAGTGGTTTGGGGTTTTTACCACTGGTATAGCATCAGTTGTTGCAGTCACTCAAAGGCAATGAGAATCTGGCACCTCTGAAGCTCGGCAACTATGAGACTATTGTGAAATATCTTACACAAAGCACATTTCTTTATCCTTTATTGCTGACCTTGGTGCTCTGTCATTTAGCAAATGCAACAATTCTTCTATTTACACCTGGAAGGTGGCTAATAAATACATGTCACAGATCATATTTTGGATGTTCTTGCATGGATATTGGGGGAGAGAAGAAAATACATCTTGAGTTTAATGCTTACCTGACTTTCATATTTCATATTTTAGAGGAGCTCATGCAAGGAGACCTAGGTTATAAAAGCAAATAGTAAGACATGAAGAAAAATCTTAGATACAGTTATCTTGGTTTCCCCATTGCTGTTATGAGCTGGATTCTGGCACTTTTGATCCCTGGGAGGTCTTCTGTGACCTAAAATTTTAGGGTCTCTTGATGTGACTTACACATCTAGTGTTTCTGGGACAAGCAGCATTGGCTTTCCAGCTTGTGCTGCCTCTTTTAAATGACAGGCAGTTGTTGGCAGGGCACCTGAAAATGTCTTAGATTTTGATAATTTGTGTAAAATATCTAGAAAGTGTTCTGAAATTCATCTTTAGAGAGAGTATTAAAAATAAAAAGTTATACCAGATGTCACTTCACTGATAATTTTGTCATTTTTAATACCAACATCTTGTTCTGATATGTAACTTTCAACAGTGAATCTTTCTTCTATAAACAAATAAATGAAAAACTGCTTGTGCATTGAGTTGCTGGAACATTCCTCTTGTCGTGAGCCTTTTCTGAAATACCAAAGCAATGCTTTCTGTTCTTGCAACATGAATTGCAGTAGTTGCCATATGGAGGATAGATACGTGCTCAGTACAGTATTCTGCACTGGGTAAGAATAGCACCTTTTTGGTTGACATAGAATACACCAAGCATTGTGTACAGATAACTCTGTTATGGGCTGACAATAGTGTTTATGTGCAAGATGATGCAAACTTTGGGTGTGTTGACTACAGATATCTTTTGTTTGTGGAATTCAACTTCAACCATGGCATTGCCTTGAAATAGAATTTTCCATTTATACTACACCCATATAATTTTTACCCTTTGCAATACTGCCACATATGTAACATTTTGCAGGGTTCCAAAAACCATCAAATCTCACACAGGAAATGTACAAATATATTTATAGGTTTTGTTATAAATGATACATGAAATATTTGGTTTCCAGACATCTTGTCGTTAGCTTCATGTTGCCATGGGCACTCATTAGTATTCCAGGGAGGCCTGGTTGTCATGGCAAAGTGTGTAGTTGTACTGTGTTCCCATGGCAACCTCCACCATTATGTACCTTCAGCAGATCTGCTAGCAAATCTGTTGGGTAAATCTAAGATAATCTTATGGTAGCATTAATGTTTTAAATACCATTACCATCCTATCCCTCGGTGATTAGCATTGCGAACGTGTTTTGTGTGTTAATATGGACCATTGGGTCAGTATAACACAATGCAGTTTTGGAATTTAGGAAAATTCTTTTCAAAAATCAGCAGCAGGGGATAGCTCGACCTCTAAAGAGGTTAAAAAAAAACTGTGGTGTTGAAGCTGTTTACATTTTTCACGTTCTTGTGAGTGTCTGGATTTGAAACTAAAGCATTTTTGAGCTTGCAGCTCCTGCCTTGAATGACCTTCAGCAGTAACAACTGTTCTGTTTACATCTAGGTGCACATGAGTTTTGGTGTTTGAACCTCCTTTTTTTAGGAAGAGAAAGCAAATGACCTGCTGGCACGCAGCTTGCTGTGGTTTGCTTAGGGAGCAAGGTATTATTGCCACTGGGGAACAGCACTGTAGATGGTTATCTTTGGATCAGTAAAGTTTTCTATCCATTGCTGGAGAATTTGTTTTGATGTTGGAGATGTTTAGAAATGTGGTAGACAGATTAACATCTATCAGCTCCTTGCTAATGACAGGCTGTTTACTTGTCTTAAATCTTGTTCTCCATTTGTACTTTTTATTTTTAGCTTATGTAATGTACAAGGAACCAATGAAAAAGCTGTGTGGTTTTTGCAGTGCTCTAACAAATGTGAAGTGCTGTGCATTCAGAATTGGAATACGCCTACATAACCCATTTAGATGCAACAGTTTGGCCCCTGTCTAGATGCCCATCCAGTGTCTGTTGTTCAGTCACAGAAATGAACTAGAAAAATATACAATTGGATGGAATGTAGAAATCTGTCCACTTTTTTGAAATAAAATATCAAAAATGATAATGCAGTATTCCTGAGAATTAGCAACTTGACACATCTGGGAGAATTTCATTCTGCTTAGCCATAAAACATAAGGCTTTCTGCAGCCTTAGAGGGTTCTGATGTCTCTTTGTTGTGGTTAGCAGATAAAACAGTCACTTAAAAAAACCCAAAACTTTTAATTTCAATCAAATTACTTAAAGTGATTTCTAACATTTAAATCTTTATCAGCTCGTGTCCTTATTCTTTTGCTTTAAGTTGATAAAGTAGGTTTGCACAGATCTGTTGGCCTGTTTCCCAACTGCATTTAGAATTTCAGATATTTCTTGGAGTCCGTTTTCTGTAAGCTTGTTTCACTTTTTGATAGAATCATAGAATCATTTAGGTTGAAAAAGATCCTTAAGATCATCTAGTCCAACCATAACCTCGCATTGCCAAGTCTACCATTAAACCATGCCCCTAAGCACCACATCTACGCTCCTTTAAATACCTCAAGGGATGATGATTCAACCACTTCCCTGGGAAGCCTGTTCCAATTCTTGACAACCTTTTAGAATTTAGAAATTCTTTGCTGTGAGGGTGGTGAGGCACTGGAACAGGTTGCCCAGGGAAGTCATGGTTGCCCCATCCCTGGAGGTGTTCAAGGCCAGGCTGGATGGGGCTTTGAACAACTTGCTCTAGTGGGAGGTGTCCCTGCCCAGGGCAGGGGGGTTGGAACTTGATGATCTTTACAGTCCCTTCCAACCCAAACCATTCTATGGTTCTGTAAAAAAAGTAAAGTCAGGAAGTGCAGTTTGATTAATCTGCACAGTGAAGAGCTGTGCTAATATGAGCAGACATTTAAGCAGCTTTTTTATATAAAACTAGAACCGAGCAGTAAAAAGTGATGGGAAGCTCATTTTTATGTATTTTCTTTTCTGTCTATCACTCTTTTCCCTGGTGGCTGGCAAACTAATTTAGAGAAATGAAGAATAACTGAGGGAAATATGGAAACAAACATTTTTAAAAGAATGGAGACCGTAGAATAAATTGCTAGAATTGCACTGGGGTTGTGGAAGTCTTTAGCTGGCATCACCTGCTCTAACACTTTTACCCTACCTCTGTACATTGCCAGTGTTGGGTGTGGAGGATTATTTCTATTTGTTTCTTTCTATCCTTTATGTTGTCCCAGTTAGATTTAGAAGAGGAAGGATTCAGGAGGAAGAGTGTAAGACTTCTCAGTCATCCTCATAGGTACAGAAACACAAAAATCTCAAGAGACACTTGACTGTAGCCTGCAGTTTTGGTGTTTGTATTTTGGAAGATGAAAACACTGCTCAAGCTTAGAGCTCTCCTGAAGAGACCTTTGGCAAGTTTCTTTGTTTTCTCTCAGGAATACCAGGGGCATACTCAGGCTCTGGCTGTGGAGGGCCTTTCCCTGAAGCACTGGAATTAATGTATGGATGAAAAAGAGAGTCCAAAATATCTGACACAATGCAAGAATGCATTCTGCTTCAGCTTGCATTCTTGTGCCCTTAACCCAACCTTGCAAGCACAGCTGATGCTTGGCTATTTGAAAATGTATTCTCCATGATCTTTTACATAGAAACATAACAGTTGCATAACTGAATAACCCAAGCTACTGCCTAATAAGTTTAAATTGTGAGTTCTGTTTTCTTCTAGTCAACTGGAACAATATATTGAAAGCAAAAATTAGTCTTGAAATAATTCTAATCTGTAGGTGGTTCACAAGCAATTGATTTGAAGTGCTTCCTCAGAGCATGAACAGTTCTTATAGAATGATCCCATTCTCTACCAGATAATTCTCTACATAACTTAGGCTATTCAAAAAGTTTATCATAATTACTTTAGTTGTTATTGCAGATAACTACTGCTTGTTTGTAGCAATCAGCTGTGAAGGTACCTATGTATGCCAAGTAAACCTGTTACAAGTATATTATGTGAACGCTTTTTATGCATTCACTTATTCCTTATCCACTTCCAGTGTTGGTAAGTATCCTATTGCTAAATGTATTAATGATAAAATTTCTTCATCAACAATTTCTTCATCAATTGCATATTAATATAAACTTAAGTGTAGTGACTGTTGGTAGAATAATAGATGAGATCAGTAACTCTCCATGTAGCCCATTTGGGGACAGTAGAGTACAAAACATGCCTGTCCAGGCTACTGGTAAAGAGAGACTTCTGCTGATGAGAGTGCAGGGTTAATTGCATGGAATTAGACATAGTCCACTAATTTATGTGAGCTCTTTCTTTTAATATAAATGTTAGGATTTTATGCGTGTGTGGGGTGGAAGGAGCCTGGCAAAACTAATCTTATGCAATGATACCCATGGAATTTCACATCTGCAGCTATTATTGCTGTCCTGATATTGATGATACTCTCATACAAGTGCATTATGAGTAGAAGCTAATTATTTTTTCTAATTAATAAATTGCGTGATATGAGATGGCTTTGATTTATTTTCACCATTCTATATGCTATAAGTCATTAGTTTTTAAAAATAGTGAGTGTGAATCTAAATAATAACTCCTAATAAGTATACTAGCTTTCTGATTAGCTATTAATTAGCATGTCAGTAGATTGCAATGAAATGTTAAACTAGATGCAGAGTCTACTTACAGTTCTTTAACTTAGCAAACATAGATTGTCTAATACACGCAGCACTTATCTATAAATTATTACTGCAAAAGAAGGCAGCAGCTTGAATCTTGAAAGAAATTTTTCCTCTTTTTTTGGTTGAGAAATCAAATCCAAGCTAATAGTGTGTTCTACTGTTGTTGATATAGTGGAGCTGTAATGAATTAAAATGAGTAAAGAGGAAAAGGCATAGAGCTTAAAACAAACCAACCCACACAACTTAAACAGTAACATGCTAGAAATGCAAGCTTCTAATGTGTTTAAATAATGCATGTATTATTATTATGATACTGGGAGAGAAGTTACTGTTTGTCTTCATAGTATTTTTAAGAGAAATTATTTTTGTTAATAAAGTGCTAATTAAGGTGATAATACCATTTCACCAGTAGTCTTAAAATACTAATCATGATTAATAAAGTCTTGTTATAATGCAAGTGAGAAGATAGATGCCAACAACTAAATACTGGCTAGTATATGAATGTCTCTAGTTGGCACTTCAGGGTTCGGGTGGTCTCTCAGACTCCTGAGACAGAAAATTACTTTTCCTGAATGTGTGAACCGAACAAACCAAATTCTCATGAAGTCCTTGCTGAGATGAGATTAAAAGTCTGGCTTGCGCTGAAGATAAAAATGAAGTAATTTCAAAGACTTGGACTTCAGGCTCTGACTTTTGTGGAAGTGTTCTACTCTGTATGTATAGAAGAACAGAAGGGGCATAGAAGAAAGAAAGGATTGAGGTTATCTAGAGAGAATTCAGAAAATGGGTGACTCATTTTTCATAACTTTGTGTATCTCCAGCAACAGCGGTGTGCTCAACAGTAGTGGTCGAGTAAAAATAATCTGCATTCTGCTGTTGTGGCAGCAGTTGCAGACTTGCATACATGTGGTAGAGGAGCAATGCTTTGAAGCTAGTCTTCAGAATGCTGCCTGTGCCAAAGGCAGCCTTAAGATTGGGATCTCCAATTACAGCCAATCTTGGCTGCAGTATGCACCTTTCCAACGCTGTGTTCTCAACCCTTTCGTAAGATGAAGCATGGATACAGAGATATAATGGGAATGATTATAATTTTGCAGGAGTCCTGCTTTAAAGCAGCACTAAGCTGCGCTGTGGAGGCGTCTCTACATCTGCGAAAGAGTATAATCATACAAGGTCTTTTTGTTGCCGAGAGAACCCTGAAAACAGAGCTGTCTGATAGCTGGCTACAGCGTATGCTGTCTTGATTCCGGAGCTAGCATTGCTCCTTTGACCTATGAAGACAAGCTGGAGTCTTGACTGCTTTGGCAGGTAGCTGGGTCAAAACCAGTGCCACAGCCCTCTGTGGAAAGCAGTGTGAGTGCAGCAGCAAGTGGCACGGGTGACCGAGGTGGACACAAAGTGTACAAGCTTATTAACGCAGCTGGGAGGTAGTTGCACATCTTGAGTGGGGCAGCTCAAAAAAGATAACATTTTTTCTGCCATTTCTACATAGTCTTTAAGTGTATTTTTTTTTTCCAGAAGAATGTTCTGAATAAAAGGCAATTTTTAAATGGGAATAGGGAAGGACTGTATGTGGAAATGTGTCCAGCTACAGGACTTGAGGTATTGGATGTGACCTGCATAAATAAATGTTGTGCAATGCCTTTATCCTCTAATAAGTGGGGACCTAGAAATAGAAATATGAACATCGCCCCTACTTTCTACTTGCAGAGAATTCTTCTTTAGCCTAAGTGTTGGACAGTAATGAAAGGAGGTTGTTCCCTTTGGGATTTGAGCCCTTTATTCAAAATGTAGTTCAGCAATTGAGCAAAAGAAGAATATCCATTAGCTACCAGTAATAGCACTTGTATCCTCTTTGCTGGATTCTAGCTGCTAAATGGCAAGACATTAAAACGCTACAAAAGCCTGTGTTGAAGTGGGACTAGGTACATCATTTAAACATTTAAAATGTACCAGTTCTAAGTGGTAAAGAGCTCCTCAGAATTCATACATCAGCTGAAGGCACTGATACAAATTTATAGGGGAAATAGTAATCTCTTCTATCATGCATTTTCTTTTTCAGGAAGAATTGCTACTATATCTATGCCTGGTTTCTGTGTTTTGGTTAACTGTGTTAAAGTGTGCAATAGGACTAACCTGAGCCCCTGAGACTCCCGGGTGATTTCAGCACAAAGGATGTGGTGTGTGAGAGGGAGTATGTGACTGTAAGGTGTATCCCTGAGAAAAGGCACTCAGGAATATTGGAACATCTCCCAGAAATGTTTTCTAAAATGCAGAAGCAGTAAGTGAAATGATTGTCTAAAACTTTTGCTCTAACATAAAAATTCAGGTGTTCTACCAACAGTACAGATAATTTTTTAAAACATTTGAATCACTATTGAAAGTGATGAATATTTTTCTTGTTTGCGTCTTAAAAAGCTGATGATTCGGGAGCCTGTTATCAAATTGGTTTTCTCATTATTAGATTAGCAAAGCTGTTCTGTATGGCTACGAGTACTGTTGTGCCTTGTTCAAGCTATAAAGTAGCCCTCTAGTGTTATATTCTTTCTGCTTCTCTTTCATAAGAACTATTGGGTAGAGGCCATACAGTTCAGCTCAGTGTCTTGGGGGAGGCAGAAAATAAGTTTCTGCCTCAGTGTGAGAGACTGAGTGGACTCCTACTGTTGCTGAAACTATTTAAATCTGTTTGCATATCATTAGCTAGTACTTACTAGTCACCACATTGTTGGCCTCCCTGTAGTAATGTCCTTTCTGCTGCTGTTGGTATCCTTTGGCAACTCATTAAGACCAAATAATTCTGGTCTTTTGTATTGACAGCCTGATGTAATGCCAAGGCAAGTTTTGCTTGGTAGGTCCCCAAATTTTTGCCCTGAGATCTGGTTGTTGGTTTGTGGTTTTTTTTTTACATTATATTCCCATTTAACCAGTAGTGGCTGGCATGTATGGAGGTCATAACTGTTCTAGGTAATGGGAAACATCTGATATTTCTAATCCCTTCTCATCACGGAGCAAATGATGGGGTAGACCTTCTTTGTGATACCTAACCTGGAGCCAAATTCTGTAAAGGTAGAAAGTGATTAAATTTATTTTCTCAAAAATAGTATTTATACTACCGGAAGATGTAGCCTAACAACTTCATTGTTGTTTTATTCTAGACTTACAGGTGGACTTTCATAAGTATCAGCCTAAAATCACCTAAAATCAGTATTGTACAAAATAGCATACGCAACCACGTGTACATCTATATGCACATAGAATGATTTCATTTAGAAAATGTATTGGAGCACTGCTCAACAGAAAAATCACGGACATAAACTTGTACTGTGGTGCTTTCCCTTAACCATCAGCTGCCAAGTGTATCCATGAAGGCAAGGATGCTGTATATCTGTATTCTGTCAAACTCTGCTTTTATATTAAACAAGACACACAAGCAGCTGTGGAAAGAACTGAGCGTTACAGTACTGTCACTTCACTAGAAACTTCAATGGAGCCTAAAAGTAAATGGATCAGAAAATGAATCAAGAGCAAGAGTCCAACCCATTAAAAATACCATCATTCAGAGGACTCCTCTGTACCTTTGTGTTCATGGAAAGTACAGATATATTGAACTTCTTCCCTCACCACAAATATACAATTTAAATCCCTCAACTTCTAATGTGTCAGAATATATTTTTATAGATGTCTGAATGTGATAATGCTAGGAACCTTGATTATAAAGTTAAAGAGTGGTTGTCAAAGTAACACTTTTTTCTTAATGCAAATTCTGGGGAATGTGGAGACTGACATTCCTGTGGGATGTAAGAAACACTGTGAAGAGTTAAGCAGAAAGGTGTTCTTGACCTTTTGACCACTGCAAACACATGGTGACAACTTGTTGCTCTGATACTAATGCTCCAAGGCTTGGTTTTGTTGACCCACAACTCTTCAGTAACCAGATTCTTGTTGAGGGATACAAATTCATCTACTCTAAGCATTTCACTACTACTTCATATATTTTATCATGCAGCCTCTTACCTTTTTTTCATTAGCTCACTGTCATAACTCTTTAATTCCTGGCTTCCTTAACCTATGTGCCAAGTATGCAGAAATGCTCCAGAACTCACATCGGTGAGATGTTTGTACTAAATAGCTACTTCACTTCATGCTAGATATTTCCTAGGTGCTATGGGTCAATGTTTCTCCTCTCTCTGTACATCCTCTTTCCAATGCCATAGGCCTTACAATATTACACACAAACTACAGAATACTGCACAGATTGTAGAAAATGCTGACTATTGGACTCTTGTCTAGCTGTCCTGATTTCTCCTATGCTTTCCATTATTACCCTTCATATATTTCCAGTCTTTTGTAGTGTCTTCCAGTTCCACAGAAATCAGTAAAGAATTTAGTGCTTTTAGTTGGTCTGTAATTTGTTCTCAAATCTAATGTGCAGCTTAGTTTACAAAAACCTGTAATAACTGCCAAAGCAACATATGTGAGTGACATGAACAGTATTGTAGTAAGCAGCCAGCTACACTAGCTTCTTAATTCATCACTCAGTATGGGGGAGTGATAGTTCAGCATATGGCCAGTCTGTTCAGAAGCTGGTTTGTTATTTCAGATATATTTAGGATTATTTGATTTTTCCATTTGGGAAGTAGATTGGGTTTGTGAAGGAATTTCTGCTTGAGCTTTTTGACCATTCTTTGGTGGCGTTCAGATCTCAAAGTTAGAGCTGTGACCAAACTACAGTGTCTTCTACACTGTAAGAGTATAGAAAAATGGAAACATGAATTATTCATTAGGGATTTTAAATACCTCTTCAGGTAAATTAAGGACAGACTGTTGAGTGATCAGTGTAATATTTTGCATAACTTAATTCATAAGTTAATCGGGACAGTATTTACAGAGACAGGACTTATTGTTTGTTTAGAATTATAGCCAGATAATTATTGAATTGGAACCTGGTTTCACTTTATGGTGAGAAAATTTAATGAATAATTCAACAATGTAATTTGTTTTTTTACTCATTATTAGTAAAGTATTTTGTATTCAAGTTAAATCTTGGAATAAGAACTCAGACTTTGGATGTGAAAATAATGTATTCTTCATTACTGGGGTTATTGGACAGAATATATTTATTTGGGAAAGGAAATATTCTGAGCTACTTGAATTTTCATACAATATACAGAGAATTAGCTGAGCTTTATATAGATGCTGCTGTTAATTTGTTCTGAGTTCCTACTATTAAAAAAAATTATTACATTCCTGCTGTGACAAAAACCAAAAGAAAGTGTATGCATCTCTTGAGCTTAGACTTTCTCAGGGATTTTAAGTAGCTTAGTTTCTCTCAAGGATTTCAAGTAGCTTGTATAAGAACAGTAGAAAATGAGCAGTTCTAGGTGGTGCTCTCTCAGTGGGACTGTTTCTATAATAAAGGTGGTAATTTTGCTTAGGTGATATTCAACTGGGCAGTCAGTGACAGTACAAGCATATAGTCATTCCAACTAAATTTTTCTTTATTCACAAAGCAAGCAAGCAGAGCTGTGTCTGCAATTTAAAGCTTAGCTAAATATTTTGTAATGGCTATGGAAGTCAAGTGCCTTAAAGTGAGCAAGTGTTCTGTTGGAAAACATAAATACTATTAAAACCAAAACACACACAAATACAACCAAAAAATTCCCCCCCAAAACAACAACAAACCAAACCCCGAACAACTTCTGACATCAGAAGGACTTTGCTTTTCACAATAACAGACAGATGATCTGATCAAATAAATCTCTTTATGTTTCAAATAGATTTGAGAGAGCAAGTAGGTTAATGTTCTTTACTGGAGTTGTATTGGCATTAATTCTTACATTTCCATTTCCTCTGTTTTTTTGTATTTTGAGCCAGAGAGTTGAGACAGATGGACTTCCATAAAAAGCCAATGTTTCATTAGATTGGCAGGTTCAACTTCCTGCTTTTTTCACCTGAAGAGCTGAACAGTTGGATAGCCCTAACTCCGTAGAGATCCAAGAAAGAATCCAGGGACTTATGTCATAACTCCCTGAAATCTGCTTGGCCTCTTTCCCAACCCCTGCCAAGAATTCATTGTTTACATAGTCAGATCTTTTACTGCTTTCCTTGTTGAAAAGCATTTGGTCAAGCACTGAGGGTGGCACCTCAAATGCAAAGCCACCAAGATTGTTAAAACTGCGGTGTGCTGAAGAACATGGTCTGTCTCTGTTCTTGCTATTTTTCAAGTAGGTGAAGAGGATTTTTCTTTTTCTATGGCCTTCATCTTACGGTTTCTTTGCCCATCTAGGTTTTTGCAGAACTGGAGGGATGTCGTGCTCTGCTGGTGCTTTGCAGGCTGTCGTTTTGCTATTTCCTTCTGCATAGTGTCTCAATATATCACAACCTTTAATTATTAATTTTTTTGTTTGTTTTTAAGGAACTATATCTTTGCCCAATGACAATGCATGGATCTGTTTAGAAAAACTATATGAACAGATTTACAGGACACAAAGATATATTTTTATGTAGGACCCTGGCTTGAAAACAACTGGTATACGTAATGTGCCTGTGAGATGTGAAACACTTATTGTGATGTCAGTCAGCAGTGGGATGTGAAATGTGTTGTGGCATCAGTCAACTGTAATGTGTATTGTGACTTCATACCTGTGATACCCCACACTGTATTTTCTGTCAGGTGTAGTGTGTGTATTCCCCAGATCTTTGCTACAAAATGATGGTGATCTTTGGATTGCTCCTCAGTAGACCCTACTGATGTTAACTTTTCATGTAAGCATTATGTTTATTTTTGTGCTCCTATGCAGATTGTTTTGCCTACCAGTTTTAATTCTTTTAAATTTAATTTCTTTTTAGATATACCACAAATTCTACCCTCCAGGAAGTCCTAGAAAGGTAAAATCTCAAAAAATCCCACTTCTGGGTTTACATGCCAGTGTTTGTTTTGTTTTTATCCTTGACATATCATTATAATACTGAGCTTATTACTGGGAAAACCAGAGTCTGGTATGCTGTAAAATCTTTGGAACTGTCTGATCTTTTTGAGCACTTATCTATTGTCTTACACTTCTGTCTTTGCTGCTTTGGAGCCTCTTCTAATTCATCTGTTTCTGTAAGAATCTGTGTGGTGGTTGTGCATTTCTTTGGTGTTCCACGTCACAGACATGCTTTGTTTATGTCAGCAAATAAACAGTAACTCTTCACATGAAATCAGATGAAAGGCATTGTAGTTCAGGATAGCTAATTTACATATATTTGATGCGGCAAGAACTTCTTGACTAAAGATCACTTGCTACAGATTTGGTTTATATTCTTAACAAACAAAAATCCTTTATCAGTCACTAGAGCTGTGCTCACCTATAGTTGAAAGCAATTTTATCCAATGTCCTTGGTTAGAAAATACCAGGTACTTAGACTTTAATGTTTAGCTCTGTCCTCATCAGTTGGATGTTCAACTATTCATCATTTCAATGAGAAATTAAGATATGCTGTGCTCTCATACCTGTATTAGCAGTGTATTATGAATGAATGATTATCCCCTTTCCCTCTAAAATGCCACCTGAAACCTGCCTGAGAAATTTATAGTCTTCAAATGTAACTAATCTGTGTACGACTTCCTCATAATTGCTTTGTTTTTTAGTCCAGTAATGCTTTGGTGTACACCTTATTCTAACCTGACATAAGAGGAAGAAGGTGAACAAAAGAACCAGATCCCAGGAAGTTTTGGACTGGAATTTGTCTGCTATTTCTCTCACTTTCTTTTCCCTCATCTGTTCTTTTTTTTTTTCACTCTTGTCTGGGTAATCTTCAATTTTATCTTGAATATAGTCATTGGCAAATTATAAGGCAGGATGTTGCACACAGAATAATTTACTTCAAGCTAAGTTTCTCTGGTTTTGTGCTGCAAATGGGCAGAAGCTGTTGCCCCAGTTGTTACTATCATCTACAGAAGCAAATAAGAGATGCTGGAGTCAGACGTTTAAAGACCTGTGGTATCATTTAATCAGATGGTTACACAGGCTGACTATCTCGGCTTTATCTTTATACCCCCAAGGTGTGGAAATTCAACTTTTTGGAAATAAAAGGAGCTGCTTAATAGAACAAACACCTTGTACTGTTCACTTACCATGTAATTCTCTTTCAGTAAAAGTATTTGGCAGAACTGCCTCCCACTTAAGTTTCAGATTTGCAGGACTTTGTGACGTGTTTAAAGTATCTAATAATGCAAAAAGGTTCAATGAATGAGTCTGTCACCTAATTTTCCATGCTATGTTTTAATTGAATTTTGGTGTTACAAGCATTACATGTTGCCATCAAAGCTACTGTGATTCAGCTGAGGAGAAAGAGTGGTCCTAAAATTGCTATCATCTTGGTAGAGAAGAAACATTTTTGATCATACTCACTTTCAAATAATTCAGGCGGCTCTCGCATTGACATTGTGAGCAGTGACTGAGGATGTAAATTGGTACAGAAGTCTTTTAGCAGCGCTGTTAGAACTTCTAAAAGTGTAATAACTGTAAATAAGGCAGAAAAACTATAGTGAACTGGGGAAGAATAAGAGAGGTTTTCCTTTAGATATCACTGACAATAGTTCACACTAACAAACTAGTTTTAGGTTTTTTAATGATGAAAGAAAAATGGAATATAAAAACATAAATAAGGTGAAGCTTAAAAATATATGAAGATTCTCAGAAATTGTGAAATGAGCTACAACCACTTTATTTCTTTATGCTGTGTATTTTTAAACTGACAATCCTTGTCTGAAAATGTAATTGCATTCTCTTCTTCTTGACGTTAAGGATGTTCTTTTTTATTGTTGTTCAGAAGGTTATTTCTTGCTGTTATAGCTTTAACTTGTCATGACTCAATCCAAATTCCAACATTTTACTTATTTCAAGAGCTTTGAACAAGCTGATGTTTGAGACGAAAGCTTTTTTCATTACTTAGATTACATATTTGTGTGGGATGAGAATCAGATGGCAGCATTTTAGAAATCTAGTTCACCACTTCAGTCTTTTGTGCCAGTTATCTGTCTGGTCAGGACTTTGATATAAAGCCCTGGAAATTAGAGTTGGCAGCTGTAGGTCTTTTTGTTTAAAGCTAGAAATAGCTATGAGTAAGGTCTGGAAAAAAAAAAACCCAAACTCTGAGACTCTATTGGAAGACAATGGCACAAGACTGAGGTAGTGATGCACGACTTGGTAGGTGCGAAGTTGCTGGAGTATAAATGGTCCTTATAGAAATCACGTAGAATGATTAAGCACTATTAACTGCATCCATTAAATGGTGCTTGCTGATCCAGGTATACGCAATGCCATATCTTGGAATTTGGAATGTGCAAAACTTTTTTTAATAACATCATTTGCACTTAGCAAATGATGTTGAAGTAGTAGAGAATCCTTTTGATCTCTCTGTGCAGGAGTTTGTTGCGCACACAAAAACCAAACCAAAACAACAGGGGGGGGGAAAAAAACCCCAAGCAAAATAATTTTCAGGAAAATATCTTGCCTTTGAAAATGTAGCATTTGTCTGTTACACTTTTGCAATATAGTATCTTACAGCTAGGATCTGTGCCTGGGAGATAATTGGTCCCTCCTCCAGAATTTGATCTCCAAATGAGAATTAACTTTTACTGTCAACCAGTGGAGGGGAAAATAAATCAGAGTGTCATCTTTGGTTCTTCAGATGATCTGTTAAACTGCTTCTAATTGTGAGAACTTCGTATTGACTTTTTAGCTGTGTTCATGCTTAGCCTTGATCTGTGTCAAGATATGCATCAGAAGTCTTCTGAGTTTCTGTATTAAGGTGAATATATAATGTAACTGCATAGCGAATGGATGAGTGACAGATGAGTTCTGATTTGTTTTCTGCCCTTATTTTTTTTTGCTTATGCTTATTAGAAGTCCCAGGAGGTTACTTTTGACAAGGAGGGTGTTCACATACTTCTATACTTAAAAACTGCAACAAAACTCTTCAATTGTAAAAGAAACCTGTATTTTATCAAGCTGAAGTTCTGTGCAGAGCATTGCACTCAGAAGACAAAAGTGTACTGATTGGTAAGTGGTAGAGGCAATCTTAAGGATTTTGGTTTAAACATCTGAGCCTCACTTGATCTAAAAAGAACAAATTACATATACATTTTATGAAATTGCATGTAAATCAGACACATGTGAGAACTGGGACTGCTGAAGTAATTTAGATGCAACGTGCTAGGTGGTAGAGTAGGACAATGTTCCACAATTGTATTGTAGGTTTTTTTGTCTTTGTAAAAAAAAAAAAAAAGCCATAATTGGGATTTCCAATTTAAGCTTTGTCTGCTTTGTAAATGTGAAAACTCATAACCATGGCAGAGAAGTAAGCTTTTTTCCCTTCTTCTGAGATACAAACCAGTCAGCTAGTACAGCTATTTTCGGCAGTCAAATATTGCTTTAGCTAGGAACCAATTGTACGCTATTCCTTTTAGAACATTTTCATAAATACATAAATCACAATAATGGTTCTCTCTAATGCATGTTGTTCTTTCCAGTTTTAGTTTGGTCAGTTTTGTCTTACTCTCTGTGAAGAGACAATGAAATCCATTGCCCCTTGATAATTAAGTACAGCAGAAATGGTAGTAGTGCATATCAGTAACATCAGCAATCAGTAAAACCCCAATTTCTCTTAGTATCAGTGACATATGTGGCTTGCGTTTTTTTTACTTATTCAATTTTCAAAGTTAACTCATTTCTATTAGTTCTTACTTTACTCACAGTAGAATAATAATAATAAAAAAAATCTTATGTTAGGTGTATTCCTGGGTTTTTTCCAAGTAGAAAACCACCCCCAAACTAGTAACAGAATTTTTGGTTTAGTTGTTAATATTCCTTGCCTTTCTCTTAAATAGTTTACAACTCTGAATTTTTCTCCTCTAATTGCAAGAAAAGTTTTTATTTCTTAATGCAGCAATTTCATATGCAAAGTGCTGGGAAGGAGCTTTAGATTCCAACATTATATTTTCCTGGCTTCCGTAGTAACAGGCCAAAATGATGGCTTGGCAGAAGATGGCAAGGCTTCTGGGCTTATCTCCAGACTTCCATTATGTGATCGCTTTGCTGTATCTGGACAGCACCTGTGGGAGGAGGGGTAAAAAATGAAACCTCACTTCAAGCAATAGCTACTCACAGGAGCAATCAGCTAAGGACAAGGAAAACTCCTGGGCTCAAGCAACCCTTATCTTTAGCAACATCAAGAAATTACCCAAAAGTTGGAGTTAAGAAAAGCAGTGCAGTATGCCTGAGGTTTCTGGGATGCCAGTCATTTTGAAGCAGTCTACTTAAGCTGATGATTTTGTACTTCTTGTGTAAGAAACTACCATATTTTCTAACATCCTTCCAGAAACAACACTGCTTGACTTTCTCGGAGTGAGAGATGGGAAGTCTTCACCTGAAGCAGAGAGAAGAAGCTGTTGTGATGGGAAGTGTAACTTTCATTGGGAACATTTCAGAGGAAGGGCAAAAGTGACAAAGTTACTGTTAAACTGCTCTTGCAAAGAATAGCATGTTTGCTGTGCAACAGTAGAAAGATTAGATGCCAACTCTAACTCTTTAAACATATAATTGGGTAGGTGTAATCAAGTGGAAGATGGGATTCTACTTCCAGAGTAATTCCTCTGTCCATGTTGGACCTGACAGACTTAATTAATCAGCTGATAAGCTTTTATAGGAACAGTGCTGTCCTTCATTTTTAAGTTATGAAAAATGGCAATTTGAAGCAGTGTTTGCTAGCTAATTCTTGCAGTTTGAAACTGAATCATTACATAAATTGGAGCTATTTTAGTGCTTGGTGCTACGTATGCACATGTCTTCAGACTGTTTTACTTCTCTCTGGACACATGCTAATAATAATGATGTCTCCATGAAACATTTATGACATGCCCTGGAGTTTAGTAATCAGATGGAGTTAAGAAGGTTCATTTGGTCAACCCTTAAGACTTTGAAAATGGGCTTCTTATGTGTAACATTTCTAGCTAATGGTCACTCAGACTTACATGCTGTAGTAATGAAAGTTAAACTGGTTTCTATGACTATCAAAATGGTATAAAAAGAGCTAAAATTTGCTCTGGAGAACAAGACAGCATGCAGATAGCGAAATATGTACCTTATTAATGCAGCATATGGAAAGCTGTTCCTGCTAATGCCTCCTGTTATCAGAACAAATATTGCCATTATTGCTGCAAACTCTTATGGTGGTTCTTGCAGTAAGGAGGGGCTGTAAGTGTTGATATATAAATAATGTGGAAATGGCATGTGGATAACATGTAAGGATTTGTCCAGAGAAAAAGCCAGAGGGCATGATTGCTGAGCTGGAAAGATTATCTTTGAGCAGGAAAACTAGTTCATGTGGCACAGCAAAATATCAAAGTGGGATTATTTTTCTTTCTGGTAATAATTCTTTGGATTTATTTTGAGCGCTTAATGAGTGAGCTAAGTGAAAAGCAATACTAAACCAAAGTGTCTTAAGGTCAAAGTCAGAGCTTTCAGTCTTTTCTTGTTGTTTCTCCTGCTTAGAATAGGAATGGATATTTAAACTAAACCTTTTACTGAAATTTTCCTTTGACACCTCAGGCTTTTTAATGAGATCAAAGCTATTATTGAGGGTCTACTTCTGTTGAGAATTTTCAGATCAATGATAATACAGCTCAAAAAAGTGAACAGAAATGAAAAAAACAGGGAAACAAATTTAAGAACTTCATTGTTATAGTAAAAATTACATCTATCGGTCTCCTTTAATGCTCTGTGACAGGTACAGTTATTGATGGATGGAAAGAGTTTTCCTCTCAAAGAGCTTTTCATGGCTGTAATAATTCACTTATTTCGAGCCTGAAAACCTTCATGCTGGTTTCCCATATTGAGTTCTAGAAAAGCAGTGTTTGTTTTGATGAAATTATAACTGAAAGTTGACCAAATGTGCTTTTTTAAAACTCGTGGATTTAAAGGTCCTTAAAGGATGCTGTTTATAATAGTAGTGGAAAGTGAGAACACCTATTTGAATTAATAAGGAAAGACTGAGCAGCCCTGAAGACTAACAGTTTGATTGTTTTGGCTTTGTGAACTCAATCTACACTGATGGCATTGAAATTGATTTATGCCATGTCCAATTTATGCCTTTATTTATGCCATCGTATGCATTACTTACACTCGTGAATTACAGGTTTTTAACAGTTTTGACTAGAAAGCTGCAAATTATACTCACACTTGCTCTAGACACCCTTGTGACTTTTACCTACTGTGGAAAATGATAGTAGATGTAATGGAAAACTACTATTTGGAGGCCAGATGAGCAGGTACTTTCACAATATTCCATGTTTGAGTCCTGTTGGGTATGACTGAGGAGCAGGCAACAATGCTTATGTTAGGAGCTCTCTGTATAGAAACAAGATGGTAGAAAGCCCTTGGCAGCAGGGGAAGATAAGGATCCTGAGATGACAAGAAGGAAAGGGCCTTTCAGCTTCTTGCTTACCTCTCCAGTCAGTTTCCTTGCATAATCTAGGAGCTAGTGGCTGTTGTGCTCTTTCTGTTGTATGATTTTTTTATAAGACCTTTGACTTCTACTGGCACATTGAAGGACTTAGATGATGCATGTTGTCCTCATGTTGACTTTTCTTCTTTCTGCACCTTGGAAAAGTGTCTGTTCTTCCAGCAGACTCTCTTAGACCAGTGCAATGGTTGCGACAGCTAATGAAAGCCTGAAAAGAGAAGTAACTACAAGCTCAAGAATGATGTCTAGATAAACAAAAAATCCCAATGAAAACAGCAACAAAAAAGGGCTAATGTGTGTTTGACTAGACATCAAAAGCCACCTCGTAAGAGCCTAACATGGCTGCAAATGGTGTGCAATTAAAATAAACGTGTGCTGAAGAAATATATGGGCTAAAGAATGTGCTCAAAGTTGCCAAATGCAGCAAAGTTCTCACTGGAAGAGTGCTTCTGTTTGATTTAGGACTGACACTGCAGAAAATTCCTGAGAGCTTCATGTGTATATCCCTTGGATAATTAGTGAGCACTGAAGAGTGTTTGAGTAAACACTTCGTAAAGTAAAATACAGTTTTGTTTTAGGGAAAAGAATATATTCCGTTGAGTAAGATTGTAACAGTGGTTTGGTATTTGAGAAAATACACAGTGCTTTTAAGTGGAAACTCCTAACCAGAAGAGGTTTTTTCTTGATGTCTCTTTGCACCTTGGTAGCTGCAAGCTTTTCTATATCTACTAAGTGTCTAGTTACCTGGCATTTGTGGCAGAAATAGTCAAGATTTCTTTAACCCTGAATACCTTCTGAAACTGGAGGCAATTATCCCTTAATAGGACAGTGAGTTGGCAATGAGCTTTGTAAAAGCTGGTTCTAATGATCTTTTCCTACCTCAAATTTTGGATAGGGTACTGTACCCTTTCAGGTATTTTCTAAAAGGAGTGCTGGAATTTTTCCAGAGTCTGCAAATAGTGTGGAGTCTCAGCAGTGAGGTTTCTGGATGTGTAAACCAGTAATGCATCAATATTACTCGATGTCAGTTTTGATCGCTGCCACTTAAAAGCACCCTTTGTGATATTATATTAAATAAACTCTATCCTCATCCTACACTTTTGCAGAGAGCTGAATTATAACTACTGGACTTCTTGAATCAGGGAACATACTTTCACTTTTTTTTGATTGGATTCTCTGGCATCATTTATGAAGTTATCTGAATCCTGTGGTGCTCATTTATATTGTTTCATTCTGTCTCTGTATTGGAATTACTATATTTTCTATGTTTCTAACTTTATAGATTAATCTCAAATGAAAAACAGCCCAAACAATTACAAAGAGCTGTTCAACAGCAACAGGGGTTATTTGTGTGTGGATGATGAGAGGAAATTTAACATGGAACCCCTTTTCCACTAGGGACATTGTTCTGCAACCTCATGCTGTATGGTTTCTATTCCTGAATATCTCTTCAACTCTGTGTTCAGCAAGTTATTGCAGTACTTGAAAGTGAGTATTTCCAGAAGAGGGTAGGTTGTACATTACCAGTGCAGCACAGGTAAACTTCTCCTTTCCAACAGCTTAGCAAAACTCTCATATTCAGTCACCTTTTCAGATGCTTAACTCATGTCATAGCAGCAACATTTGCAAGATGGGAATAATTACAAATTGTTCTGTTGTGTTCTATGCAGCCTGGTTCATGGTTTCAGAAAGACAAGGTTATTTTCCTTTGCTGCTGCTTATGTTCACTTAAGCATTTCTGCAGTACCACTGTAAAATTGCAGATGTGGAATTCTAGGCCTTAAGTGCCCATTAAGTATTGCTTTGCATATGTAAGCTTTATATGCCATAACGACAAAGTATATCTTATGATTTAGCTATTTGAACAGTGGCTTCTTTCCTCTACTTACCTTCCAATGGATGAGAGGAATAGGAAAATATCCTTGGAATAAAGAGAACATTTTGGTGATAGTTATTTTTTGCTGAATTTTTTTCCTTGAAACTTTTATATACTTCCCAAATACAAAAGGTCTTTTTTGGTTTATTTCCTTAGGATTTCCTAATTTTAAAAAATCTGAATTTTTCATCATAGACATTAATGAATGTCAGTCCTTTCTCATGTGCACCTCTAAAGAGCATAATATTGCAGCTTAGATAACTTTTGGTTTTTATCATGAGGTCTGTGCAGTGGTTCCAGACAGTGGTGATTGTCGTTGTAGGTGTTCTCTGGTGTGGTGGGTTGACCTTGACTGGTAGCCAGATGCCCACCCAACCACTCTCTCACTCCCCCTCCTCAACAGGATAGGGGGCAAAACTAAGATTTAAAAAGTTCATGGAGCGAAATAAAGATAGGGAGATTACTTGCCTGTTTATGTCATGGGCAAAACAGTCATGAGTTAGGGAAAATTAATTTCTTGCCAATTAAAATACAGTTGGGTGGTAAGAATGAAAGAAAAAGACTTCCTCATTTCAATCTGGTATAATAATAAAATAAACCTACTCATATATTTCAGGGTCTTGAATAAAAAGTATGAGAAGATCTGTTGCATTGAAGGAAAATACTGTGTTTTTGTGAATGTAACTTTTATAGATAATGAGGATCTTGTGGATTTCTAGAACTTAGTTGACTTTCTGGGACATATTTTCTGGCTTATCTTTTTTGTGTGCTTTTCCTCAGTCATTTCAATGAAGATAATCCTGAACTGTGTTGAATGGGAGAGTGCAGTTTTGGAGCCTGCAACTTGCATGAACCTGGAAGTTTGATACTTTTAATACCTTCTGCTATATCCGGTTGTGTTTTATATTTAATGCCAAGTATTGTTTCCTGTTGCCATTGCATCAATTATGACTTCATGAATTAATTACTTAATTATGAAGCTTTTTCTGCTCATTTTATAAGAAGTTGAAAATTTCCCTTTCTTTCAAAGCTATTCTAAGTTAATATCAACCCAGGAACTCAAATTGGCCCTTGGCTAAAATTGAAAATCCATATTCTGCATGACAGAACAGATTTGTATTACAGAAACGGGACAAGAATGCACTCATGTGTGCCCACCCCAGTACTTCACTGGCTTTTTTGTGGGCTTTTTTTCTTAGCCTGAGCCTAAAGAAAAGGCAGTTTTAGCTGGTGCTCATCTGTGGTTATTTTTTTTATTATTTGTGCATTTTAATAGAGAATATTTCATGTAGTTCCAGGTCTGAAAAGATTCTTGGAAGTTCTATAGACATAGGAAAATAAGATTTACAGGTGGTGTTTGTTTTAGATCTTCATAATGTATTTTAGGAATAAAGTTTAACATTATTATGGTGTTATAAATCAACAGATTGTAGAAAGAAATTCTCAGTTTTGATTCGGTTCTGTTGAAGCAAATATTTGACAGACTTCGTAGATGGAAGTTGTTCCTTTTGAGCTGTATGCAAATTGCTTTTGTAATTGCAAGTGAAAGTGAGCTTTTTTAATCAATGGGCACGAACCCAGGGCAGCTTAAAGTTATTCTGATGATGTTTGTTCTTAAATTACTGGGTTTTTTAAAGAAAAATCTTTCTGGTAGATACAGTACATATTGTCATGTTGAGGTGAGATGAAATTCTAAACTGCTTATACTGCTTACCTGAGACTTTAAATAAAAAAAAAATCACATCAAAGCAAGAAAAATATTTATTGCTGTTAGATATGAAAGTCCCTGGGACACTTCAACTTACTTGCACAGTGATAGAGAGAAAATAAATATAACAGTGTGTCTCTATATTACTGAATGAAAGGATTTAATGCAACTTCTGGTTTGACCTCTTACATGCTCTCTCTGATCTGGTTTCCCTTGTCTCTCCATTATCTGGGAATTTATTCCCATCCACATATCTTCTAATGAGAGAAATCGAATCATGGCCAGCATATGGTGTTGAATGTAAATAGGATATAACTTAGCATTTGGTGCTCTGTGAAATAATTACTCCCATCATTTCACCTGTTCTGTCTGTGCTGTAGCTGAGCAAAAAAATCCCTGCTTTCATTATTGGAGAACTGAGAAAACTAAACCGAAAACAACCAAAAAACCTCACCCTGAAAACCCAAACAAACCCCAAAACCCAATCAAATAATTTGTTTACCATGAAAATAGCTTATTTTTCCATGCTTTCTCATTCCTAAAACATGGAGCAGGAGAAAGATGTTGCATGAGAGAGAGGAATGGGAACAAAGCCTACCTATTTTCCCCTTTACCCCCAAATCTTTTTTTTCTTGGTGATATTTTTGTCAGAATTGTAAAAGAACTGAAAAATTTCAATGAAAACTTTTCCTCTGGAGGGAAAAAATTCTAATTTGATAGTCTATATAAACTGATAACCTCAGGACTATATTGTAGTGTGTATATATATGTAGTCTGTATGCAAATATACACGGAGTGTCACAGTAACTATTACAGTATAGACTAGATCTCATCTGCATATTAAGTTTGGGAATTTTCCTCTTTAAAAGGCACTTGGGCAGATGACTGATAAACCCAAATGTCAGCTCCTGTACACATTTAAGGTACTTTTGGATGTAATAGTGGTGAGGCTAGAAAAAACTTTTTTTTTATATATATTTCTCAGTGGAAACTTTAAGTTTTAGTATTACACATTTTTCAGTTAGTGCTATGACTTCATGCTTCTCTTGCAAATTTAAAATGGTGTTTACAGTGGGTACACATGATATCATGGTTTAAAATAAAAGTAAGAGATAAAGAAATTGTCACCTAACTGAAATGTCATGATGCACATTTTTCTCCTTAATTAGGGAGAAAACCTGCTAGATACTCTAGCGGTGTTATCCTCCAAGCGCAGTCCTAAAGCAGAGTTGCTCCAATATAACTTTTTCCCTGTGTTTAAAAAAAACCCCAGCTTATCTTGCTGCTGCGATATCACCAGTAAAATTCAGATGAGTGTCTGGCTTAAAAAAAACTTGCCGCCTAGAGGCAA
The DNA here is from genome assembly GCF_001431845.1 of Calidris pugnax. Taxonomy (NCBI): domain Eukaryota; kingdom Metazoa; phylum Chordata; class Aves; order Charadriiformes; family Scolopacidae; genus Calidris; species Calidris pugnax. Next base: position 5,352,252 of record NW_015090828.1, on the reverse strand, counting down.
GAATCAAAGCTAAATTTGGGCTGTTCAGAACTCACTATTTCAGTGAATTCGTAGGGTTGTGAATTATCTATCCTGAAAGCTTATACCATTTTCCTGCCTGTGAAGCTACTGTCCTTTTTTCTCTGATTGTCAAAGTAAGCATTATTCTGGGGAATAAAGAGGCTGCACATGCACCTATGTGTGATTTGCTTCATCTGTCTCTTCCCTTCCATTGACTCACATATATGGCTTAATGGGATTGATGTTAGGCTGGATCTAATGTATACCAACTACTGAGATGTAGTTGGTGTAACAGGGACACTGTTAACCAAACCGGTGAACTCCTGTAATGACATGATGGCCTGATGGCTCACTGTGGAGAAACCACCAGGGAAAGGTGACACACACCTGCCCTTGGCTGTGATGCTGGCACAACCCTGGGAGAGGCAGCTCCTTGGCTGATTTGTGTCCTCATGTATCCGAAATGTAAGAATGGGAAGACACTGCATGCTGGGAAGCACCTTGTGCTCCAGGCAAACTTCTGCCTGAGGTGGTTTCTGATGTAAATGGATCTTGAAATACATAGTTTGAAATATTGCTTTGTAGGGTGGAACTTTTTTTGCCCCACGCTATGGTCCTGTGAAACTTACCAAAAAGGGCTGCTCTCGTTCCCATCCGTCCTCTGCAAGACTTTACTGACAACAACATGATGCTTAGTGTAAAACCTGCCATCTTAGTTTAGTAAAATATTCTGGTTTTCTAGGTTTAAACTTAACTAAACCCCTATAAATAACAGCGAAAAAGAAAGTCTTGTAAAATATGGAAGGATTGAAATCAAAATCAGAATCTATCATGAAGTCTCTCAGCAGGTAAACAGGACTTTATAGAGCTTGGATATAAAGTTTGTTCTCTTTGTGTAACTATTTTCACACACAGTTGGCAGAGAATTAACTTATACTAGCTAACAAATTCTGTAGGACTTTTGTGGTATGACTTTTTGTTCCTTATATAATTTTTAGTTTGGTATCCCCTTGTTAATGAATTGTAATTCTTACAAACTTGAGTGCTGAGGGATGTTTCAAGGCAAACTAATTTCCCCCCTTAAGGCAGCGAGAGAGGAAATTTAATCTCTTAGCTTTCTCTCTCCCTCAGAGTAGCTTCCCAGCCACACTGGGCTTCGCTCCCAGACTCCCTTCAGTTCCATCCTCAAGGGATATGTTTGTCCTCGAGGCTCCTAAATTCAGTTAGCTAACATATGTTAAAGTGATTGTGAAGACAAGAAGGCTTGGTTTTGATTTGTGTTAGCATTTCATGTTCAGCCCTGGACTTAATAGAAAAATTAACTTTAACTTGTTAACCTGAGTTAAAACCTGGGTTGCCTTGCCTTTGCTTCTATTTTATTATCAGTTAGCCTTTCTAAGATCAGAATAAATCTTTCTGCAATGTAAATATTTGTCCTCCTGAAGGAGTTACAGTAAATTCTTTCCTGATAATGCAGGAGAGTTTGCATCGCTCTTTATAGAGGGTTTAATCTGAAGCCTTTTTTTCTTGGGGCTTTAGTTGTCTTCTACTCTAGAATGTTGTTCCAGGTCTGGATTGATGATACATCTCTATTTAAAAGGAGGAGGGAGATGAAGTGGGGTGATGCTAGCCTGTAGTATGTGATTTTTGGCCCAAAAAATCTTCAGGTTGGTAATAAAGTCTATAGTGGACCATGCCAGTAACCAGGCACGGTTACTACATGGTAACCACCACTCTATTCTCATAATCTTAGCCTGAAGATAAGCAGGTTTTGGGTTGTTTTTATGTTGGCATAGGATAATGGACCTCTACACACATACACTTTTGCAAACAAGAGCAGATAGGCTTCTAACGCAGCCTATTTACCAATTATAAGTTTATGAAGTCAGCAATGGAAGTATTTGAATCATCATTATTTTTAAACTGGCATTTTTCTCAAATTCTGGAATTTGAAGAGGAATCAAGACTGACCTCAAAACCATTTTTTTTTCTTAGCTTCTAATGTCTTCAAAAAATGATTCCTTTCGCATTTGAAAGGAAAACATACATTGCATACATGAAAGGAGTATAACTTTTAGTTCGTTTTAATTTTGTTAGAGAAAGATGATTAGAGTTAATTGGCCTTCTACCCTCTCAGCACAAATTCCAATCCTGTCTAGGTAATACTTGATTAACCTTGAATTTTGGCTTATCATAGCATAGAATATTGCTTGAGGTGCAAGAGGAAGTACTAAGCAGTCCATCTGCAAAGTGATCTTGCAGTAAACACTGAATGCCACAAGCTTTTGTTAAATGAAGCTTGTAGATTTCTACACATATAAAGAGCAAGTTGACTTTTTGTCTGTCCTGCTTTGTCCACATTCTTTAGTCCTTTAGTTAGACCTTGAAGTTGTTTGGATTTGGATGCTGTTTTGGTGAAGCAAGTAACTGTCATAGTTGTTCTTTTTTAAAACCCGTTGCACACAGTTACAAAACAGGTTACCAATAGCAAGTTGCGTACCCCTTGCTTCTTGCATGCAAGTCACTCTAACTTATAAATAGAACTGTTCTGATAGACAGAACTTGGCCTATCCTCTTGTCCTCTTATGCGAGTTATTTTGATTTAAAAATAGAACTGTCCTAGAACTGATATGTATCAACGAGGTTGTGAAAGTTCACTTCTAGACACTACTGTAATGAAGCAGTAAGTTACAGGGAGCTCTGTCTGTGTTCTCATAAATAATCTAAAGATTTTAAAGTACAGTAGTAATCATTTGAGTTTTTCAAGGAGCTATGCAATTGCGAAGTGTTACACTTCTGGATGTTGTTCCTTTGCTGTAGCTTTGGGTATGTATCAAAACATACCCAAAATCTACATGTGCACTTCAAGAAATACCTGTTGAGAGCATTATAAAAAATAAAATGATTCTGTGAGCAAGGCCTAGACAGTAGCTAGTAACCATAATTTGTGATCTATTGAACTACTGCTTTGATCACAGCAGTGTTGTAATGCATTTAAGCATAGATTGTTTCTGAATGCCAATGCTTCTTTAGCATATTTAAGGCAATTCTGTCTTGGTTTTGTTTGCCTTTAACTTGGAGCTCACTTCTGAAAGTTTAAATTTTCCTTGATCTGTTTTGTGGGGTTTTTTGGTTTTGTTTTTTTTTTAAGAGTAATTGTTTGGGGGTTTTATTCTGGTTTTGTGCTTATGGCAGCTCTTTAATATGCATGAGACTTTTCTTGGATGTTTGGAAATGTTAATATTTTTTTCAGGCAGTCTTGTTTGACTCTTCTCCTTCCACTTCAGCTACCTTAGGCATTTAAATATGCAGAGTTACACTAAGTATGCTAAAAGCCTGGGGATGGAGGAAGGTTAATTTGAATAATTTCTTTAGTATAATTTAGAGATGGACTGATGTCAGTATTCACTTGACAGTAGTTTTACTATTAAAGATAATTTGTGCGCTCTGCAGAGGAATAAAGTTGAAAGGCATGATGTGGAGAATTTTCTTTTTTGAAAAGCCTTTCCTAAGAAATTTCTTGTGTATTTCTGTTAAGTACTCTTACATCTAATACTTAGCTGCTTCTTCTGTCTTAATGGATTTACCTGGAGTAAAAGAACCAGGAAAATTTTTTAAGGTTAGAAGGAAATGACTAAAACTCATAAAGGGGTCTAAATGTTGACACATGAGTGATTGCTTCAAATGGCAGAAGGTAGATTCATTTCATTCCTTTTCAGCAGGGTTGCTATGGTTAGCTGAGCAATATGGGGGGAGAGGAGTGTGAGAGCTTTTCCTACCTCTCAGAGCATCTTGTGACTATAAAATTCTTCTATTGCTTATCTGGATTTTTCCTTCATGTTCTAAATATACCAGTGCTTGGGAGATTACTCATTTTGTGAAAATGAGAGAGAAAATAGGAAAAATTAGCGTTCTGAAGTAGGTAGCCACTGAAGGTATTGATGGTTCAGAAATAATTAAGTGCTGTGTGAGTGAGGAACAGGACCTGAGTCCTAAAACCTAATAAATACAGTTTCCATCTCATGGGTTGGACTCGGGGGTACACAGCTAAATAACTAAGTTCAGTGGGAACCTGTGATGTTCCTCCACCTGCATACCAGAGCTCAGTGAATGGCTTGAACGTGTCAGCTTCTTGACAGATAACAGGTTGCTCTGGAAATAAGAATTTTTATCATTTTTATTCCTGAAGCAGCATGACTGCTCTTTGACCTTTTCATTTAAAAAGTAATACAAAATGACTTTATATGCAAACACTTAGCTAATCATGCCACAAATTACAGAGGCTTTCTTTTAGGTAGCCAGTTAAATGTATCGAAGCCTTAACTTGTTTTTAGAAGACACATTTGAATTGTGCTTGGAATAAGTCCAAATAGGTAGAGTTCAGTAAATAATGTGTTGTCCAGGGGTATACACATACAGTTAAAAAAAAAATAGTCTTGAAGAGAGGAGGTTTGCTTTGCATGTGCATTAGGATAGGATGATACTTGGAGTGTTTAAGCATTGTTTTACCCACTGGTAACCAGCAGAGAGCACTTTAGTTTGTAACATAACATCTATTAAAAAAATGTGAAATTGGGAAAGGCTGAGGTTATTTTTCTTTCTCTGAGACAGCCATTAGAAACAAACTGCCAGTGACAATTGAATTCCTGGGTTTTGTGCATTATCGACAGTGTTTGTGTTTCGTACAAATGTACTGCTATATAAGTATAAATTTTATTGTATGCCAATGACTTGAGGAAAGATTCGAAGTAAATCTTATCAGTAATTTCTTGATAGTGTTTATTTAAACTCTGCATGTTATGAGGTACAGTTCCTCAAAGTACCAGCCTTACCAGGCTGATGTGGGGAATGATGTCCCTAGTTTGGAGCCCCAGGTGTGGCACCGGTATGTTTTCAGTGCATGAAGACGATGAGTATGAGGACTTGTTGCTAATGCACAGAGAACAGCTTCCGTGTGATGGTGCTGTTGTGGTTGCTCACTGAAATTCATTTGTGGAGAATGATACAAGGAGAAAGCTTTGAGGCAAATAGCATTATGAATCAGTGCATTAAATCTTCTTTTCTTAGTATGTGGTATGTGTGTTGGTTGTCATGAGTGAAAAGCTACTGAAATGAGGGTGAAGGGTGGGAAGACGAGATGGGAGGCAGAAGAATCCTGATATTGACCTCACCTCCCCAAACAAACCAACTGTGTATTAACTGGAGGTTGCCTGCTTAAAAAAAACCCTGAAATCTACAACAAAACCAAACCTGTCATTGTCACTTGGCATCTCTTGTGTGACTGGCGTCCTTGGAAACGGGCAAATTATTGTTCTGCTAATTCAGGTCTGCAGTATGAGGGCAGTGGATGGGGCTATTGTATGTTGTCTGGTTGCTGTTCCACCCTCTCACCTCAGCCCTGCCCCAGGCAGCTTGGTGGGAGGGGAGAGATCCTAAGGGGTGAAGTCAGTGTAGGGGTCTGTGGGTGCACCTAAGGAGAGGTGCATGCTCTTAAATGTGGTAATAATATAATTTAGCTACATCTTGAATGGCTGCTCTCATGGCTGTTGGTAACATGTGGGTTGTGCGTAACAAACATGTCTTAATGGGCATGGAGGGAGAGAATTATTGCAATGGAGTCTCTGACCTCTCCTGATTATTATTATTTTTTATTTTTTTTTACCTATGAGAATTTTAGGGAAGTAGCCAAAGCATTCTGCGGAGTACGTCAGCAGCGTGGGGAAACATGATCTGTTATCTGCCAGCCGTGCACATACATGAAGCACGTAACGCTTCTGTGAGAGCTGCATTAGTAGAGAGACCGTACAAATCCTGTCATAGGAACAGGCGTACAAGGGAGGAGCAAGCTTTCCCAGGCAGGGGTAGTTGTAAATACATGTTTTGCTGAAATATTGTTGCTCCTTTTATGAGATGAATAATTAATATTATAAACCTTATTGTTCAGAGTGGCAATTTGCAGGTCCTTTGGATGGGGATATGGAGCTGTTGGAACCGTAAACATCTCATCTAGCAATTTCTTAAGCAGCGTGTTGTGCCTTTTATTGTTTGAATCTGCCTGGGAGTGGCTTTAAGATCCAGTAACCCGATCTTTTATCACTCTTGGAGGTTTCCTTTTCTGGTATGCCCTGATGCATTCAACACATGTCGGTATTGTATGCGACCGGCAATCCGAGCAATTCAGGCTCACTTTCTCCGTCCGCAATAAACGGCAAATCATCCGCTGGTGAACGCTTCTCAGACTTGTCAGCCGGCTGCAGCTAATTTCTGTGTGGCTCATCAACCCCATTTAAGAGACTGGAAGCGCTGTGGATGACCGAGCTAGAAAGCGTTGACAAGATCTTATCTCAGGAGTAAAGACTAGTTAAGAATGAGAGTGGAAAACCGTTTTTCTTTTCTTTAGAGGAATCGGACTGATGAGAGAACACCCAGTTTGTGACTGAGGAAAACAGAGCAAGGCTATGAGCAATTCAAGGCTGTGCAGGAGGAGCAGAGACTGCCTTTAACCAGCAGTTATTCTGTTACTTGTCTGAGAAACGTCAGCAGATGGACTTTGGTTTCAGTGCTGTGAATATTTGCAGTGGCTTTGCATGTTGGAATACAAGCAGTGATCTCTTTTATTCCCCTTCCCCTGTATATTTTACCTGCTGAAAAATGAGTGAGGAAGCAAAGGAGAAAAATGCTAAACCAGCTCACAGGAAAAAGAAAGGAAAAAAGGTAACTCCCTGTACAGACAGTCTGCTGTAATACCTTTTTTGATTCGTTTTGTGTTCTAGCAGTTTGCTTCTGGGTGTGGAGTGGCTTTGATTTGATAATTTGTTTAGAATAAAGATGATGGTAGAATCAGGATGGTTTTGTTTATGCTAGATGCTGATGGGTGTGTTCTTTGCTAGAATCAGTAATACGATCAACTCAGTTGTTTTGCATTTTTTAAATACTCCAGTGTTTTAATATATGTTAGTTACAGAATTTCTTTGTGATTGTAGTTTTCCTAGTGTATTCCAAACGCAGCGTTAACAAGTAAACAGGTATCTAAATGAAGCCTTTTTTTTTAAGGGAGAGACTGATAATCAACATGTGCTCTTGTAAATGAATATTATGGATGTTGCCAAGAAAAGCAAGTTTTGCAATAAGCTTTTATTTTTTAAAAAGCTATGTTTTTTACTGCATGCCACTTTGATCAGTTTTATGTATTGTGGAACATGAAAATATTGTGGTTAAACTAAACTCAGGAATGAAATTGCAGTTTCGGTGCAACTAATTTATGTTATGGTGTAAGTCTTTTGCCTGAGACTGTGCTTAGAAAGAGGAATTTGATTATTACCTTCTATGTTGTAATTTTTTGCTTTCCTGATATCCATGTAATTTCTCCCTCCCATATTGAAATGGATGATTTTCATGTGTTTATGCTTGAGTCAGATTGTTAAATCTAGGTAGTTGACTTCTTCAGGTTTCTCTAACTCATATTTTAAATATTAACTCAGTATATTAATTTATAATGTGAATTTCCTCAGGTGCTGTAGAAAAAGATATCTGAAAGGTTTATCATTGTTGCAGAGAACATATTTAGACCCCCGCCCTTTATTTTCTGAGCGTGTTTGCCTTCCTACCATATGAAAGTGTATGACAGCCTCATAGTTAATCCATTTCCTTGGTGAAGGATTCAGTAAAGACTGTTGAAAAAGCAATTAAACCAGATTGGCCCCTCTATTCTTCCAGAATTGCAAAGAACAGCTTTGGAAGGCAGTGGGGGAAAATATAATTGAAATCACTTTTAATGCGAAATGAGGATACCTTCCTGACATACAAAATGCTTCCGTCAGGTATGACAGACTGCCTCAGGACTAGAAAATATAAATTCTGGGGTGGGTTTTAAATTTTTACTGTTATACAAATTATTTTTATGGTGGTCTAGCTGTAGTTTTATGGCATACACCAAGTTTTATGGCTTAAGCTTATATAGATCCATGTCTTCTAGAGGACCAACCCAATAGCCAACAAGATAGAGCAGCCCAGGTGATTTAGGATTAAGCAGTTTGGAGTCTCACCTGGTATTCCAGCAATGTCTGGAGATAGTCTACCTGTATCTTCACCTTGTCAAGGTGATATTCTTTGTGGTCAGGAGGCTACAGCTCCCCTGTCCAAATCTACCCTCTGTTGACTGGTACAGCGTGTCATTGGTCTCAAGGGAGATGGGTGGGGGAAACTGTTGGACATGTTTACATTTGTGAACTACTGCTGTGAGCATTGAAAGACAACGGCACTACCCTCAGTTGATGCCTTGCAAGGTAATGGCAAAGCCCACCCTTCCGTGCCTCAAGCCATTGCTGCACAAGCTGTAGCTACCACCAGGGCGTGACTGCAAACCATTACATTTCAATATGGCGTGGCTAGAGCTTTTTTAAATCTGCAAAAAGTGTTCTTTGACTGTTCTGTTTGATTTTTCTTCATGCTGTTGGAATCACTGAACCTGTTGCTGGGATATGCTGCATCAGGCTGAGGTGTGTCCCTTATGGCTACTGTGCATCAAGGCTGCTGGCTTGTCAGTGTTAAACACAGGGCTGGGCCAGAATGTGCCCAGTGGAAACTACTTTTTTGAACAAGAAGCAACCATTTCTTCTGCTCCTAGTAGAAATTTCCCCTGCTTTTCACAGTTCAGTGGGGAAGGTTTTAAATTTATTGTTATGATTCCAAAGATGAATCTCTGAATGACCAATGAAGAACTTAGCTAAGGAACGCTCTCCAAGAAGTTTGATAAACAAGTGTTTGCCTGTAAACTCCTGAGCCAGGTGAAAGCTTAACTGGGTCTGGGATTCCAGTGAGTTATGCCACCTGTCCCTCCTAAATGTAGGTATCCTGGAATGGGTATTTCCATGGCTGCCTTCCTGTTCCCTTTAGATAGTTCCTTTCTTGGCAGCTGTGCTTTCTCCATATTTAGCTTTTCCCTTGCCTCCTGTCTCATTTATCTTCAGAGCTGAGTGATGGCAAGTCTTTCTTCTGCTCTTTTGACTGCTGAGGTACTCATTCGTATCCCATTCCCTTTTCATCAACTCTTGGTTTTCCTTTTCTTACACAATGTCTGAAATAAAGATACAGAAAGAGGAGGAGGACAGCCACGGAAGACGCATACAGTTTGCTGTAGGAAGACCACAATCAGCAATGCACATCCTGATTTTCCAGAGTTGTGTGATTAGGGTGTACCACAAAAATAAGCCTTAACCTGGCACATATTTTCTCACTTTTGAGCACAAAGACTTGCAATAATTGCATTTAAAATAAATTGGCCAAAGCAGAAATTTTCTGCAAATATACTGAAAATTTCTATCTAGATGGAGAGGATGAAGATAAGAAACAATTTGGGAGGTGTTCCTGAGATTAGTTATGAAGGATGGACAATTTAGATGAAAGCAGAACAGTACTGTGTTTAGCACTGTGAGACTGTTGGGGGATACAACTTTCAAAGGATGATGAAGGTAGCATATCAATATATATTGCTGAGGCTACACTGAACAGGATTAGCTCTGATGGAATAGGAAGCCTAATTATTTTCTCTGATCCATACTTCAGGGTTCCTTTCTACCAGCAGCCTGTGCCTCTTGCTCTTGAGCATCAGTCATCCTGCAATTTCCAGTCACGCTTTTACAGAGTCAGTGTTTTGAAACTGTCAAGTTGAATCCCTAGGCATTATGGAGTGGCTTTATCTTGTATGTTTGTGTCATCACTTTTCAGTAAATTTTGGAATCTCAATTATAGAAGAGCATTGAACTCGGCTGTCACTAGAGATAGAAGATGTGTTTTGATTTTTAACAATAGAGAAGTATTCTTTTCTCTACTGATTCAAACTACCGGTTTGAAATTAGCCATGAAGATACTGATGATCCTCTGAAGCTTTAAAAGGTAATCAGGAGTGCATGAGCAAGAAATAAATTAGTCCACCTCAAAACTTCTGAGTAAAAGACACTTTTCAATTTAATCTTACAGTTACTTTCTGGGTGTCAGCCACTTCTGAGTAGTGGGAAATTTCACATTAAACTCTCATACCAGAAGCTTTGCTGGGAATGTGTTGGGGTTTTTTGTTTTGTTTTGGGGAGTCTTTTGTTCCCTTCTTCTCCTACTCCCTCGATCTTCAGACATCCTGCACAATTAATGTTGCTGATGTGTCTCTCAGTATATGTATAGCATAAATCAGTAATGGAAGCTACTAACAGAAATGTGTAAAAAGAGTTTATTCTTGAATGTCCACAGGAGAGAGCTCATGCTGAACTCTTAATGTGATTCTAGAGTCATCTGTTTATTAATCCACCTCCCTGCCTTTAGTTGATCCCTGTAGTATGACTTCAACGCTGTTGCTTTGTGTAAAATACGAATACGCGATGCAGGTGAGCTGCTTATGCTGCAGATTGAATATCAGTGCTTGGGGTCAGAACGTTTAGGGCAGCCAACATTATGACTTTTGGACTGAGAGGAGGTTTAGCTCAATCCACTTTTGAGCCAGTAGCCTGGGCTCACTACACTGGGAACACACCTCACAATTTCTGCCAAGGAGTTACTGCGCTGTCATAACTCCAAGTTTTGACTCAGCAGCATTAGTGGCTGTCTCCAGAGGGGACTCTTCCGTTGTTGCACATGGTTGAAAATCTGGTGAGCAGCAGGTCTTTAATGGGATGAGAAACTTCCAGGGGCATTTTTGTGGGGGTAGATGCTGAGAAGTCAGAGGTTCTCTCAGGTGTGATGAGCCGTTCCCCACCATTATAAAAATGCAGTATCAATAGTGTCCTAGGAGAAGAGTTCTCTCTGCTTCTGATGGAGCCAGATCAGTTCCTTTATAGGCAAACCCTGCCTCTACTGAGATAGCATTACTGATTTCAGTGTGGACAACGTTTGGGGGCCTGAGGTCTTGGCATTTCATCTTTATGCTGTGAAATGATTCATCTGTGTATGTATGATTATACTGGGACTTCTGGTGATCATAACTTGGCACCTGTGAAGACCAACTTTTGTCATAAAAAGATAAGAAATGGTATTTTGCTTCTGAGATTCATGGTGATATCACACTTCTTTCAAAGCTGTCTTTTACAACTAGATTTGCTGATTTGGTTGCTTTAATTCTTTAATTTAGAGATAATTTATGTTCAGTTTTCATAAACATTATGGTTGTTGGGGGAGAACATTCAGTACTGCTTGCTCCCAGTTGAGAAGTACTCATTGTTAACAGTAAAGAAAATGCTCACGGTAGACCTTTCTAAATTTTTTTGTAGCTTTAACATGCTAATAAAATTAACTTATTATTTGAGTGTAAATTGATTTCTAAATTTGGGTTGTTCCTGACAAGCTAAGAAATTAAAATCTGCTTAGATTGTGAAACAAAATGCAAAAAGACTCTACAAGAAAATTGTCTCTCTTGTCTTGGTAAATAAGGTTTATACCACATTGTTAATTTTAAGCTTCTGTGGATAAGAAATGGTTCTTATAGATTCAAAGTTGACTATATGGCAATAGTCTTAATGTATCCTGTGCTGAAAATTTAAAATGAGATAAAATGATAAACGGATTTGTTTTGGCTTTGGTTGCCAATTTTAACTTGTTCAGCTTTAATGTTCATTTTATTGATATGATAGATTCTTAATCTCACTTTTTTCGCAGATATATTAAAGAAAAAATAAAGTACAAACAGCCCTCAGAACTTCTGGAAGATAATCCTCATTTGCATGTCCAAACAGTAAAAGTCTAAGAATGGTAGAATAAAGATGTTTTCAATCATTATGATTATTTTTATTTGTTCTGTTTTCTAAAACTTCAGGCTTTGAGTCAAACGTGTTTACATTTTCTTGTCATCTACAAATTTCTGAATTGCCCCGGAAAACTAAAACGCATTGTCGCCTTCACTTTGGTATCGCTTTGGTACACAGTAATGTAATTGTTTTCCTTTTATCAGACTGGAACAAAATAAAGCATATGTAATGGCAAGTTAAGCATCTTACTGTTTTGAAATGAGCCACTTTAAATGTTCATTTTCCCTGGAAAAAATACTGTGATTGACATTACCTATCTTCAGTAGCGTTCAACAGCTCCTAGCCCCTGGGTACATATGGTTAAAAAATTGTAAGTGGATGTTATTGTCATAGTCTATATTAAATGAAACAGCAAGGTGTGTTGTTACTGAATTTTTAATGTAATTCACTCTGTAGGTAACTGACAGAACTTGTAACACGAGTGATAATCCTTCCATTTGCTGCTAAATTACCACTCTTGTTGAAAAAAAAAATAATAATTTTTTTTAAAACATGCTTTTTTAACAAAGGAATCCTGCAGTTTGTGAGAGAACATGAAATCTAAGGGAGGGTCTCTGATCCTGTGACATAAGTCCATCCTACAGTTTTGAGCTTTTACCAGAAAACTCAGGTGTGAATAGTTCTTGTCCTTCTGAAGGATGGGTCTAGGAAGTAGAAGTACAACTCTGGATAGTGCTTCAGCTGATTTGTTTTAGGTTTTTGGTATTTTTCCACCGCATTTTGCTTCCCTTGTGGGGGTTTTCCCTTTGCTTCAATGGGCTATGTTCTCAGCTGCTAATGGACCAGGAATTTCCCAGTGTTGCTGTCTTTGAGGCCTGTGTTGCCTTTTCCTTCTTCCATTCTTTTTCAGCATGTCCTCACTGGGTTTCCTTTGTCCTTAATCAGGAAGTTGATGGCCTTGAGTCTGGTTTTTTGGGTTGAATCTCTTGACTTTCCTCATGTTGAATGGGAGACTTCATAGTGGGTTTCCATCTCTACAATAGAGGCCATACGCTTTCACTCAAGTTATCACCCAAAGGACTGAGGCCCCATATGGGGTCTGGTTCCTTGGTGGCCTCTCCTGGGAGTACTGTGGCAGAACATGAGTGCAATGGGCAGTGTTCCAGGATGGCTTGCATGTGGGTTGTTGCTGGTGCCTGGCGCCTCAGCTGGAGGACTTCCAGTGCCTCCTACTCCATAAGCCGGGCACTCACAGTCCAGGTCAGGTTGCCTCCTTTGCAGTAAATTGTTTTATGTACAATTAGGTTTACAGTTAGATTGGATTACAGAAAGTGGGCTTGAGCTATAAGAGACACAGTGGATCAGCTTCAGTTACATGTTGCTGTTTTGCAGTCATCAGTGGGACAGGAAATGATACAAAAGTTTCTGTAATAAAGTCTTAACCCAATGAGTAAACTTCAGCTTGCTCTATCTTCAACTTATTTTGAATCATATGGAGATCTTTTCCAGGTTCCTTAGAACCTGGAAGGTCTCTGTTTAGCATCTGGGAGTTCCCTTCTCCAAATTCTGTGACTAATGCAATTGTAGAATTCAGTATGTGTGTCTGCATAACCCCACTTGTCATGGGCTTGTTTCTCAGTCTGTTTACCCTGCCTTCTGCTTTGTGGAGGTGGTGGTAGAACCTGCAGCTTTCCTTTACCTGTGGCTGACTCCAGGCAGGATTTAGGAATGGTACTGCAGAGGTTCAGGGCCTAGAGAGGGCCAACACACTGCTAGGAAGGAACTAGCTCCATTCATTTTTGTTGAAAGTACCAAGGTATATTGGCAGGGAATCAATATTTTGTACAATACTTTGGATTGAATGGACCTTTAAAAGTCATTTAGTCCAACCCCCCCTGCAATCAAGCAGGGACATCTTCAACTAGATCAGGTTGCCCATCCAACCTGACCTTGAATCTTTCCAGAGATGAAGATAGATGATTACCAAAGTAGGCAATTTAGGGTTTTGAGCTGAAAAAATAGAGGGTGTTTTTGTAGTTCATTATTTATTGCAAATGCTGGACCAGGTTACCATGCCTAGCTGTTGGATCTTTCACATGCAAAATAGGTTCAGCTTCAGGTTTTAAATCTTAATGTTTTACAAAAATATTTTGTTAAATTGGTGTTAGGTCCTTATTTGAAGTGATGAAGCATTTGGTATCTGATCAAACCAATAATATAATGAATGTTCCTTGGTCACTCTTCTAAGTACCCTAGATTTCAAGTTTGGAATATGAACGATAGTTTAATACTTCATGGAAGTAATAGTAATCTCCCATTGTCTTCCAGGTTTTCTTTTTTCTGGCTGGCTAATGGAGGTGCAGGTTTTTCTGTTACACTGACAGCCAGGTGCTGGGTCGGTAATTGAAAGTATTTGCTGGATAAACTGAAACAGGTTATCCTTTCATTCCCAAAACCGCACAGGGCAAACCCTGCCTTTTTACCTTAGTGTTGAAAGAGAGACATGAACTGGCTGGATGAGGAAAAACTACACATTGGTTATTTTCTTTAGTATTTCTCTGATACGTGATAGACACCACGTCGTCTTATGTCTAAATTAAATGCATAGCTAAGTATATTTAAGACACTTAAAGTGTTACCATCACAGACTTGTTTCAGGTTTATGCTCGCAAGAGATTTTGGTTGCTGAAAATTCTCTATAGTGCATTAGTAAATTGTGAATATAAACAGGGATTGATTCGTCTGAATACTTCTTTTTAAGGAGTCATATTGTGAAAGGGAATAACATAAAGCAATGTGGTGCATCACGTTGTTCACTATTAAGTCTGTTTTGTAGGCTGCTGTTTAAAGGGAATAATTTTTGGGGGTAATAATGGTTATATAACCATTTTGTGTTGCTGTTGTGTGTGTGTGGCCTTTTCCTTCCAGTGTGATGTAAGCTTATATCAATGTCAAAATGAACAGATCACTGCAAGCTGTGTTCCTCCTTCTCTTCTCCTTTTGGATGTGTCATTCACGGAATAATCTGTAGTGAACAATTGTATTGATTTGGGGGTTTTTTAATGAAATATGAAAAAAAAATTAAAAGAATGCAGACAGTTGTGCTGCATTACCTGATATTTGTGTAATTTTCCTTAATGTTGTTTTTAAGGAGATCCTCTTCGTTGAGGGGGGGTTTGATGTTTTCAATCAAGGTCGTGTGACTTATTTCTGGTAGTCGTATGTAAATTCAAAGGTAGGAATCTTTCCAGAGAGATCCCAGACTTATCTAGGATTCACAGTATTGATAAGACCTGTTAATCTGAATGGTTTGGATGTGCTTCAAATTTGTAATTATCTTGGAATCTGTATCACAGAGTGAATGGGAGAATCTGGGAAAGGAGGTGGTGGTGGAGGAAGGAGGATTTTTAGAAGATCTTTCCTGGGTTATATTTCCTTGGGCAGGACGGGGGGACAGGACCAGGGACTCTTCTGCTGGTTTCCAGCTTTTTCTTGCCTGGGTCCCTTTGGGGCTGTGCCTGGGCTGTTTACACACTAAAAGCATATGGATATACTGATCTTGCAGGCTAAACACTAACAACAGGAGGCGTTATATGTGGTGAGGATGAAATTTATCCTGATGGAGATGACCATCTTCAGGCAAAATCTCAGCTGTGTGTGAAGGATGTAAACACAGACTATAAAAGCCTCAGACAGAGTGCTGTAGGATTCACATGTACACTAGTCAGCTGGGGCTCATGCTATGCAAGTGATGCAGAAGACTCTCTTCCACTTTTCCCTGCTCCCCTAACCAGCCCTGTAAGTTCATTTACTTAATTACTGTTGTGTGTGGTTGGGAAGCAGTATCATTACTAATTAGTAATTAATATTTGCAGTAGAATGCCAGTGTGGAGTTGTCACAGGGGAAAGCCTTACCGAATAGAGCAGTGTCACATTGAATGGTTTTCCAGCTGAAAATTTATTATCAAAGATGGCTTGTGTAATTCTGGCGTCTGGTTCCACTCATACTATATATTGAGTGTTCCACTCAATATAGTGGAATACTATATTGAAGGATACATCCCAGAGAAGGACTTTATTTAAGTGTCCTTTTATTATACAAAAATCTAAATATGGGGATCCCACGGTGGGATCCAGCTAGTTCAGTCATCCGGGCACCACAGGTTTAAGCCTTTTTGGTACATGGTGGTTTCTTACATCATTTTTTTGGGCTAACATTCTGTTTTCAAACAAGTTTAGTTTGGAACATTTCATGCTCTTCATATGTGTTCATTACATAATTTATGTATAGCTCCTTCAGAAGAATGAACTGATGAGTACAAGTGACAATGGAAGCTTCTCTGTCCCTTATTACTACTTACACTACACTGTGTCCCTTCTTGTTAGAGCCCCTTCCACACCAGTTACGTAAAACTTCCTGGCATTTCCTTGCCACCTGGTAAGAAACAGTTTTCTGTCATTAGGAACAGCAGCTGAAATAGTTTTGGAAGGTAAAATCAGGAAGAAGTATTTCACAGGCAGGAGAAATCAGTAAGTAGCTTTGCTTTTATAGCCAGGAGACTTATTCTATCAGGTATCTAAAATGTGCCACCTATATAGAGACTGACAGTCCCAGATGAAAATAAAGGTTTTTACTATTTTACAATGCATCCATGGAACATGCAAGGATATTATTGGCCTTTTTTTAAAAAGAGGGGGGTAGAAGTATTGTGAGGGTAAGGATAGTAATAGTGTTAAGTAACAGAAAAGAGACAGCTAATGTGTATAACAAAGAAGACATGGATCTGAATCAAAATATAGTTTGAGGTAGCTAATCCAAACCTGCTTATTTTACTGATAGTTTAGCAGGAAGATAAAAGACAGTGCAATGGTGGCGCTTACTGTGGTAATATTGTAATTGCCTACTGGCAACGTATTTGAGAGAAAGGGGTTCAAAGTAGGTATAGCAAACTTCTGCTAAATAAGGTGTTCACAGTCGTCTTCTTAAAGCAGATTTTAGCAAACAGGTGTGGGGTTGGGTTTTTTTTACATATACAGTATGGGAAAAAACTCTAAAAATGTGAAAATTGTGATGTTTTTAAAGATTTAAAGGTTTTGTTATGGAACCTCATACTTAGTAATGCAATAAACTCAGCAACTTAGTAACTCATAAATGAAACTATTTGAAGATCAACTGTTGGCAATTAACATAAAGCTAAGCAGGATGTCTGTTCATCCACAGATATTGATGAAACTATACAAAATAACGAAGTATCATATTTTCAGTAAGACCTGTAGGTGATTTTTCTGAAAGCTGAACTTTTGAAAGTGGAATAATGGCATGAAACATTCTAATTTATGATGCTATTAAACAGAAATTGATAAGAAAATCCAAGGCTGACCATTCAGAGTAACTCTTAAACAGGAGCATGACTTTTGTTGATTTTAGGATTATAGTTAAACTCAAGAACTACAACCTTTTGTTTTTACCCAGTTCTCAAATGTACCAATCAGTTTAACTAGCCATGTAAGCGTTAGCCTAATCAAATTTAAGCTGAGCCTTTTAGCATTACTGTATTGCTGGCAATTTACTATTTGGGGAAAAACTGGAAATGCTAAGACTTATCTTTCAGGAGAGAGATTTGAAATTTTCTTTAAGAAGGTCCCAAGCACCAGAGAGAGGAGTCCATGTGTGCTGCACGTCAATATTGTAGAACAGTCCCCGTCTGGGCAGGATGCAGGTTCCTTCTGCATTGCCCCCTAGCGTTTCGTTTAATAAAAATCAACCAACCAACCAAAAAAAACCCCAAAACAGAACACAAATGTAACACAACTGGTAAGTTATTTGCTTCTACATTAATACTTCCTCTCACTCTGCTAAACCTTTGTGGCTATTCCCAATGTGATGCCTATGACACTTCATGAATTCAACTGCATGCTTCTGTTCCCTGATTTTCCTATGAAGTTGGCTATAAAGGGACTACAAATATTCTATTTATCTTACCTTTTCCAGGCATCTTTGTTATATCTGTCTTGACTTACTAATACAGGGATTTCCTCTCCCTCCATGTCTCCTCTGTTCCTTTGTATTCTACAGATGTATGTATTTTAACAGCAAATGGTGTCCTTTCTATTCCTTTTCAAGACTCAGGCTTTTCAATCATGTGAAAATCTGCAGTTCTGTTAAATGAAAAGAACGTTTTACAATGAAATGTATCACTCTGAGCTGTAGAGCCAACCTTTCTGACTTTTACACCGGCTCAAAGTTCTGCTTTTAGGTGTTGGTTACAGTAAGAACTTGAACACAAAATTAAGATGTCGCTCATTGCTCTGTTTTTCACTTCTATACACGTACGTATGTATCTAAGGGAGATCTATTGTGGCAAAACTGACCCTAATGTCAAACTAAAGGCAAGGCTGGCAGGGTCAGTTTGGAGGGGCAGCCGGCAGCCCTTTGTGGTGACCTTGACAGGAAGAGCTGCAGCATCAAACTGTTCCCCGTGAGAGGAAGGCAGCACAGATTCTGCCTAATCTCTGGAGTGGGTGGTTTTATCAGCAGATTGCAAAGCATGGTATTTACAACACCTAATTGTAAAATAGAGTTAAACACGGCTCATTTTCTGAAAATTATATTTAATGAAAGAGACCTATATGCTTGATACTGATAGATTACTTCCAGCGCATGCTAACAAATGTCGGTGGCAGTAAGAAAAAGGAGGCTAGCGATCTAGATCAGTTTGAGTATGAGGCAGGCAAGCTGGCTGCCTTTAAAAGTGAGTCAATCTAGTTCAGATCTTAGAAACACTTGAGGAGATATGCCACTCCATGTTTTGGCAGACCACGCAGTGCAGGAAGAACTGTGCTTTTCTGACCTGCAAGGCTGCTGGCTGTGAACCCAGCTGCTGTCAGGGGCAGTGTGGAAAAGGAGGATTAGGCACTAGCTGGCTACCATAGTCCTTGTGCCTTTTAAAGACTCCATCATTTATCAGAATTACCAAGAACTGTTTTAAAATGGTGGCACTTCCCTGCAGCAGGTGATTTGGTGGGGGAAAGTTGGGAAGGATGATGAAAGGAATGTGGGACAGAGTTAGGGATGGGGCAGACAGACAAGAGCCCTCTGTTCTCATAGTGCTCACCTCACTGCTTTGTTATTGCTTTTCCTTCTAGTGCCTTGCACGTACTCTTAATTCTATTATTTACTTTGTAGCATACTCCAAAATAAAAGAGCTAATCTGCTTGCAAAGAATATGGGTAAAGAATGGTCAGTGTATCCCTTACAGTCCCTTTTTTCTCAAAGATATCTCAGACACCAACAGATTTGCAAAAAACATAGAATGGGTTGGAAGAGACCTTTAAAGGTCATCTAGTCCAGCCCCCCCTGCAATGAACAGGGACATCTTCAACTAGGTCAGGTTGCTCAGAGCCCCATCCCACCAGACTTTGAATGTTTCCAGGGATGGAGCATCTACCACCTCCCTGGGCAACCTGTGCCAGTGTTTCACCACCCTCAGCATAAAAAATTTCATCCTTATATCTAGCCTGAATCTACCCTCTTTTAGTTTAAAACCATTACTCCTTGTCTGATTGCTACACGCGCTACTAAAAATAGTTTGCTAAGTTATAGTATTCTAGGTTTTAGAGTATGTATACATTCACAGTAATAATAAGATGGCTTTCAGCAAGTTCAGCAGTAAATTTGTGTATTGCATCTTAGTTCTTTTTCTCAACCTTTAAATTAATTGTGAATCACTACGGAATTAAAATGACAAGTTTCCAGTTGATCTCAATCTTAGTGGTCCTGAAATGTCCTTTTCTCATCTTGTCAAAGCATCTGTAGGGCAACAAGACAGGATAGCAAAGTTCAGTAAACAACAGGACTACTTTGAATTAATAGTGTCAGCATTTCTTCTTCATAATCATTCATGCTTTCACTCAAGGGATGCTGTGCTTTGTTCTTTAGAGAACTTGGTTTTATAAAATGAACCCAGAATAAAATAGCATTGTTTTATTAGTTTCATACTTATCTGAACAATACAACTGATTTTTATTGGGGAAAAACTCGTAAGAACAGGAGCTCATTCTCTTGTCTGAAACATGAATGAGCAGGTATATGCCACCTTTTCTGTTTGTTCATTTTTCAGAAGTCCTTCTGAGTTTGGAAATAAGAAAGGGAATTTAGATTGGCATGTAAAATATTTTGGGGTGTTTCTATAATCAGTCTGAGTGCTGGAAAGATGAGAAAAAACCCACAACATCTGAACTTTTGCATTTTCCTGTTATCCAGAATATCATCTCTTTAATTGCAACTCAAAATCTAGACAATAAATATGCAGTAACACTTTGCCTGTGAGATTGTAAAATATAGTTTGAGGGCTTTATGTCAAATGCAGTTACTGTTTTGTCTTCTGATGTTTGCTACTTCTGCTTGAAGCTATTTCACAGCTGGGAGGGACAGGACTCATTCTAAAATAGGCAACAAAATGGTAATCTATGAGAAGCTGGAGTTGTGTTGCAAAATGTCAGAAAAGACTATTAACTACTGTTTAAGATTTATAACTTAAAGGGATGCAGCCGAGAGGTCTAGTGAAACAAGGGTATACAATAATTTTTCTAAAGGTTACCTTAATATGGCATAAGGAAACATGGGTAGAATACGGGGCTGTGATACAGGTGTTTTAAATTGAGCACACAAATCTTTGCCCCTTAAACCTGCCATCACATTTCAAGTCAAAGCTCTGTAACTAGCACAAAGCTAGAGCAGTCCAGACTTCTACCAAAAATTGATCGTTTCTTTTACTCCAATGGCAGGAATTAGTATTGAACAGACTTTTCTCTAAAGCCAAAATTTTCAGAAGGCAAACTAGGAGCAAAGATTATGGAGTGCTCAGATTCTCATGTGTTGAGCCCTCGGCAGCTTCACTAAAGAGTGGGAGTTGCTTGTCTGTTCAGCAGTTTTAAAATCAGGCTACTTGTTTAGCCTGACTTAGCCTGTGTGGTTTTTTTAAATGCATTTCAGCACACTTCTGTGAATGACTATTAACAATGCCATTATGCAGTTCTTTGCCATTCATAATGATGGGCGTGCTGCATGCAGAGATAAATCCAACAAAACTAGGAATGGATTTATAATTAGACCATAGGGGAAGGGAGGAGAGAAAGTAGCTATTTGGAACATATTTTCACTTTATGTCTTTATTTTTGAAAACGTGTGATACATCCATCTGGAGCTCAGCAGTATCTGTGCTCAGTCTGTTGGGAAGAGCATGATGGGATGTTCTGACAAGCCTCTTCTCACAGCGGCTTCCGTCCCTGGAGTAGCTCTCCCCTTACTCGGTTGTACCAGTCATCTGTCTCATAAACTGTGAATCAAGATCTCTGCTAGAGTTAAGAGACAGGATAGAAGAGGCTGAAAGAATCAGTCATAGTGTTGGCTTGATCTTTCTTTTCAGGAATTTTAGCAGGGTGTTGGTTTTTTTTTTTAAGCATTCTACCACTATTGCATGTGGTCTGTTCAGTGTTTTACTTTTTGTCTTGTTACTGGGATCTGCATTTCAGCAGAAAAGATAGTGTCTTCAAGGCCTGTATATCTAAGCATATAAATTAAGTGTATAGAAAAAAAAAGGCAATGCTAACGATTGCATATCTGAACTGTTCTTACTTTATAAGCATGGTGCTGAATGTATCATGAAACTGCAAAAAAAAAAATCGATTGATTCTGCAGATTAATTAGAGACTGAGGCTATTAAGTGGCCACTTCATTCAGGACTGTACGGAAAAGAGTAGCCTTTTGCATCATTTTTTCATATTTCCTAAGAAAATAACTTCCTGATGCTTCATTAATGATAATAGTAGATGAGTCTGTAGTTTATACTGAGACTGATAAGGGCTGTTAATGTTAGAGTGCAAATTCAACCTTGGTTGCCTTGTGATCTTCTACCTACTGTTGGTATTTAAAATGATGACACCTTGTGTTGAGTTAAACTGTAAAGATGATGCTATATCAAAATGTTTGAGGGGTATTTCCATTGCTTTTGATGAGACTGGGGTAGAGGTAAGCTACTGATAATGTAGAGGATTGACTGAGCAGGGGGACCCAGGCCTCATGAAAACAAATGTAGGTCACGTGCTGACTGAACATGGGAGTCAGTATTGCCCTGTGCACAAGGATCCAAACCAGCCGTGTGATGCTATTGGTCTTGATCAGACATCAAGGGAATCAGATATAGAAATCCTGATTTCTTTCCTGGTCAGAATTACTGTTCCCTTACAACCAATGTGCAGAGTAGCCATGTGAAATGTCAGCGGGCACTCAGCTCTTGTGTCTAAACCGAAGTCGTGAAGGGCTGAAAACGGTCGCGTTGCAGGATTGAGACTGTGTTGAAATTTTATATAGTGTGATTCATTTTATCCTTGGAACATGTACACACTGGTGGGATTTTTAAATAACCTTTAGATTTTTTCATTAAGTTAATGCATATTAATTCATGGCAGAATGAATCATCTTGATTCATATTGTACACTGCTTGGATTTAGTTACTAATGCAGAAATTAAAGTAGTCCAAAAAATAAGCAAATGTCATCTTATTCACCCACTACTATTATTATACATTTCTTCTAAGGTGAGGTTTTCATATAATGATAGTATGATGCAAATAAACACATCACTCCTTTAGTCCTTTAACACATAATTTAAAGGAAAAATGAGTCTTTATCCCCTACCAAGAACCTATGCCTAGAATATGGAAATACTACACTATCAAGAATAAAAGAATTGTAGAGCTATTATTCTAGTTGGGATTCAATAGGAGAGATGGGCGAACTGTCCTTGTTTTGCTTCCAAGATGAAAAAAAACCCAACCAAAACAAGCAGCATGGGATGGAGAAGACACCTGGGTTTCAGACTTTGCTTCAGTCTTTGCTCAGAAACAGAGTGTTTATGGAAATCAATGGATTGGGAGGAAAGTATGGAAGAATTGAGTCCTTATCGGCAACCGACTGTGTTGTTTATCATAGTAAAGCATTACCAAATCCCAGTTTCAGGCAACTGTCATGCTTCATTGCCAAAAGAGAAATGAGACTACGATTACAGCAGGAAAGTGATTGTAATATCCACAGTTTACAGAATAACAACGTTTAAATTATATTTGTCTACAGCAGTTTTATATTTGTGCCATTGAGGTGAAAGCATATGCTTTTGGTAATATAAATGATGTATTAAGAGATATATATATGATGATGATGTGTTTTCTTCTCTAGCTTCAGTGTTAATATCTTGAAGCTTTGCAGTTTGTAGGTGTTTTGTAGTTTGTGGGACCTTCACACTTCAACTGAATTGAATGGAACCTGTTAACAAGTTTGTGCTTGCAAACAAAATACCCTAGTTGAGAATGTAATGAAGGGTTTGGGGAGGGAGGGGAGAAAAAGAAGATTTGGGGAATCTGCCTTGAAAGTGGGTTATGTAAATCTGATGTGCCGTTGCCTGCCTTTGTCTATATTTATTAAAGTGAAAAGTGGATACATACTGATTTCAAACCCAGATTTGCCATTTGTTTCCTTCGTTCTTGTTCTGATTTGGTATAAATGGCTACCCAATCTACAAGGCACACAAGGGTTCCTACCTTAATACTAGTGTTTCCTGCCCCCGTTGTGGGGGTATCCTGAAACAAGTATTCATAAAAGTAGAGATAAGGGCCTGTGAGGGTACGGCCTTTCAAGGCAAGCTGGAGTTATTCCTAAAATATAAATACTGGGAATTGAAGATGTGGGGGGCTTATATCCATTTAACAATCACTGTAATTATACTTTCATTTCCTGTTTATAATTGTGTTCATTTGAAATTAATAGGGTCAGTGATATTCTTTTAAACTATCATGCTACAATTCTGTGCCTTCATATTTGAGCTGTCCATTAAACTTAAAAGTGAGAATTCAACTGCTAAGAATATAGGAACTGCCACTCGCTGTGTGCTGAGAAATCTGTGGGTTTTCCCTTGCAGTTTTTTGATTCTATAAACACCCAGGAAATAGTAGCTTACTTACAGCCAGGACCTCTTATGACTTGTAAACTTGATATGAGGGTGTAAAACAACAGTGAGTTTAAACTCAGCTGATAGTTCATCCGGTGAGGATTTACATTTTTGACTTTTCTCCAACGCTTCCGTTCCTTCACAGGGGCAAGGGTGTGCATCTGAGGCAATGCAGGCTGTAGGGAAAGGTGGTAACCACGGTGCAAAACCTAGTCACTCTTTCCAGGTGTTATATTTTTAGTACATACCAATGGTTGTTGAATATCTAAACAATGCTAAGTGAATAATAGTTGGTTTTGGGGAATTATGTGGGTTATGTACTTGCGCATCTTTGTTTGGAATTTTTGTATAGTCACTCTCATGAGTTTATTTCGTAGTCATTATTTTAAAACCACACCCCTTAGAACTTTTCTTAAATGATTAGTTAACTAAGGCCCATGTGGCTTTTAATTTTAAATGTTTTGTAATTGTAAGGGGAATTTGAAGACAAGAATTCATTTTGGTTGACTATGACAACTGCTTTGATTTTTGCTAGAAAATGTATACATCTCCCTGCTGAACAAATGATTGGCATTTCTCTAATTTTAAGTAATTCAACTAATTACAGCAAGCAAATTCATTCAGTAGCATGATCCATTGCCAGGATAAGCATTAGCGCTAATGGCTATCTTGGCAAAATCTTCTGTGGCAGCACAAAATGGCAGCGCTGGCAGCCTGGTTTGTGATGAATTATGTTGTGAAAAATTATAAAGTCTGCATGCTTACGGAGAAGAAAGAAAGGTGCCTTCTATTTCAGTTGAAATTTAGGAACCAAACCCCATAAAATCACTTCTAACTGCAAAATGTCTTAGCTGGACTATAGTAAGCCTTTATGCAAATGCCTAATTTTGAGTTGCATTCCTACGTAGGGCCACAGTCCCAGCTACATTCAGGCAAGATGTGCCTTGGCATTCTCAGCCCTCAGCATGACATTTCTAATGTGCAAGTGTTCTCATCTGCTCTAACAGCCAGGAAGCCTGATGACGGTCTCTGGGCTTTGTGCCCCTCCTCTGACACCAAGAAGGAAAACCTTAGTGATCCTTTCTGTGCTTGGTAGCACGAGATTGTTGTATGGCTACTAGTGTATGTCCTCACATCTTGCTAGCTTTAGTACAACCGAAATACTGTAAATAAAAAATAGTAAGTTTTTGTAGGAACTCAAAGTATTTTAGGGGAACATGCAGGTGGAAGCTTGGCCTTTTTGACACGGTGGTATCAGCAAAATAGTCTGCATGAGCTGCCAGAGAGATGCAAGATGGAGGCTGTGATTGAAGCCCGACCTCCCAGAGTGAGCTTAAAAGGAGTGTGCTCAACATAAAGTACAAGCATAGCAGCTATCATACTTATCGGCTCAACTTGTCCAATAATGAAAACTTACCATAAAGCTTGAAAAGATGAAAAAAAAAAAAAATCAGAACTGTATTCAGTCGTGCATTCATTGTAACTTGTCTGTTTGTTTATTTTGGCTGCTGGCTGTTGATTATTTATGTACATTTCAAGTACAAGAACTTTGGGAAAATAGTGTTTCAGTATAATATCTAAATATAGACAAGTGTTTTTGCTGGTATTAATAACTACCAAAATAAATTATCTCATTACACACAGATACAGAAATATCTGTGGTGGAATTCAAGATGTATATTGTTCAGAGTGGCTATTTTATCTACTAAGATACTTCTAGAAAGAAGGCTTTAATGTGTGAATAAAACAGGGTACAGAACTCTTTTTTCCTCTCCCTCTCTGTCACTTTCTAGAAAAAGGACATTTCCTTTAGGCTTTGATTATTATTTTGCTGCCTTAGAATTCTTTCACCTGATTGCAGAATTATGTGGTACACAAATGAAGGAAAATATTTTCAAATAGAAATGCTATACCATGTATTTATACCTACAGACATTTTGGCTGTTCTGGTTACTATGGTGAGATCTGTGGAGGATGCCTGTAGCACATCAACCTCTGTTCTTCAAGCAGGCTGTTTTTCATTTCCTAGGATTGTTTACAAGCTGTAATGATATTAATCTTTTTGTATCCTCTTTCTGCACTTCCTTTGTTTTGCAGTGTAAGCCCCTTAATATAGATTGGCTGTAGAAGAACAGATTTGTCCTTCTTGCTGTCTGTCTGAAGTGCCCCGTGTGACTAGGGAGCGGGGCTATCAGGGGAAGGATGACCTAATACGCCGCAGGCAGGAAGCAGAGCCGATTAGTCTGCCTCAGAGAGGTGCCATTACAGGGTGTGACTGGGTAAGAGAAATCTGCTCAGGAAGGTTTTTTTTTTCCTTGTAGAAATGACCATAGAAACATGCATAGAAGGAAAATAAAGTAAAGCTTAGTGCTTATTCATCAATGTTTAGTTACTGATAAGCCACATGATAATTTTCTCCAGGTAACGTTTCTGTTCTGGCTTCCCAAATTCAAATGGCACTTCTTTTTCCATGTAGAAATGTGTTTTCTCTTTTGTTTGGTGGGGTTTTTTTGTTGGTTTTTTTTTTTTTTTCCAAAGCAGAATAATCCTGACGGCAAGCCTAGCAAGGACCCATGTCAGGATAGTGTAGAAATTCTGTGCTTAATCCACTATCTGCTGGTTGAGGACAGATTTGAACTGAGAGAAGCTTTTGCCTGGTGATTGGGAGACATGTGGTTTCAAATCCCTTCACAGAGAGGAAGCAGACTACTTCCTCAAACTCTCATGAGTAGGACATGGAGCTGTAAGGCCAAAGGGAGACAAGTCAAGAAAAGCATGTCAGTATACTATAATGACTATTTTTCCAGCTGAATTACTTGATAATTTCAAGCTGCATCTGTATTATATAAGGCTGAAGCAGTCTTTTCAAGTCAGGTTTCCGTATCTTGGATAAACAGTTACTTTTTTTTTTTTCTGATGACCTGATATACGTGGCATTATTGCCTTTGTTGACTTAAGCATGTTTAATATTTTAGAGTTAATATTACCAAAGTCTGATCCTCTCTGCTTCCATGGCAGTACTTGCTTCATTCCATAGAAAATTTACAAAAAACTCAGCTCTTTATCTTAGTTGCTAAATGCAATGATGATAGCCAAGTCAACTAAAACCAAAGTGAAAATGAAGTATGACTTGTTTATTTGTGGAAAAATAGATTAATCTTCACAAAAAGTATCTGAGCCTAAATGCCATAGTTTTGAAGTAGCTTGCCATCTCTAGTCTACCAGCACTAACCTGTGTTTGAAAGATTGGACTTTCAGGAAGAGGTGATAGGGCTCAGAGAAATGGAAATACAGCAGATATCCTTCTAGGAGAATAGAGGTAGTGCAGAATATTGTAGGTGATGTATTTCAGAGCTTGTAGTGAAGTTGTTTCCAGTACCTGAGATCTACCATTATATGCAGTTTACTGGCCTCAAAGTAAACTGATACAATAGAAAACAAGCTTATCTTTCCAAAGTATTTTGTCTTTAATAGTATTGTAAGAATGTGCTCTGAAAGCAGTTGAGTATTTTTGTAGTCTAGCAAGAGTACAATTTTAACAGTAGCAAGCCCCCTGTAATTTAAATGTCACCATGTAGACAGGTACGTTTGATCCTGTGAAGTTTGCATTAACCAGGCTGCATTGGGTAAGTGAAAGGGTAACAGAGTTGAAAGAAAACTGGTAAGGGGTTTCTGACTGTTGTCTAGCTGAGCTGCAGCAAAACAGAATTAGACTAGCCATGAAGACCTTTTAAGCACTGCTGCATTTCATAGCATGACCTATCAAGAAATGACACCATTTTAGGCCAAAAAAGCTGCTGCACGTGCTCAGGACATGTTTGGTTACCTTCCTGTATCCCTGTTGTGGCAGGTTAATACTTTAATTCTCTTCTCTTGTAGGTTTGACCATTTGTAAGACAGTGGCACTCAGGGGATTAAGTCTGAATATTACACCGACACCTCAAAAATTAATCTGGAAATGCTGCAGGATGGTCTTTTTAGAGGGGAGAAAATGTTTAATGAAATAAATGGAACTCTAATTGTTCAGTGTATTGCTTTCCTTTGTATTTTCTCTTTTACTTTCAGTGGAGTTTTGAGGGAAAAAATGTATTTAAGGTAACTTTAGGATAATATAGACCCACTTTTTAGAATGCACAAGTTAGTGAGATCACATCTTCCTCAGGACCATGGTGTGACAGGTGATGAGAACAATCTCTGTTTCATAGCTGAAAAGCAGCAGCAGTGGGGAAAAATGTTACTGAGTTAGTCTTAGAACTTCTGTATTCATAAGGTCGGATTTATGCAAATGGAAATGTAGGACTGGAAGCTTCTGCATGGAATAATGGATGAGAAGTCGTCAGCACTTGTTATATCCTTTTCAATACTTTTCATCGTGTATCTGTTACTCGGTTTTATACTGGAAATATAGGAGAAGCATAGCTGATGGTAAGGGTGTTTATCTGATGAGCTAAATCAATAGCATCCACGTTAAGTGGCACAGATATGCTAATAAGCATGGGTTGCTGCGGATTTTGCAGATTTTATGTATAGTTTTAAAGCTTTTTATGTGACTAATACATATTTATTTTCTTATTTAAAAGAATCAGGTACATTAATGCTGGAAACATTTTGAAAATGACTGGCTTGCTTTGGGTATGTATAAGTATGGAAATACGGGAGAGGGTGGAAGGAGTAATTCTGTTCTCTCTGACTGGTACATTGTCAGATGCAAAGGCTTCAAACAAGACTGATCTCATTGGAAATAAAATCTGCTTCTCTCTCCTCACAATGAAGAGCACTTAGTGTGAAAACTTTCACGCTATGTTTTACTGTATGCCATGAACTTGATATAGGGAGAAACACACTTGATTAACACTTTGCAGTGTTTATGTATTCAGTAACAATTTGCCCATCTTCTCACTTCTCTGCCTTGCTTCTTCCATTTGCTGCTCTTCAGTATTGCACACAATTTCAAGGCAGTCTTTAATGTCATTTAACACCTCTTTATTCAATGTAAAGGTAATGTTTCTCAGTACAGTTCATAGAAGAGATTTGAGAACTTAAATAGTAACGTGGCCTCTTTCTTCATTTACATGTCTTAAAGCGTGCCATTTATCTGAGAGGCAGGCATTTTAGGTGTAGGAAGCTAATCTTAGCCTTCCTGTTCAGAGAGAGTGGCTCCTCTCTAGAGCCACATGTGGCTTGTGAACAGTCCCCAAGTGGCTGACGTGCCAGAACTTATAAGCACACGATGCTGTAGGCGGGATGGTTGCTGAGAAACTGGAAATACCAACGCTGAATTGCAGACCTCACCAGGTCTCTCTGGGACATTACTTCCTAACAGCAGAGTGGAAATCTTAGGAAATGTAATCTTTGCCTACCTGAAAACCTCCTCTAAAATTTCTGTTGTTCTTATTGCCCTCAGATGCACTGACTGATTTCTCAGTGCTTTGGTACAAGGTGGAGAGGGCTGGCATGGCAGGTCGTGCTGATGTGCTGTCAGTGCAGAGGAATGGCTGCCTGCCCTGGCCCCATGGACAATGGACGTTCCTGCTTTTATGTGCATTAGTTTTTGAGGGACACAGTGGTTTTGCAGCCTTTGCAACTACTTGTTCCATAAATTTGAGTGGGGCATTGTAGGCAGAATTTGAGGAATATTCTGTCTTCAGAGTGTGCTTTCCCTCCCACTGTGCCCCTTTGCAGGCTCACTGAGTTTGGGGCTCCAGAACAAGAAGATTGGAGGACCCACAGAATTCAAAGTTATGTCTTTTTGTTGATATTTCTGATGTGGCTTTGAAAAACTCTCAACCCAGTTCTGCAGAAATGTCTGTGGTTGTATGTGGTCCATGGCAGAATAAACTACAGGAATCACAGCAATATGCAAGCAGGGGGTTGCTGCCCATATCTTGTCCTTCTATCAATTCAAGAAGTCAGCGGAAGGTGAGTGTGGGTTTCTAGGTCTTTCCTATGCAATAGAGTGAGGGGAGACAAGGTATTGATGGCACCTCATTGGAGATGGGCTGTGTTCCTGCCTGAGATGGAAGCAGAAAGCATTTTTGTCCCTCCTTTCAGCACACGGGGAGCACACAGGCAAATGCTTGTAATAAAGTGGAGGAGCATTTCCATTTTGTGTTCCAGTTAATTTTCAGTCAAGTTCAGGCAAAATGAAGAAAGCCCACAAAGGAGCCAACAGTGAAAAAGCAACTGATGACAATCTAAGAAATTGAAAAATCCAATTCATTTTTTGTCACCAGTTAAAGCTGAAACTTCTTAATTTGAAAAAGAAATAAAACATAGCTCTGGCTTATCACCCCAATTACTTCTGCCTAATTTCAGCTGACTTTAAAGCCATGTAAAAGAGGAGAGAATGCGGGGGACTGTCTCTGTTTACTGTACAGAAACTCTTAGTTCTCTTAATGTGTTTAAATAAGCAATTACACTGTAGGGAAGGAATATAATGGTTTAATGCAAGATGTCTTAGAGCTCCTTCAGTCTTTTCCTTTGTCTCTTGTAAGGAGACGAATTGCTGTTTTCTTCACAGGTGGCATTCAGCCAGGCAAAAACTGCTAATTATTTGTTGTCATGGTTATCCTGTGCATACACACTATTCACTGGGCAGCCATCATAAAATATTAAACGTCAATGCAGGATAGTTCAAAGATGGTTTTGGGAGGAAAGGGTGGTGTGTTTATAGTGAGAAAGCAGTCAAGAAAAGGGAAGACAGTTTGAAAAATAACAGCTTTCAGTTTAGGTTGCTGTTTTGAGATGTGGAAGAGTCTAAGACAAGAAATTCCTGTTTAGTGAAGTATAATCGCGAATTGTTTCTCAATAGTAGCAGAGAAGCCACAATTATAATCAGAGCCCTTTTATGCTGCAGCCTGCGTGAGGTAAGGACCTGCTCCTTGTCTTCAATGTTTTTACTATCTAAACAGTAAGAAATATGTAATGCAAAATATGTAATCAAGCAGAGCAGAATTGTAGGCAGAATTTGAGGAATATTCTGTCTTCAGAGTGTGCTTTCCCTCCCACTGTGCCCCTTTGCAGGCTCACTGAGTTTGGGGCTCCAGAACAAGAAGATTGGAGGACCCACAGAATTCAAAGTTATGTCTTTTTGTTGATATTTCTGATGTGGCTTTGAAAAACTCTCAACCCAGTTCTGCAGAAATGTCTGTGGTTGTATGTGGTCCATGGCAGAATAAACTACAGGAATCACAGCAATATGCAAGCAGGGGGTTGCTGCCCATATCTTGTCCTTCTATCAATTCAAGAAGTCAGTGCAAGGTGAGTGTGGGTTTCTAGGTCTTTCCTATGCAATAGAGTGAGGGGAGACAAGGTATTGATGGCACCTCATTGGAGATGGGCTGTGTTCCTGCCTGAGATGGAAGCAGAAAGCATTTTTGTCCCTCCTTTCAGCACACGGGGAGCACACAGGCAAATGCTTGTAATAAAGTGGAGGAGCATTTCCATTTTGTGTTCCAGTTAATTTTCAGTCAAGTTCAGGCAAAATGAAGAAAGCCCACAAAGGAGCCAACAGTGAAAAAGCAACTGATGACAATCTAAGAAATTGAAAAATCCAATTCATTTTTTGTCACCAGTTAAAGCTGAAACTTTTTAATTTGAAAAAGAAATAAAACATAGCTCTGGCTTATCACCCCAATTACTTCTGCCTTATTTCAGCTGACTTTAAAGCCATGTAAAAGAGGAGAGAATGCGGGGGACTGTCTCTGTTTACTGTACAGAAACTCTTAGTTCTCTTAATGTGTTTAAATAAGCAATTACACTGTAGGGAAGGAATATAATGGTTTAATGCAAGATGTCTTAGAGCTCCTTCAGTCTTTTCCTTTGTCTCTTGTAAGGAGACGAATTGCTGTTTTCTTCACAGGTGGCATTCAGCCAGGCAAAAACTGCTAATTATTTGTTGTCATGGTTATCCTGTGCATACACACTATTCACTGGGCAGCCATCATAAAATATTAAACGTCAATGCAGGATAGTTCAAAGATGGTTTTGGGAGGAAAGGGTGGTGTGTTTATAGTGAGAAAGCAGTCAAGAAAAGGGAAGACAGTTTGAAAAATAACAGCTTTCAGTTTAGGTTGCTGTTTTGAGATGTGGAAGAGTCTAAGACAAGAAATTCCTGTTTAGTGAAGTATAATCGCGAATTGTTTCTCAATAGTAGCAGAGAAGCCACAATTATAATCAGAGCCCTTTTATGCTGCAGCCTGCGTGAGGTAAGGACCTGCTCCTTGTCTTCAATGTTTTTACTATCTAAACAGTAAGAAATATGTAATGCAAAATATGTAATCAAGCAGAGCAGAATGACCGTGATGGTTCCATGTATCTCTAAATTTTACCATTTAATATTTATCTATTGCATAGAAGAAACAAATTTGGAAGGCCTGTTAGGACGGAGGCAGTAGTAATAGTAATAAAAAGGGGAAGCTGGAGAGCAAGTAGGGAGAAAACCTGTTTGTGGAATGACTAGAGGTCAGGAGGAGCAAATGGGCAACCAGGAGCTGGGAAGGGCTCAGGGTTCCGTGTGAAGTGACCACGGTGGTACTGTCGCTGTCCTGGTATTTTGACAGACTGAGTGTTTTGCTAGGGCCATTGAAGTAGTCTGTAGGATGAAGGGCCTCACTAGGTATTTCTATTTTTTTCTCCCCATCTTTTATGCAGTTTCTAGGCAAGCTCCTGCTAACCCAGTAGACCTTGACTGGATCTCCAGAACCCCTGGGGAAGCTCTATTTTCTTTGTCATCAGTGAGGATGGAAATGAGGGACAGAAACTGCCCCCATTTTTTCATTGCTTTAGCTTTTCATATGAAATTTTACATTACCCCTACTTGAATTACATTCTGGCTAGCAAGCTGCTACACAAGCTGTGATCAGTGAACCAGTAGCTATTAGGAGAATAAAAGTCAGTTAGTTCTTAAAGCAATGACACTTTCTTCTTTACTATAAGTAACACAAGACCTGAAACTGACTTCTCTAATGGTTTCCTCATTTTTTATTTCTATGCAAGCCTTTTGCTGGGTCTCTCCAGCAGCAATATAGACTGGGTTTGGTATATATCATCATACTTCTTGAATGTGCTGTGGAGTTTCCCAAATAGTCTTTGCAATTTTCAGAAGAACAGCGTGACATCGGGGAATGAATCTGCATGTGGCTTAATGATTTTTCTTAACCTTCACTATCTTCCCATTCTTCTACCCTCAAATATATCATTTTCTAGAGCTCCATATGTGTGTCTGCATGGAGTGGGGCAGGTGGCTATACATTCAGTCTGAGCAGGCTGATGAAAACCAGTTGTAGCGTGGAAGTTCTGCAACCGTGTCAGTGCTGTGTCTGGAAGTCTGGTGTAACTTTTAAGTTAGCTTTCTATTTCAGTATAATTTCTACCAATGGCTTCAAACTATGCTTTTGGCAAAATCATTTTGTAATGGTGTCTGGCAGGCTGAGAAGATGTACACTTTCTCCAGGTGGAGATCATATGATCTGTGCAGAGTTCTTAATTGACTTAAATAAAAACATATTTGCCAGTGACACTGCACAGTCAATAATGTAGCATCTTTTACTTGCCAATAGTTTGAATTGCACTTGCAGAATGGTTGTGTTGCTGAACTTGAGTTGCTTGCTGCTATCGTACAACAGTAAGCATGAATAACAGCCTAATTAACTTAGAGAAACAAACTAGATAGCAACCTAGCTGAGAACTGACAGATAGAAATATGTAATTACTTATTAATCTACACAGAATAAATAACATTAAACTGATATATGAAGTGCAGGAAATAATAAATATTCCACAGTGATTTTCACACGTGGGAATATACATCATGGTTGAAAATAGAAGACCTAGTTAAGTTGTTTTTTGTAGTGCGCTGTAAACTCTGGTTTATTTTTAAAGGACTTCTCCAGCAAAGTTATGGTAAAGGTACTCCAAGTGCCAGAAATTAAAATCTACTAAGTTGCACAGCTCTTCCAGAATAGCAGTTTTAGTTGCTGTGTGTTCTGCTTCCATTAATAGTAAAGGTCAGTTCTTCAAAAAACTCTTCAGCAGGTTCTTAGGTTTTTCTGCACTAGGCTTCCCAAAGCAGCTTCTAGTGTCCTCATGTAATACTCTTCTTCAGTCTAGTTCATCAATATTGAATATTATCTCTTGTAAGTTTCCTCCAGTGTCAAAATAAATACTTCTTTTCTCATAGCTTATGAATCCAGGTAACTGTGGCAAAATACAGTCAATAAATTGTTAGCCTCGCTCTTCCTATGCTGCATAATTGCCTTTATGGATTTCACAATAGCACAAAACCACACGTGCTGTATACTTCATAACATCTCAGCACGATCTCTGATGTGGATAAATGTTCTGAGCTGAATTCACCTTTGGGGAAACTTCAGCCAATCTTTCTGTCTGGTGCCTCCATGTATTAGGTCTAATACCTGTGAGCATTTCAGTCTCTTCTGAAATGATGCTTAACTTATCTGAAATTCATAAATTCATAGCACATGGAGCTAGGAAGAATCATGCTGATTAAATTCTGCCCACAGCATGAGGCAGAGGATCTTACTCTGATTTTTCTATAACCAGCTCCATAATTTTTAGTTCAACAAAGTACTTTTTTTTTTTGAAAGGTGAACTGAACATTTTAGATAAGCTTTAGGTTTTGCTTTAAAAATTCTCAAAGTATGTATTGTACTTTTTAATCATTCTTCTCCACTAAATAAGTACCTTAGGTGTCAATTGGGTGTGGTTTTCTTGTACTCTGGCATTACTGTAATTCATTACGATGTGCTTGTACATGCTGTTTAATGAGGTTGACTTGGTATTTCTTGAAATAATTGAGGGATATATAACACTTGTGCATGCCAGTTCTATGAGGTAAATTTTGGTACTTCTGGATAAAGTGCCAAGTGTTGTCTTGATGCCAAATAAGGCATGGTTCTTCATGGAAAACAATCCCTGTGTTGTGACTGAAAGGGTATTTCCTTTCATGAAATAAGTGGCGGGTCAAAAGCAAGCTCTTTGTTATTTTTTTTCAGCTGTGGAATTAGCTGGCATTGTACCAAAAGCAATAGAAATTATTTTAGTGAAAAAAAAATAAATCATTGAACTACTATAGAGCCACTGTTTTTCTGAAAAATTACTAAGTGACAAAGTATAGGAGGGAGAACTTTGACAAACGTGCAAAATTTAGTCTTCTCGTCAAATTGTAGCTGTGCTTTGTGGCAGCCCTCTCAGGTAAGTGCTGCTGTCAGCATGCTTAACGCATGGTCCCTGAGTGTTGGAGAATCCTTTATAATCCCTCACACTACATTTTTCTGTCTTAATCTTTCCAAGCAGTCCAGCGTAGTAAAAAAGGCATCTGGTTTGCTCAGGAACCTTTAGGGATTCAAGCCATATATGCAGTGACCAGATGGACAAAACAATCCCAGCAGCAGTTTTATCTGCAGTTTTTCCATTTCAGTCCAACCTTAGCAATTGCCTCCATCTCCACTTTCTTCATTTGAGATTCCTGGTCTTGAGATACTCAGCCAAGAGCAAAGAGGAGAGGGAAACTGTGGGTGGGGGATATCTGTGACACGGTCAGATGATGAATTTCTGCTAAAATGCAAATCAATGCTCAGCGCTTCAGGGATTTCAACATGAAATAAATTTTCTCGTGTCCCAATTTCTCATAGTTCCAGCTTGTTAAAATCTTGCATAAACTGAAGTTGAAGCCATCTTTTTGCCTTTAGACTGAGTACAGCAGTCGTGAGGTACCAACCTGTCTTCTAGGAGGATGAAAGTCATGTCAGGTATTGTTAATGGAGCCTTTGTGCTTTTTCTTGGCTCTGTGTGAACACGTTCATGTGTGATTAAAAAGAATGTATAAAGTGGATCTGTGTTTTAACTGCAGCTTATCTAAACTGTGCAGTGGCATGAGACCAGTTAACTGTGGATGAATATTTTTTTAAAATAGCTGCCTCAGTCATTTTCAGTTAGTTGTTTTTATCTGATTACAACACAGCTGTTTAGAGATATATTTTTTTTTTCTTCCAACAGCTGTGGTCAGAGTGACTAACATGACCCCCAAGTTACTTTCATGAGGTGAATAGTACCATATTCAATAGATGGTGTTCCTAAAAGTAGAATAGATTTTTCTTTTCAAAAGAATGCAAGTCTTCCCTTACTGTTTAAAATCATTGCTTTAAAAAAACCATCATCTCATATCAAATGTCAGAGGCTTTTCTTTTTGTGTCTTGCAGTCTTCTAGACATCCCTTGTTTCTCAACAGTCCTTGTTTCTTAACAGTGAATTGCAGGGCATGGAAAATGATGTCTGAAAGACGTAGCAAATATTTTTTAAATTTTGAAATGTATTATTCACTTTGGTGTGAAAAAGACCTTCCAGATTCACATTCCTTTGTGGACTGCAAATAGTAAAATTTGGAACCATATTGTGTGTTGGTGTCATAATATCAGAGTGAACAGAAGGAAAATCTAACCAATTTGGTAGAAATCAGATTCAAAATCCACTGAATGATTAACAGTTTTGTTCAGTTTCATTAAAGCATGTGACAAATTCTATGCAAGAATCCATGCTTCATGTTCTAGTAGTTGGTTTCTTACTGTTCACCCTGCCAGAGCAAACCCCAGACCTCTGCTTACCTTGTTAACTATAGGACAATGGGAGTTAATGCACAGGGACATGAATTAACTGATGGTTGGTATTTACAATGTTTTATGTTCTGGGACAGAGGCTAATATTGTTTAGATGAAGGATGTATACTGCCTTTAGGGACTTAAATTATATCTGCATTCATCTGTCTCATTTTCCAGCCTACTGGTGGAATGAGAGAGAAGTTCTTGGGAATTTGTGATGACCTCCTGTAGGTGAAGGTGACTTACAGTACTGTCACCAGCTGTGAAACAAGAACCATTGCTTCTTTAAGACAGGCTTGAATAGTAAATAGATCGTGACTCTTCTGAGGTGTCTGGAGTCTCAGCTGAAGTGTTAATGCAAGCCTCCATTGACACCTGCTTCCCTGCAGACCAGAGAATCTCATATTCTTTTTCAGTCTGGTTTAGCCATACTGTGTGGAATTATTGGTTTGTTGATGAGACTGTCCTACTGTATTTAGTTTAATGATTTTGTTTGGTTTTTTGTTTCCTGTTTATTGTATGCAAGGGAAAGAAAAAAAACCACAATCTTTTGGTTTTAGTTAGCTTTTTAGCAGCAGAAGGTAATGGTATCATCTGGAGAAGAGCACGTAAGACAATAGGGTTATAACTTTGGAGCTGATGCAAAGTTTGACTTGACATGTACGGAGTGGGGACTGATTATGTGTTTCCCTAAACTGTAGCTGGTTTTAACTTGTTGATTTCTTTTTTTTTTGTTTGCTCCAGGGAGTATCACTTCTGTTTATGCCAGCACCTGTATATCTTGCTGAAAGTCCTGATTTTCAGAGTTCTACACATTTTCAGAGAAGGTACCATGCCATTGGCATCATTTTGACTTTTGGATGCAACACCTAAATGGAGCTTAAAGTTGTACTGGTCCTTCACTGAACATTGATAGGAAACTTTGTCACTTGGTTGAACTTTTTCACGTTGCTTTTACATTATGTTCAAAACCTTGTTTGATTCTATCCTTCTCACCTCATACCCTCATCTAGTCTACAGAAATTGCTTACTCTAGTTCCAAGCCCTGTAAAGTCTTTTATTCTTGGTCATACCTGTTCTCCTAGATTTCTTTCTGCTCTGATGCTTTTTTTTTTTCTTCTATTCTGACTACTACTTCTTCCCACTCCTAAAATAACTCTGCTTTCCCTGTTCAGCTGTAGCTTTCCTTGCCTTCCTAATACCACCACATAAAACACTGGGTCCATCTTAAATCAGGGGGTAAAGTAATGTTTCTTTTTCATACCGAGCCTCAGCTAACCTTGACTGTGCTCTGAGGAGTCTTCCTCCTTCTATCATCTTTTGGCTTGGCTTTTCATACTGCAGAGTTTGAAAATCTGTCACTTTCTGTTCACTTCTACTGATGTGGAGTTGCCTTATGCCGTGGTTTTCTCTTGGCTAGATTTGTTGTAAGCTCATCCCTCTTCTGTCAGCTCTGACTACCTTTTTTCCCCCAGACTTGCTGGGTGTTTGGCATGTGCTTTTGCCATGCTGTTCTTTCCATCTCTCTCTTTCTTCATAAAGTTAATATTCTGTATCCTGGTTTCTAAGACTTTTGCCCACCTCAGTCACTTCCTCCATCCCATTCTCTGGCTTTTCAGCTGATGCAATATCTTTTATTCTGCTTTTCACACCTTCAGAGATCTTAGCAGAGGTCTCCTGCATAACTTTTAGCTGATTAGGCTTTGCCTTAATCTTGCCTGGCTCTGGTTAAGAACAGAGGCCAGCTTTTCTGCTTCTCCCCTCATCTCCTTTACAGAAAATACTTAGGCAGGTGGAAGCGCGTGACAAACTCAGTGCAATTTTTCACTGTTGTCTTTCAGTGGAAAATCAGGCATTGGGAAGCAAATGAAAATTCTTGTTTTGTCTCCTGTGAGAAGTATGCTCATTTATCCTGTGGTAACTTGTTTACAGCTGAAGAAATAAACCTTTGGGATCTCTTCAAAGGCTTGGTAGGCAATGGCTCTCTCCATTCCTCTCAACCTGCCCAGATCCTTCCTGTGATCAGCAGCTGTGGAAGCTTTCAGATGAGCTATTAAACAGAGATTAACTCTGTTTATTGCCACTGGGACTCCAAACAAAGTAGTTTTCACGAAAAAGCAGGGAATGACCTCATGAGATGCCAGTTGCCCCAGCAGCTGCAGAGGTGCCTTGTTCACTACCAGATTAACTAATTTGCTCATGTAAGGATGAGCCTCCTAATGCTCAACACTTCCAACCAAGTAACAGAGACAGACTCAGAATTAGATTCCTGGCTTGGCAGCTAAGCGTTATGAAGCAGTTTAATTCTAGGTGTGCTGTGTATCTGGAGGTTACGTACCATGTGTTGGTAGAGGTTGAATGAGCTAATCTGATAGGTCACTTTGGCTGTGCCTGTGTGACACAACACAACATTATGCAGACATATCACAGAAATCTCTGTGTAAGTTATCTCAGAAGCAACACAGTTGGAAAGTAGATTGTATTAAACTCAAGGTTTGTGTGACATACCTAAGCTGTTTCTGATACTCGGGTTAGCTTCAGTACATCTTCATTTCTTATTTTCATCAAGCAGTATGAAGCGTGTATAACGAGTCCCTTTTCTACCAGACATCTTTGTAGATCTAATTAAAAACCTGTAAATAATGCATTCAAAGTTATAGTAAAACTCTGTAGTTATCCTAAACAAGACATTGTAAGACTCTTTTTATATAGTGAAACCTTTACTGCAAAACTGCTTCAAGTTCTAAAATTGAACTATACATTTATTCAAATAACTGATAAAATTGTGTGCACTTGTGACATCTATTTGTGTCTGTAGGAAGATGTCTATATGAATAATGTGTTTACTTTATGTATTTCCTTTATGTTTTCTCTGTTAAGAGATTGTAGGAGGCTTTAAAATTAATTTTGACCTTATCAGTATGACACTGACATTAGTTAGCAGCGTGACATTTTTTATGTTTGGTTGTGTTTACTTGGCTGGTTGATCTGTGCCTGCTCTTATCTAGCATCTCCACTTTGTGTTTAAATAACTCAGGGAATACCTTTTTCTGAAAACATTCACATTTTATATTGAAATATATTTTATAACTGGAATTCATTTGATTTGCTAAGACAACTCCTAATTCTTTTCACAATGTCTCTTAGGGAATGGTTAATTTCCTCTGTATAATAGGAAGTTATATAAATATAGAGGAAACAAAGATATAAATAACTTGTTGTGTATACAATCTATATTTTTTTTTTTAATTCTACTATTTCTTTATAAAAGAAAATTCCTGCTGTTAAAAGAATTGCTGAAATTAAAAATTATATTTCATGAGCAAGCATGAATGATGAATTTTTATTCTTGGAGAGATGTAATTAAATAATATATGAATGGTTATTAAGAACAACTGACAGCAGATTACTCTTTCTAGGTTTTCACTTGCTATTCATTGTCCTACTAGATAAAATGCATGAGTGACATAAGTTTAAAAAATTTGTGTTCACATTGTAGGCTAAACAGAAGTAAGTAACCACATAAAGCTGTTATAATAAATCTTTAAAATACAAGAATAAATTATCATTTTCTCTGATGCCTGCCGAGCCCAAATGAGTACCTCATGTTACTGAGCAGTCTGTGTGAACACTGTGCTGTTGTTAATTGAGATTTTCTTTGTAAAAGCTGACAAATTGAAAACATTTTAAAATAAGCCATTCAGTTATTTTCTTGGAACTAATACGCAAATCTGATTCTTATTCCTGATATCTGTGGCTGTAGTATGTGAAGAGAGGGAATGCATGGTTTTTTGATCACCCATCCTTTGTAGGATGTATATTTTCTTGCACGGTGAATGTTACAAGTGCAAACTGCTTTGAGACTGAAATCGGGAGTGGGGTTTACTGCTTCTATTTGTGGCTCCTTTGAGCAGCCAGTTGCCTAGGAGATCACTGGCAAAACCCCAGCAACGACTTGCACCACGTTAGCCTATAAAGTAAGCGCTGCAACAGATCTAGTGACAATCATTAGACACTTCCTGAGAAAATACCCTGGAGGTTTTAGAATGGTTTATATTTCCACCACCTGTTTCATTGTCACATCTGCTCTTCAGCAAACAGAAAGGGAAATGTTTATGATCTCTTGATAAATATAATATTTGTTTCTTTCCCCAGTATAACCAATCAATGTCTATTAAAAAACATTTCTTTTCCTGCCTCATGTAATCCTTCTTTCTGTCAGAGATAATTAGCAGCCATCTAATAAGATTAGCTAACTTGTGTGATTAGTGAGCTCAACCCTGTGCTTTTCCTTTTGCAGGTAAGTGAATGTGGCACTGAGCATCCCTATCTACATTATTGTCACTTTCTTTGGCTCTTATTTCCGATGCCAATTTATGGAATGAAAACAATAAAGGCAATAGGAGAATACTGACATGCAGGTACTGTGGATGCTATTGGAGAGTATATTCTGAGGAAGATGGTAAGTGGGATCTTTCCCGTCTTTGTGTACATCATGATAGCATTTTTACTAATTTGCTGCTGACATCTAGCAGCCGTCTGTCATGCCCTTGGAAACCAGCTCTATGTGGCATTGCTGAAAGGAGGATAAAATGGGAGCTGCTTTGTTGGATTGGTGCATACTAGTTTTCTGCAGATTATTTTTTCTTTTCCGGCTTGCAGGAATTTTCAACATACTTCTCTCTGAAAGGTTATTAGCATTTTCCTTTGGATTTGAATGTTTCAGCATGGAAAAGAGATAACATTTGGATAGGTACTCCAGGGTGGTGCAATTTACCATAGATTGTCAAAGTAGAAGGAGAGGTATACAACCAGAAATGGATGTTGTGTACCCTGCTGAAAATGACGGGAGTTTTCAGCTGAGCATGTATCAAGAAAATATTCTTAGACCACTTAGAGGCTTTGTAATTAAATCTAATTTGAACAAGATAATTGCATTACTTTTTATAAATTGGAAATTAGTCAGTCAGGTTTTACAGGTACTTAATTGTGCTCCAGGAGATGCACAATGCAGGGGGAATTTTTTGTGGAATGGAAATATACCACTGTGAACTGGTGGTTAAAGGAAAAATAAAAGAATGAGCTTGTTCATCTCAGCATTAAGGCAGATGGAGTTCCAAGTGATTTCTACAGCAGCACCTCTTCATAGTCTGACATATGAATGCCTTTGAGCAGGTCTACTTAAATCCTTACAAACAAGGGCTGTTAGCAGGATGGTGTTTTAAATGTCGTGTTTTACGTGAAGTATCTGTAGAAGCATTAATATTGAGTGAACGCCTTTAAAAGGTAATGTCCCCTTTAGTCCTTGCCTTTCCTCACAGGTGTTCTAAGGTTTTTCAAAATACTTTCAAAGGGACAAATTATCCCTCCTCCTCTAGGGATACAAATTCCTAGCTCCTCATTGCCTTTCACACTTGTGGAGGACCCAAAAGCCAGTCTACCCACAGTCTAGTGCTAATAGTAAATAAGGAGTTTTCCTGGTGTATTTAGAAGGTTACAGTAAGCTCCTGTGACATTGATATGCCTGTGTCTCTCATGATATTGCTTAGCCTTACAGTCACAACTGCACATACCCACATTTCTATGAATTAAGTGAGAGGAGCTTTATCCCTTAAATGAGAATTTTGATGATGGGATTTGCTGTATTAAACTACTAGTAAATTCAGCGCAACACGTTTTCTGATTAAACAGTTCATTCTGGGAAAGAGCCAGAATGATTTCTTACCCTTAGAGCATAAAACCCCATGAATTTTTGGGCTTTCTCTTTGTGAATGAATTTGATCGCTTGTTGTAGCATCTTCTGTCATCGTTAACATATGGCAAAATAGCTGAAAACCTGTTTACAACATCAGTGAAAACTACTTACATAACCATTTTCCAGAGTCTTTATAGGAGGTAAAATACCAGAAAATCAAATATAATATACAATAGATTATAAAGAATAAACTATAGGTACTAAATACCTGGCTTCATTGTTCCTGAATGCCTTACTGCATTTCTCATAGGATAATTATCTATTCATAAACCTTTTGTTTTATAGAATGATTTTTTCCTGCTGTCTATATGCATACATATATATGTGTGAATATATTCACATAATATAGCCTTTTTCTGTACAAATGTGGGTTTTAAACCATCCTCTGGCATATACATGAAATAATATTTATAGTTCCAGAGTATTTAATCATATCATCTGCATCTGTTGAATAGGTGGTTTACATTACGTGGTCGGTTATGGTACTGGCTGTTACAATCTCTCCTTGATTAAAACTAGTGTGATTCACAAAATGCTGTAAAATGTCGGGGGTTTTGTTTTTTTAATATTGCTTACACAAGTGATTTCTGTAGCAGGATTATGAGAACAGTAAAGATTTGGAGACTGGCTGAGGCTGACTGTAGCAATCCACTTTTTTAACTTTTGTTAAGTTGCCTTGATTTAATATTTTGAGGAGTGAGTGGAAGGGAGGAGAAAAGGAACCAGAGACCCCAAACATAGCTAGGAACGATTATTCTCCTGCCCTCTCCAATGACATGTCAAAAAAGG
The DNA here is from genome assembly GCF_001431845.1 of Calidris pugnax. Taxonomy (NCBI): domain Eukaryota; kingdom Metazoa; phylum Chordata; class Aves; order Charadriiformes; family Scolopacidae; genus Calidris; species Calidris pugnax. Next base: position 5,309,358 of record NW_015090828.1, on the reverse strand, counting down.
TGTTTTGTTGTCCTTTGACATGTGCATTGTGCCAAGGGGAGCGTTTATAATGAAACATGGGCTATGAGGCCATCAGGTGTGTTGGGATGACCCAGCTGGAAACACCTGATGGAATGAGAATTTAAGAGTGAGTTTTGGATGAAAACATCTGGCTTGATCGACAGAAGCAAGAGTCAGGTAGTACTGAAAGAGAGAAACAGCTGGAAAAGATGATGGAGACCATAGTGAGATCCAGACTGACAGAAAGCATCTTTGTTACTCGGGTACTGTCATCTGTGTCTGTCCACTCAAGCTGATATGGCTGTTTTACAAGCTGCAGGGAGTGGTACCTTCAGGCTTATTGCAGTGACTTACATTGGCGAGCATCACTGCTTCACCTGTCAAGCTGTCACATTTGAAATCCAGGTTGTCACAATGTCTTAAATGCACCCTGCTTTTCTTATTAGGATATTGCAAAGTGGTAAATCACTTGAACAAAACTTTATACTGGGCTGTTCCAACTTTCAGTGTATCTCCAGGGAGGGATGAGCTACTGGCTTTGTTCTGTAGAAGGAAACTTCTAAGTCCTTCAGGAAACTCTTCCCTCTCTCTCCCCAGCAGCAAGTGCAAGTAATTAAGCTCATCAGAAACAACTAAATCAAGAACTTCCAGAATAATGAAGATGGGAGAATTGTGTGAATGCCCTGGCTCTTCTAGGTTGTGTTTCCTTCAGGCCAAATAGCTAAGTCATGTACTCTCCTGCAGCTTGCAATGAGGGACTGGCTGACATGATGCTGTGAAGACTTGATTCCTCTGTATTAATTTTGCAAAGCTCCTAAAAACACTGGGCTGAATTACTGAAAAACACTAGAAAGTTAAAGATTTATTGCCATTCTTGTGGGGTAACCACCAGAACATGCAGGTAGTTCTAAAACTGCAAGGGGATCCTCCCAAATGAGGCCTAAAATGGCTTTGTATCACTTAAGCATCACAGTTTTTCTTATCTCCCATTCTGTAGTCAGAGGTCTTTGGGGAATCTGTAATTGTCAGAAGGTGAGGGTTACATACAAGTCAGTGTAACCTCAATTTCCCAAAGTAGGTGAGTTATTAACATGGATAAATTAAAACCTCTTCTTTTGAACTGCAGTGCAACAGCTACACTGTAACAAGTTACAATTGATAAATATATTGAATTTTTTTTGACCTATTGATTGGTTACCTCTAGCGCAGTACTAGTTATTTTTGGAAATAGACCTTCTGATGATCTGCTCTGGTCATGGTAACTTGGCATACAGCTTTGCCCTTATGACATTGTATATATAAATGCACTTGAAATATATCTATTTAGTACTAAATAGATATTCAGACATATTAGTTAGATTTGAAGTTAGTCTATATTTATGCTCTTTGGCTTATTTTACGTTTGTGAAAAGTATTAATTTATTAGTTTAGTTTTAAAATTTACTGGTTAACTTGTAAACTTGTTAACTCCCACCCCCTGGAAAAAATTCAATTTGGCCATTTATATCATGTGCTCTCTCAACTCCAAAGGTGATTTTCAGTGAAAGTGGAAAGGTTTATCCATAGTGGTACTGTTGCTGAATGTCAACACTGTCTGCCTCAGGAGTGGAAACTTCACTGAGGTCATCTACCTGAGACTTTTGGTGTTGAAGCATGTGAACTACTGTGGATGTGTGGTCATGCATGTCCCTTAAGGCTAGGCTGAGATTTTTGTGTGATTCTTTATTTTCCTCTCTTCCTGTTTTAATTTGGAGTTCCGGAACAAAATTTGCAGACTGAGAGTCAGACCCCACAGAGGCTGATCTTTCAAGGTTAAGTGAATAAATCAGTAGTTAAATTTCATTGTAATGAAAAATACCACCCAACCTCTCCAGGTGAAAATGATTGGTTCAGTATTTTACAAATGTTCAATTTACCTGAATTTTACTGTAATCTTATGTTTTAAAGTGTGTCTCTAGTTACTTCATGTTTCTTTTCCACTATATTCTTAGTTTTTCCTTATACAAAATTACCATGATTTATGATCAGATAATATCTACCATGTGCCCATGTTCTTTCATTAAGGGGATGCCCATGCTAAAAATGCTACCTGTTCTTTTCTGTAGGATAAAAGCAGGAGGTGGCCAATTCAGTATGTTCAGTATGTTCCAGTAAACTTCTAGCCTTCAGTAAAAATATTGGCAAATCCTTGTTTGTGAATCACGTGGGTGTTTGTTAAAGTTGTTGAGGTGAGAAAATCTTAGCTATAAACTTAAAATGATGGTATGACTCTCAGAAACTTGTGTATATTCTGCTTATTTGGGTGATAATCATAAAAAAAAATAGATGTAAAAGATTTTTTTTTTTTAGAGAGAGGACTATCCTCATCCATTGTGTTTCTTTGATAGCAATTAGGACAGAACAATAGTTGTAAAACTCTTCCAGTCTCCCCCTTTAGCCCCATGAGATTAGGGAGCAGATAAGGTGAGCGCTGTGCTGTGTGTGTAGGTTGGAGATCCAGGTGAAGTTCAGGGCAAGGCTTGGAAAACAGTGGCCTGATATTTGGCCACTGAGGCTCTGTCTTTGTTTTACCCCTCATTCCTGAGGCACAGTGTTCACGGCTTCCCTTGGTGTAATGGCAAATGGGACTGAAAATGCATTTTACGGGAGAAGACTCAATGTTTGCTATTTCCTTTTAGCAGGGAAGGCAGTACATCATCTGCACTTCTGCTCCTTCGTGCTGACTTGTTCTTGGCTAAAGCTCTGTCCCAAGGTGCGCACTCAGGAGGTTCCCTGGTGGATCCTCCACAGAGGAGAAGACCCGTGAGGGTAGCAGGCAGTCATGTGCAAAGGGTTAGGAAGTCCTGGCAACTCGAATGCATGAAGAGCATTCAGTTCTAGTACTGGGAGACAGCTATGACTCTAATTCTTAGTTTTTGCAGAATTTTGCCTCATCTTTAACTTTAATGCAGTTCTTGTCTTGCTACCATATCTTTCTGATATTTAATTTTGTGTAAGACACTGGCAATGGATTGATTTTAATTAGCACGACTACAGGCAGCAATTGGTTTTGTTTCTTTTCTTTTTGCTGCAGCTTCTCAGTTATGTACTTCCATTGTTTCTGACTGTGAGAAGAGTTTAGTTCTATAATAATGGCATAGCATTTTCTACTGTGTCAAAATAACAGTATAGAGATCTTAAAATGAAACATGTATTTGTGTTTAGCTACATGTTTGTAGAAAACGGCCTGCACAGCTAACACAATTTTATATTGATTATACATCCTGCTAATCTTGTTTGCAATTAAGTGGAGGAGGCATACCCATACAGATGTCTTATTTTTAGTATTACAGTGCTTTGTGTGTGTTACTGTTATCCCAGTAAGATGCTTTAGCTTAGCTTAGCTGGAAAAATACAAGTTCAAGGAATTGTTCCTGTAAGGTATTGTTTTCATGACAGCACCATTTCTTCATTGTTGCTAGAAAGCAAGTGTAGCAAAATTCGGGAATCGATAATCATGAAGAGCATTGCGTAACTTCTCCTACTGACTTCTTTCCAAGAAAAGTCCTTTACAAGAAGGTGCCGGAAACGTGCTTATTTATGGCTGTTTTTTAGGGCTGGTAGAATTAAGCTCCTGGTGAGACATGGGTGGAAAACTCTAGAGTAAGAAGCCTTAGGGTGTTTAGACTAATGTGATGATGTTGTTACTACTACAGTTGTAATGGGCAAGACGTACATTGAGGATTGGAGGGATGTTATATGGGACGGAAGGTTTATGCAAAGCTAGGAGGAATGTTGTGTTTCCTGAATCATTCTTCTTAGCTGTGGGAATTGAGTTATAAATACTGTAAAAGACTCATTTTCAATAAGGTGCAAATGCAGTGGATGTGAAAATAACCCTTGCCTTTGCAGAGAAGGTACAGTGCAGTGAACCTGCACTGAAAGGATCTATTTTCATGAATGTTGAGGCTTAAATTCCCCCAAAAGAATACTGTTGGCCTTCCCAGGGTGTTGAGAAATTGGATTTGTGCTTTTCATCGTAAACAGCACAGCTTTGCTCTCGTGGAGGGAAGGCCATGTACTTTCAAACCTGATATGGAAAAACATCTAAGCTTATAAACCAAGCAGGCAGCAGTTCACAGCAGAAAGTGAGAAGGCAAGCAACAAAAATGGAGCATCTATTAACATTACAAAATAGGAAATTTTCCTGATGTTGGAAAATGGATGCAGTATTTCCATGTAAGATTGACTGTTTTCTTAAGGCTAGTAAGGATCGTTGTATTCAACTTGTCTTGGATTTTTCTGCAAAGGAGAACATAGCAGGTGTACTTAATGCTGGTTAAATTGAAGCATATTTTTTATAAAAACTGTTAACCTTCATTGGAAGTTTCAAGTAACGGGGAGTTCACTACATGTTCTTGATCAACTATTTGTTAATGAAATACCTTCACTATTATAATTTTTCCAGGTACATATGCTCTGAGTTGAGACATTAACAAGGCATATCATTAATCAAAATTACACAAAGGCTTTTGACTGTCTTCTGTGTCTTATTACTCTGGAAACAAAAGTAGTTCGCATGTTGGAAAGGTTGTTCTTGAGGGGAAAAAAGAACAAGGGAAATTCAAATGTTCACCAGCTCTAAGGTATTATCTTACTCAAATATCTACTTTTGCTTTAAATACTCAGTTAATTGCTTCCCTGTTTTTTAGGATGATGAAGGTATTTTTAATGTCAGGGGCTGGTTTTATTTGTTTAGGAAACTGGTTGCTCTCAGAGGCAGCAGGTCTTCTATGTAAGTATAAATCCACAAGGAGCTTTTCTCACCTCTTAAAAATAAGTCTCTATTTCAGAAAGCAAAATTCCACCCTCAGCAATTCCTGTGTGCTCCATTTGGTGTTCAGAAATATATTTGAAAATGTAAGATAGAAATGGCATATGCCGTTTGCCTTTGAAAAAGCATGGATTCAAAATGGATAGAGACAGAAGTTCTTGTCATCAGTCTGTAACAACTCCCCTGACGGTACCTGAAATGGCAGGGATGGATGGATGGATGACGCTGCTGGATCCCTCTCGTCCCCCCCCTCAGCTTCCCTTTTTCACTCCCAACTCCTCTGTCTCTCCCTGCTCCTGGTGGCGTTTTCCCTCCTCTTGCCCCCGCTCCCCTGAGGCGCCATGGCGGGGCTGAGGGGCTGCCAGAACCTTCTGGAACAGTCCCTGCCTCTCCCCGGGCAGCCCTCACCTCTCCTCACACAGGGCCCTCAGGCTGGGCCCTGCACCCCTCATGTCTAGAAAAGGATCGGGATCTCCTTTTACATGATCCCCCCACAACTCTGACTGGAGTGAAGTTTATTAATCCTGCGAGTGATGCAGTGTGGGCCAGGGCAGCGCCTGCAGTGGGGCTGCAGGGGCACAGCACCTCCATTTTGCAGCAGCCGCCTGCAGGATCACAGTGTGCAGTAGGTAGAAGCATGACTGAAATCTGATGTCTTGTTTTTGCTGTATAATAGGAAAGCTGTTGTACTCGTATAGCACTGGTTTTGGTCTGATCGGTGTAGCCAGGCATCATGTAACCGTACTGTTGTTAGCTGCTGCACTTATGTGTTGTATGTGAGTGGTTACCTGAGTCGTGCCACTGGTTGTGATTAGTTCCTTTGGTTCCACAAGTGTTAGCATTGCCCTTTGCCTGGGAGCAACAGGAGTAGATTTGGGGGATATTTGAGTTTAAAATTCAAGTGCGAGCTTGGTGATGGCAGTGGATGACTTTACAGCAGCTGAGAATCTGACCCAGGATTTTATTCTTTCCTTTGATATTGCATGAAAATACATTTTAAGTCCATTCAACTGCACTAGTTGTGTATCTGCAGGAGAACGTATCTGAAATGTATCTGAACCTTTCCTTGTAAACCAAACTTTGGCAATGCACAGCAGAGCTCTCTTGCATTTACCCCACACACAGAGTAAGAAAACCCTAGGGTTGCTTTCATGCCAGTGACTACTAATTTTCCTGTATATATTTTTCAAATGTTGACTTCAGGGTGTTGTGCTGAACACAGTAAACTGTGCCTCCCTTTCTCACATCTATCATTGTGTAACCGAAGTCTGCTGTGTATGATTAACCTGGTTTTTGTTGGCAGAAGGGAAGATGGACAAGCTCATTTGCTGTGGAACTGCAAAGATCATGTACAGCCTGGGCTTTGCCTATTGTAATTTCTACCATTCAGGTGGCTGAGTGGAACATTCCCTTCATGACCTTAAGGGACATGGAGAATGCATAGAGCTTTCTGCATTTCTTCTTAATCCCCACTGCTAAGGATGCCAGCACGTGTTGCTTTGTGCAGTGGGCTTTAAGCTATTCTCGTCTGCATCGCTCAGCAAAAACAATCAGTCTAACAGGACAAGTTAATTGGGTCGGGATGATCCACTCTTAAAATTTGCTACCAGATCCGATACAATGTCCTTTATTTAGCCTATGGAACGTAACTCCATGTAATTCCTGGGTCGAGTAGCTTAGAGAAAGCACCTTAATTATTGCGGGCAAATAAACTGGAAAAGAATCAACAAAGCAATATTTGTTAGCACACATGAATGTGGCCAGTCTGGTTTATTTAATCAAAGGAATGAAACAACCTTGCAATACTTACTTCCCTTTGAAAGTAGGAAATTGTTTGGATATAACTTAAATATAGCCAATTAGGTGCAAACATTTTAGACTATACATTAAAATCCAGTTTAGATTACTGTTCCTTTTCCCCGTGGTGTCGTGGAGTTGTGAGATGGGACGAATCACATTCTTCATTTAAGTCAGAGCATTTTATTAGAGAACATGTCTCTTATCTGTAGTTTTATATGGAAGCAGATGTTTCTGTATATGTCTTTGATTTGTGTTTTGCTGCGATCTGGTTTAGAGCTGTTTGCTTTCAGTGTGCGTTTCCCACCACCCTCAATCCAAGTTTTTCCAATTTATGAATGCAGAGCTCAGACGTTTTTGTGCCAATTGGAACAGTTCTTGGTCAATGAGGCTTGGTCTGAGTGGTTTTGAGATGCTACTTTTGGTCCATAAAACCGTTGCCAACCTTTCTCTTTTGTCTTGTAGTTCCAGGTGTTTCTGAGCCCTGAGGTATTTAGTAGTTTCTGTTGCGTTAGGAAAACACTCTCTGGTTCTTAGAATAAAAAAATGGAGACTTCTATGTTTCTATTTGCTTCCTGTAAATTTTTTGTGACATGTTCTGTATGTAATTGGTGTGCTATATTTCTAAAACTCATTAATTCTCTGCAAACTACCCTGTAATTGATTACTTGTGCATGATGTTGAGAGGGTGGTTTCTTAACGTTTTATTTCTAGGTATCCAGTTTAAAAAAAATCTAGAAAAAGTCAGTAAAGATCTATAAAACTGAATAATGTAATTATAGAATGATTCTTCTGTGATGAATAGAAGCAAGAAGAAAATTGCTAAATCATTATCATGCTGGTTTTCCATGGTACTACTTTGAAAATGTAATCATTATAACACATCTTACCTGTATTATCCTTTGACTAGATGAGTACATCATGATTGCAAGTTTTATATAGTACAGACTTCACTCACCACAAAAATAACAGCACTTCTTGTTACTCAGTGTGGTACTGAACACGTTAATCTCAAACAAGAAAGGAAGAAAAGTATTATATGCAAATGAAACCACGGTGAATATGTATAAAAGTAAGTTGGAATATCCCAAACTGGAATTTATCTGGGTTACTGCAACTGGCATTCAGGTATCATGGGATCTGTAATGATCACAATTGGTCAGGACCTTGCCATGTGTTTAATTTACAACTGCAGCAGGATTGTTATGCTAACATCACACTGGAGAATTGGTTCAGCACCAGCTTGCTCTGTTTTCTTAAGGATCCAGGTGTTCCTCCAAGCCACATCAAAGGGCCAACCCAGCATAACCCTGTTCAGGGTGGCAGGATCACAACACACAGTACTATGGTTTTAAGCCTATTTGATTAATCATTATTTATGGCTTTCAAATACTGCTCTGTTTGTAAATCTCTGGACACTTTATTCCCAATTCAGTTGTTCTGCATGAGGATGATTTTGCTTTCCTGAACAGGCAGATCATCCAGAAATAACTTTTCATGGTACAAAACAAAGTCACCATGCGACCTCTCGTTGAGGAAAAAAAACCTGTGGTCATTCTCTGACATTATCATGACTCATTCCTCCTTAATGTTTTTATTCTACTGTGGCTATTGTATTTGCAGATTCTGATAAATAAAGCTTGACAAGCAGTAAACTCTGATGTATAGCAGTGAGTCACAGTTGAAGCAACTGGTATTTTCAATACATGTCTGAAACACCTTCAGGCAACTGCAGTCTTGGAACACTGATTTAAAGAAACTTCTCTGTTTATAATTTTTTGATGGCCAGTGTTACATTATTATTGAATGTGTTGTGTTAAAGTCTCCTGAAGTTATATTTTCAGGGCTGTAATGTTTGCTAACGTGCAGGTACAGAATCTACTGGTTAAGTAAAATATCTACTGATATGAGGATCTGTGCAGCAGTTACAGCTATTAGAGACCATATCAGTATCCAGAGTGTATATGCAGCGTTTGTGAGAGAGAATATATGCAAAATTTGTCCAGTAATGGAATGGAGTATCTGCTTGTCAGTGCTGGCCTTTACTTAAGAAAAAGTCCATGTTTGTAAGAGCATTGTAGGAACACATACCCGTTAATAGGAAAGTATACAAGAAAGAAATAAAACCTCAAAATATGGAGACAGTACAAAAATGTGAGGTTGAAAGCTTAAGTTGATTAGAGGTTCAGATGAATTGACATTAGTTATTAAGTAAAAGAAAAAACCCAATAATTTTATTGTACTGTGTTCCTATTGGTCTTTAGAGGACATTTTAAGTGGCATCTTCAAACTATTTTAGGAGTTAAGAACTATTATTATAGCACTTCATACAGGACAAAGCTAATGGAAGTGTGCTTATTTCAGTGGGAAGTTTTCTTTCTCTTCTCCAGTCAGTAGGATTTGATTCTGGAGCAGGCAGTTCTGGTGGTATTTTTGTTGCCTCTCCAGTTGCTGCAAACTGGTGTCTTACAGGAGTTGCTTGTTCAGCTCACACAATGTATTTTTGGGGGAGGATCATGTTCTATTATATTATTATGGATTTAAAAATTTTACTCTGCAGTATATTGTGCCAAAGAACCTGGCAGCTGTTTAAGTCCTCCCTTGTGTGTGTGTACACACCGTTGAGACAAAGGCAGCAGATTCTAACGGGACTCAGTAAAGAGCCTTTTGTTCACTAAAAAAAAAATAGACTAGCTAATCATTTGACTCATCCCCTAGAGAACTATACCTGAAAGAAAAATAGTACTTGTTCCATCATTGTTTTACTTTATATATCCTTTGTCAGAAATTCAGTAGCATAATGCCATTGTTACATTAATAAATATGGTTAGTCAGCTTTCAAGAAGCAAAACCAAATGTTTTTTGTTATCCCTCTGGCATCTTACAGAGAGGTACTTAGGCTGCTAAGGGCTCTGATCTACTAACACCTCAATAAGTTGCTGCTTTTTTGGGGTCTCCTACATAATTTCCAGTAGAGTGCTGTTATGGCATTATACAGATCAGTACAATAATAGTAAAAATAATTGTCTTAAGTAACTGAAGTGTTAATCTATACACGTAAGGAAAAAAGAAGACTGTCATTGGAAAAAGATATCTCACAAGGTAAACTGAATTATAAATATCTGACATTCTAAGATACACAGGAGATCTTTGCAGACATCCAAAATAGGCATTGCCTAAACTGGATATGAATGGAGAGAGACTAGGGCAGTTAGTAGTATGTGTGAGAAATGATTGTGAATGTGTTATATTCCACATTCTGACATAATCGTTAACATCAAGCTATTTTATGTAGCGATTACTATGTAAATTGCTCCCTATCCTGAAGATTTCTTTTGTGTAGAAAATACATGAATAGTACAATTGAAGTAGGTATGTTAACAGTTCTACTTATCCATCCTATGTTTATCTGCATCTTTATTATTGCTAGATATGGATGCAGCTAGGTCTGAGTTTAAACTTAAGACTTATGAATATCTTGATTTTTTTTTAATTAATAATTTACAAAGTTTTGACTATCACTAAGATCTGCTCAATTAAAACAAATCCCATAGGCTGAGTGAGCCTCACACTCAGAATTATTGAGATGGAGAACAAATTTTTTGCAGGGATTGTTATAGATTGAATGGATTTCTCTTCCAGAAATGATTAATCTAAAACCTAAGGAGGTATCCCTAAAACACATTTTTTCAGCACATCTAAAAGATGGAAATTTTGTCATATTCTTTCTTTTGACTTCTTAAAAAGTTATTTTTCTTCAACAGGCCTAATGAAACAATATATAGTTGAATGTTACTGTAGGAAGAATGCAGAGTCTTTTACGAACAGAGGATCATACAAAAGGATGTAGAAAATAATATTTTGTGAAAATACCACCACATCAAAGGGAGCAGCTTTGTACTACAGCCACCATTCCTTTCCTGAAGGCAAAATTCTGAGGTGAAATCCTACCCAGATTTATTCCCAAGCCAACATTTTAGCCTTTGGCTTCCAAAACATCCAGAGCTTACATCTTGAGCCCTGCACAAATGAGATTGTCTTGTTGTCCTCTTGGAAGCATGGCGGTAGGATCTCCTTAGAGCCCCTCTTGCATGCTAGCTTCCCAAGGGGGTGTGGTACATCTCACTGGTAGATTTTGCTGAGCGTATGGGTCCATCCTGGCCCAGCTGGGCTGTCTCCCTTTTTCTCTGCCAAATGATACTGACTGCAGGCTTTCCCTCTTCATTGCACCCTACCATCCTGGTCCAAGCTATTTGCATGTATGTCACTGTATGTGTGTGCATCTCACTGAGAGAGCTTTCTTTTTCTCTAGAACATTTTTCTTTAAATCCCACTGATACTGATAATTATTCAATCAAGTTTAGATAAGGTATAAGATTCAGTTGGTTTTTCACTCCTCATAATTATCCATGCAGGCAGGGTCTTGCTTTGGTTCTCTGCTGCTCTTGGCTGATCTATTGTGCCTGTGATAAGGATCCCTTTGAAGCTGAATTGTTTGGATTTAAATTACTGTGTCTTTCAAATAGCTTTAAATCCTTTAGCTGCATGGTGCTACTCCACTAAATATATTCTGTTCCTTGTCACCAAGGGTGCTAAAACACTTCTAGAGGACCCCATACTCACCTGTGCTAGCACATGGAGGTACAAAGGCTATCCGGAAACTGGGAGCAGGGGAGAATTTCTTCCTGCAACTGGCAAAGCAGTCTTTTCTGAGTGTTGTGTCCATCACCATGGGCAGCTGCGTATGTGTCCCTGGCACGCTGATGCACATGGAGGTAGGACTGCCAGTAACTTTCAGATGGCCCAGTGAGTACTGGGCTGAATGATTTTTTTTTTATTTTTTTTTTAAAATCTTGGGAATCCTGTTTCCATGAGATATCCTTAGAAACACTGGGAGCTAAATTTGAAGGTGATCCTCCCAGTTATTTAACTGGGGAGCTGGTTGGGATGAGCTGGTGTCAGATCTTCCTGGCAGGTGAGTTTTTAAAGTGTTTTTTTCACTAGACAGCCTCTAATCTGCCTGTTTTTGGAGTGATAATTGCAGCTTGCCCATTTTGGCAAGCTGTCATTGCGTTTGGTGAATTACATTTTTTCTTTTGAGGGCAAGAGCCCTACAGAACAAATGCAGCATTTCCATGAATAGCATATGACCCGCGTCCCAGGTTTGCAAGTGTCACTCACAATTAAGGCAGCACTGCAGTTGACTATATTCACACTTTTTGTCTTTCTAAAATTTAGCAGTAGGCTAATCTGATTTTGATCTCTCACAAATGTTTTGTTTCCATTTTATCCGTATGGAGAGTTAGGCCATGAAATAACACATTTTCACTAAATAAGTTAAGCTTGAGATAAATAACCTTTTTTTTTTCTGTAGAAGAACTAAGTTAATGGATTCTTTTAGCACTGGGGTTTTTTATAACGTGAAGACAAAAGCAGTGTTGTACCAGTTGGTACACTGACAGTACAGTTTTCTCAGTAAATAAGTGTTAAATGGAGCCATCTTATTATGAGCGTGGCAATTGTTTTAAAAGCTTTTGTGAGCTATAGATTCTGATTTTCAGAATAGATTTGCAATTAATTTGTGCTTTAGGGATAACTGCAAACTGCTTTTTAGATTAAGCAGAGTAAAAAAGAAGCCTTCCTTGAAATATCTAGAATCCTAGTATGTCAACGGATATATACAGGCAGCAGAAAATAAATGTGCAGATGGGGAGGCCTGAAAAAAACATCAAGTGCAGATCCTGAATTTATGCACATTTCTGACATTGTTGGATGAAAAATGCTGCTCTTATCTTCTATGGGTAACCATGGCTACCGTGTGATGATTTTTTTTTCAACACGAAATTATACACAAGTGCAGGAGAGTGGTCTTGTCTCAGCTTGCACCATATGTATTGGGATGATAAGGATTATAGTCAATGAGTGTGGTTATCAGTGTGGCACATTTGCTTCTTTAAAAATAGGTTCAGATTTACATCTTCATGTCTCCATTAGTCTGTAGAGGGGAAACAGTACTGGATTTCCCAAAGTACTGTTACATGAGATTTAGGTGATCCTCTTTTGCGTTAAAATTCGTGTATGCTATCTCCTTTTATTTGGGTTGGGGACCGAATGTAATTGGGTGGGGGGAGAAGGGAAGGGGAGACTCAAAAGGCAACACAAACTTAATTATAAAGCATTGTGGCTTAGGTTTTGTGATGGTTCAGTGCCGTATTCTTAATTATCAAATGGTTATTCCCTGAAGACTTATATACATTTTAGATTAATATGCTTCCCTGCTTGGTCTGCTTCTGTTTTCATTCAGATTTTCAGCTTCCCCATGAACTTTGATGGAAGCAGAGATGAGCCATGTATTCCTAACCGCTGAAATCCCTGTAACATTAGCAGGGTTTGTAGAGAAGCTGATAACTTATGCATGGAGCTAAGAATACATTTATGTTTATCTCAACAAGTGCATGAGTTGTACTCCAAGAATGGTGACTGTGAATCAAAAGCACTTGCCTTGCATGGGCGGTGAGGTAGCCTGCTGGATCCTTAATGCTGTCATCCTGGTTGCCAATCACTGCTCTGAGCAATGTTCTCTAGAGTAGTGGCACATCACTAATACTGTACCTACTGACAGAGTAGAGATAGCTGCTGTACACAGAAACTTGCTAAAATGACAATTTGTGATGTTTAAACCTTTATAAGTTAATGGAATTACGCTTGCTTAGAAACATAACCATTTGGATTATGGTGCAAGTACTCAAACTTCTGGTAACATTGCTTTTGCTGTGATTTCACAAACATCAGAATTGATACTTGCTCTCTCGCATTTATTGTCACTTTAAGGGGTTTTGTAACAAACAGGAGAAAGGTTTTAAGCAGTATGTCAAGGAATGGATAGTGACGAAATGTTTTACCTTTGTAACAAACTTTCTGCTGCAGCACAGCAAATGCTCTTTTTAGGTGTGATTTCTGAAATTAAAAAGGGTAATTTTGCAAAATACATCAATGAAATTAATACAGGCAGCATGTTGTAGGTCAGTCCCTGATAGGTGAGTGAGCAATGCAAAACTATGAAATTCTGGTGGATTGGGAGAAGGAATAATAGTAGTTTGTTATTTGAGACAGATTAAAGTTAGTATGTGATTCATAAGCAGTAGGCTGGAAAAAGCTTTACAAAATTCAAAAAGCTTTCTGCAAATGTCTTACTAATATTAAGACGAGATTATTTTCAAGTGATTTTATAGTAGAAAGATCATGACAGAATATGCATTTTTATATAAAGGTATACATGAGAGGTATCTTTTGAACTCCTACAGTCTACAACTGACCTAGGGGATCGCTATATTTTATGTTTTGGGCAGGATACCTGTTTCAGGCAATTACATCTTCACAGAAGTGAAGCTAATTCATAGAAAACTGTAAGAAGGATAAAAAAGTAAGGAACATAACTGAGAGCACACAAAAATCATGCTACAGCTCGTGAGAAAGACCGCAGAGTAAAGCTATTGACTTAACCTATAGCCAACGACAATGGGTACAACAAGCACAAAGTTTCTATGACAGGAATTCACAAGATACTGTAGCCTGAGGATGAAAATGCTGCCGCATGATTTTTTTTCTTTGCGAAAGTGTAAGTACAGAGCAAAACAGACTAAGAATGTGTGAAAATTGGAACCTGGGTCCAGCAGAGAAAAACATAGTAGTTGAAGATAGTCCTCAGAGTGGAAGAGTAGCGAGTGTAACTGTAGCAGAAGAAATCATTATACTGAGGAGTGTCTTATTTTCAGGAGGCAAGCGGTGACTCACGCGGATGAGATAGCATATATGTGACATGAAAGCAGTTCAAAACAGCAAAAGTAAATGACTTGTCAAGCTCGGATTAGTATCAAATGCAATGAAAAGTCAGTGACACGCAAGCAAACAGGAAATTGAATGCCAAAGATGTGGTAGGACATCAGTGACTGTGTTAGGCTACAAAGTCTTCCCCGGTAGCGGGCAAGAAAAGAAAGCAAAATTACATGCAAAACCAAGCAAATTAAAAATGTGTGATGGCTTTCTTGTACTGAAGCAGTGGCTAGGAGCAGTGGTAGCGGTCCCAGCAGAGCAGTTCAACAGAGACACCTCTGAACTGAAGACCGGGTCTGTGACTGAAAACCAAGGATAGAGTTTCTGCCAATAAGAGGAGAAAATAGCTGATGTTGTAAGGCATTGCTGGTACCCCGGAATGCAGAGGTAGCCAAACGCTTGCCTGCGAGTCGTTCTGGGCTGCTGTCTCTATAGAAGTGCTATGACTCACAGGGACTTTTGGGAAACATTGTCAGACAGTGACACTGTGACCACCATAAATTGGGCAGACAAGCAAATTGGCAGGCGGGCCGTTTCAGATAACGAACTCTAATTTTCTTACAGGGAGCTTGTCCGTGAATAGGAATTTGGCCAGATTGCAACATCAGTTTGCCATGACCAATCAAACATTTAAGTAACTATTAATATTTTTTAATGGTCCTCCTCAAGAAAGCTTTTAAAAGCAAAGAAACTACATTGTAGCCAGTTCATCAAACACTCCTTTAGTAGATTTCGATACAGTTCTCCACAGTCTCACGGGGAAACTGATGCTCTATGGTTTAGACAAGTGGTCTGTGCTGTGGATGGGGAACTGGCTGGTAGGCTGCACCCAGAGGGTGCAGGCAGCCTGTCATAAGTGGGGTTCCCGAGGATCCATGGTTGGGCCCAATGCCCATTCATGAATGATTTGGATGATGGGATCAAGTGTACCCTGAGGAAGTTTGCTGATGATACCAAACAAAGTAGGGAAGTGGACACTTAGGAAGGGATAGCCACTCTGCAGGAAGAGTTCAACAAGGACAAGTGTAAGGAGTACAGCACAGATGGGGATCTACCTGTCTGGGGAGTAGCTCTGTGGAAAAGGACAAGCTCAATATGGGTGAACAGTTTGCTGCTGTGGCAAAGCAAGCCAAAAGGATAGAATCATGGAGTGGTTAGAGTTGGAAGGGACCTTAAAGATCACCAAGTTCCAACCTCCGTGCCATGAGCAGGGACACACCTCCCAATAGACCAGGTTGCTCGGAGCCCCATCCAGCTGGGTCTGGATGATTGCTCTGCTGAGTGGTCATCAGAAAAACATAGAACAGACTGTGACAAGAAACTGAATGAATGATTTAAAAAAAAATAATAAAGCTTTGCATACCCAGAACCATTATCATGTAACCATGTTCTTTTCACAAGAAAACATTTGATTTTGAAATAAGCCAAAATGCACACATGTTATTTTGTAAAACAGAAAGGTGTGATTGAGCAGGTCTCTTTAACTCAGAGGAAAAGATCCAGGTTCTTATTTTCAGAACTTGTAACTTTTATTTTTATATGTGTAATGATTGATGCTGTAAGATCGTATAATAGAATATTAAATATGTAAAAAGATTGTTCTTTTAATGATTAATTTGGCAAATTCAATTAAATATGGCTGAACAGATAATAGATAGCTTCATAATAGAGGACACAGGAGGATACATACGGGGAGATTAATATCTAGGATATTGGAAGATGTGAAGTGCTCAGTGAGAAATGATTATATCCCTGAAGTAACAGGTATTACCTGGATGCTGAACTGTTTCTTGTCTCCTGCTTAAACACAGGCCACTTGCCTTGCCTGTCTTCCTTTGATCCCAATTTATCTTCGATTTCAGAAAATCCTCCCGTATCACTTGCTTGTGGTTCTGCTTTTTCCTATCTGTGGCCTATAAAATCCAGGCTTTTTTTTGTATTTTGCTCAGATTTTTTTTTCCTTTCTGCTTCAAATTGAATTATCTTCTCTTCCTCACTGTGGTTTAGGTGAGCTATACCCAGCTTTCTCTCTGTGTTTTGCAACAGCCTCAGGCTTCTCTCTTGTGCTCTCTTCTAGATGCAAATCCCTTAGCTCTTTTTTTTCTTCTTTGTGGTATTTGTCTTTCCTCTTGTTCCCTTTCTTCATCAGAGTTTATTTCCCAGATGCCCAGGGTTCTACATCAGAGTTGTTTTCACAAATGTATGTCACGTGTTTTATGCCTTCTGCTTGCCCTCTTCTAGTTCCTTTTATCTGGGGCTTTTGAGCTCCTACTTACAGTGTACGGACTTTCTCTTCTGCAGTGACTGAGCTGGAAAGGATGATTTTCAGGGGCTGGTAAATCTGTTTTTCCTCTTTGAAAATGACTCAGGGGGTTGGGAAACTTTGTGGACCTGCACTCTATTAAGAGGCTGTGCAAATAAAATAGAAGAGTTTCCATCCTTTAACTTGTTGTGGTATTAGAATGAGAATGTGTTATATTGGAATGTTTTCTGTGTTCCTTAACACCTGCTAGCTCACCTTCACCTTCCTCATGATGATTCTGAGAGCTCATGAAGTCACATATTCCATCTTATCTGGCTCAGTCTAGTGGCTTTAAGGAAACAGGTTGCATTATAGTGAATATATATTTGGGAGAACTGAGCCTGTGCTAACAAGCAGTTAGGTCACCCTGAATGGTAAAGAATACTTGACTTTGTGTCAGGGAAGAATTCCTGTGTGTTTTACCTAATATTTTGGCTATGGAGAAGGTCAGAGAATAAAGTTACACAGTCAATGATTAAACAATTCCCGAGTGTTTTGTCTGTTGAAGCCTACTTGGTAATAGGCTTAAAAATGTAAGGGAGCTGATGTATGTAGGATATTGTGGGAGGTACTGTTTGACATCTGCTGAGGGAATATTATGCTTCTCCTCTAGGTTTTGTGAATGACATTCCGCTTATGGAGGCGGGACTGTGAGATAGACTTTTAAGGATTGCCACTGATGAACCCGAAGACTTAGTGAGGGGGAAAAGTCCATAACTGAGTTTGTCACATCCCCATAGAAGATAATTGTCTCCTGTAGCTCAGTGTGGTTATGGATTGCTTCCTTGCAGCTATTCCTGATGCAGAACCTTTAGTCTTTCTATGCCTTCAGATGTGCTCGGGTTGGAGTTTCACAATCATTTCAACTAGATTTGGCTACTGTTGAAAAAGACAGTTCTGCCCTTACTCTTCTTCCATTTCCCAGCTCATTCCTGTCTGCCTTATGCTGTTACTACTGTTTGTGCATTCATGGGCTTGGGTGAAGAAACTGATCAGGATGAAAGAGAATGATATTATTTTTTTTCTACTTAATTTTTGGTTGATTGATTTATTGCTCCAGCTCAGTGTACACCTCAGGTGCAGAATAGAGGGCAGGAAGGGAGGACAAAGCCCCTTGGATTCTTGATTTTTTTTTTTTTTTCTTTTTCTTTCTTTTTCTTTTTCTTTTCCTTTTCCTTTTCCTTTTCCTTTTTCTTTTCCTTTTCCTTTTCCTTTTCCTTTTCCTTTTTTTTTTCTTTTTTCTTTTGTTTTTTTTTTTTTTTTTCTTTTTCTTTGGAGGTGATGGGGGGAGCATGGAGGGGAATTCATTTTCAGGCAGATTAAAAGTAATTGCAACATCTCACCATTATTCTTTCTTCTTTCCTGATGATGAAATCCTGTGGGTTTCTTTTGGGGTTTTTCCTTTGGAGCTTCTTAAGTGACAGCTTAATACTGCAGACCGCTGCAGTCAGTTGTGTTTGACACGGTTGCGATATGTGCAATGAACAACACTCCGAATTTCTGATTGCTTCAGACAGCTCGTTAGAGATGA
This sequence comes from Calidris pugnax, assembly GCF_001431845.1. Taxonomy (NCBI): domain Eukaryota; kingdom Metazoa; phylum Chordata; class Aves; order Charadriiformes; family Scolopacidae; genus Calidris; species Calidris pugnax. The sequence continues at coordinate 5,291,082 of NW_015090828.1, read as the reverse complement.
TTGCCAGTATGATTTCTGGGCCTACCCCAATCAAAGTCAAAGGAAGAGCACCCGAATGATTCTTTCTGCTGGAAAATGATATCCTTGCCACGCATAACTGTTATCAGTGTCTCAAGTAATCAAGTAATACAGTAGCACCAAAACCAATATAAAATAGCATTAATAATGAAAATGTCTGAAGCTTAGATTAATTTGTTCCTATCGTTAGCACTTATACATTCTGAATTTAGAGATAAGCCACAATATTATTAAAGAACTACTGCAGGTCTGTAACTACTGAAAAGACATCAGCTTTGATGCAGTATATAGCATTATCCATGAGTTCAAGTTAAAAAATTTACTGTTGTATGTGATATGTGCCTTCCCTCATGTATCCATTCAGTAAATGCCACCTGTCTCCAAGAGCTACTTGTATATGAGCAGGATTTAGTGACACACAATAACTGTAAAATAAGCAGAAATGCCTTTTTTTTTTTAGTATGGGTTTAAATTAATGTAGTAAGATGAGTAAATAGAATGTATAATATTTAATGTCTATAAATATATAGCAATTCATGTTTAAAATCATGTGCCCCTTCTCCTTTCAGCTTTTGAGTGGAACATTCTTTACTACGTGACAGTTTCAAAACATCCATGTATTATTGACCTTAGTGTCTACATTCCCAGTCTTAGAGTGGCTCCTCTGAATTCATTAAAATGGCATTGTATGGCTCACTGTCCCTATAGAAAGGACCCCATGAAACTGGTCCTGCAAATTACTGTTGATCCTGGGAAATGCTGGCACACGTGAAATCTCCTTTTGTTGTTTCTGCAAAGGAAGGTGATGTCTTCTTTTAGTGAGACTGCTGAAAATGCATCTTCCTCAGTTCTAATCCAGGGTAGTTAGTTTCTGTCTTTTCAAGTTTTGTTGCCTGTAACTTGTCCTCATAAATTGCAAAGAAGCAGTATTTGTTAACTTACCTAGCCTAAGTCTGTTTAACCACATTTGAATCTTCTGCTTCAAAATGCATAGTGTAGAAATTCCATTCTAATTGTTCCTGAACTGTGTTTAGACTAGAAAAGGCTAAAGCAAAAATACATTAATGATCCCACTTCTGTCAGTTTGTGATTACAAAACGCAAATTGGAAGCAGCTGAGATATTCATTTGTGAACAGTTTTTGAGCATCACTGCTCAACAATGTTTGTTAAATAATGTTCACTTTCTGCTAACCTGTTGTATTCACAGCAAGGCTTCATCACTGAGATGGACATGCTGTGGAAATGATTTAACCAAGTCATAGTTAAGTAAGCAGCTTAGAGAAATGCAGACTTCTTGAAATCTCATCGTTACTGGTGGTCCCCTCTATAGGCTGTTCAGCTCTTTGAGCACAGCAGCAGTGCTGTACCCCAGCATGCTGTTGAGATAAATTCTCTGCACCACTGCTTCCATTCCTGCTACATGACACTGAAAGCTCATTCAAGTGGCAAAACCAAATCAATTTGCCATTACCTCTATAAATATAGGTGTTTTAGCCTCGTCTTGTTAACTTCTGTGGACATCGCAATGCCATATGTGACTTGGAAATTGATACTGGCAAAATACTGGGAGAAGATTGATTGGGATTTGACCCAGCTCAGTCTTGTACTTCTGCTGTTTTCCATGACACATCCTTCACTGCCTTTAAACAAAGGAATTGGTGGGTACTGAGTTGGGTAGGAAATGAATGTACCAGGGTATGATGGATACCTGCAGCGTGTACAGGTGTGCAGACACTTTTTCTGTAATTTGTTGTGTTAATCCAGTATGTCCAAGTGGTAAAGTGTTTCTGTAATTCATTGTCTTAAAATGTTCCCCAGTTTGAAATATTTCAGCAGTGGCATAGAGGTTGAACAAACCCAATGTACTGTAGGGGCCTCAAGCTGGATTTTTTTCCTCTGTGCCAGCGGCTTCTGGCTAAATAAAGAAATGTCGAGTGAGTGAAGGACGTCATGTCTTGTTTAGGCAAATATTGATGGATTTTACGGAAGGAGAAATTAAAAAATTATGCTGCTCTGTAAGAAATGGAGCAGGGGGCTGTTGTGTTGTCTTGCAACTTGTGTTTGTGAGGCTTAGCTTCCTAGTGAGCCTCTGCCACTCCTGTCCAGGTGCCTTTATTTTTACTGCAAAGGGCATGAGCTCAGTGACTGCAGGGCTGCGTTTGGCTTCAGCACCAAAGAAACCTGTCATCTCTTCTGATTGTACTTTTCTTTCCAAGATGCTTAGACAAGAAAAGAGTTTGGCAGCTCAATTCATTCTGGAACGGGTATTTGATTTGCAAAGGGGTAACTTTAACTGTGGATGTCAGGCATGATGCTGCTGTCTTCTCTCTCTCTTCTGGTACCTTTTTAAGGGGGCAAGCTGTCCTGCTCAGAAGGCTTGAGCTCAGGAACATAAAAAGAACTGCTTTGTTAGCTGCTCTTACTATGTATAGCCGTTGTCGGATAAGGAATCCAAATGGCATAGAAGACTTTTCCCTTTGTGTTTTGAGATACCATTTTCTTTTTTTTCAGGTACTATTAAAGGGAGAGACCAAAAGTATTGGTAAAACTTCAGCTGAGTTGCAACTCGAGAATTGTTACAACTCAGATGTATTTTATTGATATCCAAAATAGATTAGAGAGCACTATTTGGAGAACAGGATTTGTCCAACACTTTAATTAATATCCTGTAGCTTCTCTGTTAGTATCATAGCTACACAGTTTAGTTTGACCGTAGGATCATGCTAATTGTGTAAAGCTGTGGGGCAAGGTAATAGTAAATAGCTTATTTGCTAGATATGAAATAGAGTCACAGAACAAGAGAAACTGCTTCGCTCTTACGAAATGGGGCAAAACTTCTCAACTGTGATTTGCTAAGGAGCAGAAACTGACAAAGGCAACTTGGGAGAGGCAAGCCACTGAGATGCTGTCTGGTATTGGTGTACAGTAATGCCTTCGCTCACTTCAGTGGAAGATTTTTTAAAATGTTTCAGTCACAAATTGTTTTGGAAAAGTAGTACATGTTTTCTCACTTTTTAAGAGAACCAAACCCTGAAGATTAGGTCTTTATGGCAATGGGGATTAGGCTAGTTGCAACAGAAGTATGAGACAGAAAAATTCTGTATTCTTTTTTCCATACAAGTATTCTCCTACAAGAGGGATGATTTAGGTTTTAATCTATACCATGTTTTGTCGCTGAAAATGAGTAGCCACAAGCTGAAAAATGCTGCTTTGTGCAGGCACAAAGTATTTTTCCCTTTCTGTTTTAAAAAAAAATGTAGAAGTCCAACCATGGAAAACTTCCACCTAAGAACCTGCATTAGTAAGACATCGAGCAGTTAAACTTGATCAGCAACAGCAGAATGAGATGACACATTGTCTTGAAAGAATGACGTGATTTGCTATAGTTCTCACAGTTACCATGTAGCTGTGAAATGCTTTGATTTTTAGATCCTCATTTGCCTGTGACTTGGTTGTTACCAGAATCCAGTTCTTATTTTGGGAGATCACAAATGTGTTACAAGACTGTGAACATCGGGTATGAAGCTTCTATAGTGTATTGTTTTGCTGTGCTGGGCTGGACTTTTCTCTGACCTCTCATTCTTTTCTTCTCCTCTTACCCTTTTTCTTTTCCTACTGTGAGAATGTGCTGAGTGTGGGGTTGCAGGGAAGGGTGCATCCTGGAGGGGAACCCACGCAGAGCCTCTCTGCTGCTCTGGCACCCCAGTGCTCTGCTGTGCAGGTGAGTTAAATGTGGAGACAGCAGTGGAAGAGGAGGAAGCCTGAGTGAGCAAGACTGGTGGCTGATGCCTGTGATTTGACATGTATGTTTCTCAGAAAACACACTTTATATTCCCTGTAGACTTAACTCCTCTGAAGCCTTAAGAGCATGTGGCAGTCCAACTGCTTCCAAGTGCAGAATCCGTGTGAGAAACACTTTGAAGGCCTGGGTTTCACAGGACAGCTTTTTTATGGCTTGGGTGCAGAGAAGAGGTTTGATCTAGACTTGTAGGTTTAAGTGCTTTTCTTTTTTTCAGCTGTACTTCAATATACCAGTATTTTTATGGGAATTGGAAGAACTTTCATGCTTAAGGCGAGTGTATGTCAGTCTCTCAACTTGATACCTCAATTTTGGTCCCTTTAAGCTTTACAGCTGAGGTGCTGTTACTTGGCTAGTGCTAAAATCTTATTGCTGCCAAGCATTGCAATGGACAGTCAAAATGCTATAGCATTTTCTTTTGTTATATAAAAAATGTGCTGAAAATAGATACTGAATAATCCAGTAAAAATAGTGATTACACACAATGTAAAAATGATCTAGATGCAACTTGATTGGAGAAGTCACGATGAAAATCAAGGGTTTTTCTCTTCAAGCAAATTCAGAGAAAAAATGCTGTGAACAAATATAATGGTTAGATAGCACTCAGGTCTTCAGGGAAAATGGCCACATGTTTGTTATAACCAGTGTTTTCTGTGAGTGTGCTTTTTTTGCCTGAAGACTTCTTTTGCTCACCAGAAATGTCAGTGAAAATGATGTAAATTGACAAGATGCAGCAGTATAGCCTGTAGTTTACTGAGATGATGGTTAGGGTAATACATCTTCATGTTTCATTGTGGGAGACAATACAGTGAAATATTACTGGCTGGATTAATGGTGAGTGGAGATGTGTCTAAAATTCCGTCTTCTGAAATGCCTCAACTCTTGTTTGGCTTTTTAAAGTGCCACCAAAGAAGACCATGCTATCAGCTGTCCTGGTTTGGAGATCTGTGTAATGGGGATTCATGGGCTTGGCTGAGGCTAGTTTTCTCTTAAAACCCTTGCTGCAGAATTCCTTGTAACTCCACAAATATCTCAGGGAAGGCGGGCATCAATCCAGAAGAATTTGCTTGTGCAGAGTGGCTGAGGTTTGTCAGCAGAAGGGCTTTTGAGTTGTAGACAGTCACTGATTATACAAGTTGACTCCATAGGTAGATAAGGACTTATGGCAGAATGGTAGATCAGCTATTTTTCTGAGTTTCTTCATGCTCCAACTGCAAAGCAGCATGCCTAATTTTAGGGTTGTTGCTCAACTTTTGGGCTGGATACCAGTTTAGCACCTGGTGAAGTGGTCAAGCAGTTGGTGCAGTCTTTTACAAGTAATAAGGGTTTTGAATACTACGATCACTGGCTTGTGGGAAAGGAATATTCTTTTCCCTTTCTTCAGATTACTTTGCTGTAATTCTTAAACCCATCATGAATAATGTACCCTTAGTCTTATACTCTGTTAATGCCCACTGATAAATAGGTCCGAGCTTGCAAATAAGTTCACCTCTGGCTATTTCATCTTCCTTTACCAAAATGAAAAGTATGGTCCTGTAGGAAGAGATTGGAAGACTTCTGCTCTGTTCTTTTTCAGAGGTCAACTGTTTTCTTTTTAGCTGGTGGCTTTCAGTGCATTGTTATTTTTGTCTGTGAATGGGCAAGCTGCTATTTGTCTAATCAGGATATTTGTGCTCTTCACTTAACTTTGCAATGTGTTTTATGCTTTGAGATCTTCGGACTATATCCTTTGTTAAAACTCACAACATTATGAACTGTTAACATGTTGTATCTAGTGCTGTGTAATACAGCATGAGTTTTAGGTAGCAGTGTGCAATGAAAAACATGAATAGCTTGGAATTCAGCCTACTTTTGGTTTGGTTTTTGTTTTTTTTTTTGTCTTAGCATCACCAGTTTTATTTATTATTTTTTTTAAGGAATGCTTAGTAAATATATTCTTGAGAAGCTTCTTTCATTTCTCTAAGTGGAACATGGACAGAAAACCCAGTAAATCAGTTCTAACTCTGATAGCTAGGATACTAACCTTTTCATTTTCTGTGCAGCTATACATATATGATTAAACCTGAGTGGACAAAAAAAAAAAAAAGATTAAGGTCTGCTGGAAGCAGGGTACTGGGGGGGAAGTATTCTTTGCAGTCTTTAAAGTCTGTAAATGTAACATAAAATGTAATGAACTGGATTTAGGATATATAGCAATATAAGTAGGTCCAGTATATTTTTGCAAGCTCTACTGAAAATGATGTATATGTTTAGGTTGTGTTGTGCTGTGTTATTAAAGCCTTCAATAAACAGATCTGTTGCTAAAGCACTTCAAAGACAACTTCAGGAAACACTTTTTGCTCTTTATCCATGAACTGTCAGCTCATGGAAGTTATAGAAACAGACAAAAGAGGAAGGAATAGCATTGTGAGAAGAAAAAGAACACTTGAATTAGTTGAAGTGGCTTGATGAGAATATTATCATAATGTTATATGAAATATAAAAGAGCCAAGGGTAATTTGAGAAATTGGGTAATATATTCTCATGATTAGAAATAAGGAAATAAAATAGTGGGGAGAAAAGTTGCATACAATTACATACTTGTTTAGAAATGTAAGGATTTTTTTCTTTAGAGCAACCCTTTTTTGCCCCCCTGTGGACAGAAAATGTATGGTATGATTAATTTTTTGTTTCTTCAAAGGCTGTGGGAGAGGCTGAAATCAGTGCAAATGTAAGCTATTTACACAAATTCGGAACCATAGGCTCTGTAGCATTTTAAATATCACATTTGCAGTCGGCTGGCTTTATTTTACATTGCATTGGCAAAAATCCGAGATAAATTTTTTGCTGTTCTCAGTAACTGATTCAAAGCAGCTCTCTCTTCAGTCCAATACAGAGGGCAGTTCCCTGCCATGCTCTTCTCAAGCGTGTGGTAGAACTGTCCTTGGAGATCCAGGTTAAATGCTGTCTTCTCTTCTTCTTCCTTCAACTTCCCTTTTGAAAAAAAAAACCACACAATCAACCAAGAACACCACCCTTCCCACCCCCAACAAGAAAAACAAAAAAAACCCTTCCCCTCCAAACGCCCCAACCTGTAAAATGGAGTAGGAATCATTGGTTAATTTTGGGTTTTTTTGCCGTGCCTGGCTTGCTGTGCTGGCTGGGGACCAGATGTGATCATCCTGTATCCTACTGTGCTGACTATGTATTGGCCAGAGGTTTCATTAGGCAGGGGAAAGAGTCAGGCTACCTGTTGGAAAAGTTGTAACAAGTACTCTTTTTGAAAAGTAGCCTGGTGATGAATTAATTGTGAACAGCGTTGTACAAGCAAGGGTGTTCTCAAGAGCCAGTGCTGACCACAGGTGTGTGCAACAGCTTCTGCCATGCACCCCCGACCTGCAGTGCGGAGCTGGGAAGGCCTGTGCTCTGCTCCCTGGCAGGACCACGCTACTTTTGCGTGTCTGGATTACAGTCCTGCCTTGAGCAAGTACAGTTTTCTGGGTTTGCTGCTGTTGAGCGGATGCGGACTTCACCCTGGCCACCCACAACGTTCCTGTACCGTAGTTCATTTGTTTTACAGCAATAGCATTTTTCCCATTTATCTGCAGGGCATTCAAGTTGATGTCTGCACATGAAAAACAGAGTTACTCTGAGGCAGTCTCAATTTGTCTATCTGGCCTTGTGGACATGATAAAAATATGAAGGGGACAATTGGGCTTGAGTTTCAGAAATCTTAAAGCCTCTGCGCCAGCACTGGTAGCCTCATTGCTTATAGCCTTCTCCCCAGATCCCAGCCACAGCAACAACAAAAATTTTCTGTACTCGTAACACTGTCCATTCTGATCCAGTCAGTGGGTTGCTGTCCCTTTACTGAGTTATTTCTCAAACTGACAGGGGAGTGTTGGTTGCAAATCCTGTCCTGACAGATGTCTCTGTTTTTTTCTTACTGATCGTCAGCAGACATGATCCCAGTTTTGCATTTTGCCTGAAAGCAAAGGGACCTTGGATAACAAAGGGAAGATGCATCCTGCTTTTTCTTGTTAGTTTTTCTGAAGTGTGGAAGAAGTGCTACAAAAATCAGTGACAGTGGAGCCATGGTTCTGGGGAAAATATCACACTTCTTATTCTGATACAATTCCCGTTTATTTGTTTCTAAGCGTGTTGAGAATACTGAAGTTTGAGTGGGTGCCATTTGAGGCATATCTTCTTTCAGTCCAATCTGAATGATGAGGAAATAATGCTTTCTATGATTGTTTTTGGTTTTAGACCATTTATCTATATTGATCCACATAAACGACTCAATTTCATCAGCAGGCTTGAAGGGAAGAGCATGCTCAATCACCGATAGGCTATCTCCAGTTAAAGATATATCCAGCTTATCTCAATTTGTTAAATTTAACGTTTGCAAGTATTGATGATTGTATCCATTCTTGTAGTTTTGGATAGATATTTGATACTTCACCATAATTATTACGTATATACTCATAATAAACCCAAGTTCTTTCCATGCACTGTTTAAACTTTTACCTCTACTGTTGCTGTATCCCACCAACTGTATTGGTATCTCCTGAAATGTAAGTGCTGCTGGCCATTATTTTGGGGGTTTGGTTTTTGCTTCCTCCTTGTGGATGATTCATTCCCATCCAAAGAGCATGGCAGAGCACCGAAACATCCTGTGTCATCGATGCCATCAATTGTGGTTAATAGGAAGGGAAAGAAAAACTGTATCTCCGGACCAATCGACAGATAAAAACTGAATGAAAATTAAATGGAATAATGTGTTGTTCCAGATGGCACCTACAGTTCAACTCTTTTGCATGTTTTTTAATACTTACAATATAAAGCAGGATGGTAGTCAGAATAACATTTTTATCAATTTGTCCCAGCAAGGACTGTAGTAGTGAATTCTTAGTTACAAAATGCAGTTTTGGTCATAGTCCTAGCTAGAACAAAAAAATCTTGTGAGACACATTCCTGTTTTGCGTAGATGACTTAGATCAGCCAGGAGCACAGGGCTTCTCTCTCAAGCAATTTGGTAACTGGGAGGCTGAGATGGGGATAAGAAATGCCACAGCAATTCCAGCCCACAAAAGCAGAGGTCAAAAGGAAATGTCTTCTCTAGCCCTCTGGAACCCTGGAGCTTAAGCCCTGGGCAGGCAGTCACAGCTGGTGAAGCTGGCTTGTGAGCAGCTTGAGGAGGGTTAGCAAATTTCCAGGGTTAAAAAAAAAAAAGCAACCAAACAAACCAGGCTTCAATATATATGTCTTGCAGCAAGTATTCCAGCTGGATCATGGAGCCCCATCCTCAAGGCAATCATAAAAAAAGAAAGGGGATGTACCAATGAGTGTGCACCTGAAATACTTCTAATCATTTGATTACACAGAACTCCAAGTATTGAACAGTCTTCTCATAAAGTGTCTCATGCAAAAACCTGCATAACCCAGTGTTCATAAATGTTCAGAAGTGGACTGAAGCAGAATGATATCGTAATATCTGTACTACAGAATGGTATGAATTATATTAGGTATTACACAAAGTAGATTTTGGTGTTCAAACATCAGTATTTGGTTTTGGTGGCATTTTGGTATCTAACACTAAATGGCTGTTATCCAGCCTACTGGAAGGCTGGCTGTCAGAGTGCACACCAATATGGTCTCAACGTCATTTTGGTTAAAACTGCCAACTAATAAGCATGGATGCTGTTCTCCTTCCAATGTCACATTATCCCATCATGACTGTCAGACTTATTTCACTTGTCAAACTATTGTTCAGGCATATTTATATTATGCTTTTGTTCTGTCCAGACATCAGCAAGTCTGGCGGTCATTTCAGACCCTGCAGCTACTCCTCTCTGGTGAAGATATCAACAACAGAGATTGTTGCAGCATGCAGTCTGATGTAGCAAATAGTCATATTATTTATCAAAAATAAAATTATTTTCTACTATAACTAAAGGAAAGTTCTGTGTGACTGTTATTACAGAAACAAAGAATATCAGTATGCAGAACCCTGTTAGCAATTGAAATGTCTGACGCTGGCCAGAGGTGAAGAGTGATGGTATCATTTTAAGAAAATTTGTCCACAAAAAATCTGTTCCCTTGTGCCTTCTGCTGCTCTGTAACAATGAGATGCCTTTAGCTGTTATGTCTGGCTACCTGTAGCTGAAGCTCAAAGAAACAAGTAAAAATACTGGTGTAGAAATGCTGAAGTTCTCCTAGACTGTAGCAATCCAATTTTTTAGTTGATCTTTTAGTCTGAATAGTTTATTTTGCAATTGGTATTCCTGTCGTAAATAGCTGAGCTTTGTTTTTTCTACTATTTTTTTTTGTGAGGATTTTATTTTTCAGATTTGACTTGTCTATGGTGACCTGTTAACTCGTATTCCATAAAAGACATTCAGTGCTTTAGATGACCAACATGTGTTTAAAAGTTCTGCTCATTTTTTCCAATGTTCCAGTCTCATGAATTCCAAGTAGAGCAAAGCATTAGGCTTGAAACATGCTTATTTTGTTTAGAGCTGCTTGCACAGAAAGTGGGTCTCTTTAGAAATGGACACAAATTCTTGATTAATCTGTTTTCTGTCTTGCACTATTTCCACGGTTTCTTACCATTTTAACGCAGTGAGCTGTGACAGCCTGCTTTTCAAACAGAGCTGGGGGATAGAAATTTAGATTTTCAATTTTAAGTCCTAGAAGGAAAGTCAAAGCCTATGATTGCATTCAATCATCCATTTTGTAGCTTCTTGCCTTTTCTGAGCTTAGCCTGTGACCTTTCTGTTGGAAAGGAATGAACTGATTCAGCTGCATCTCTCTGCTGTTTATTAGTTGCCCTTAGCTGCCGTGCACACTTTCCTCTCTTCCCTTCTTAATAAATTCAGAATAGATTTCTGTGTAAACTGACTGTAGGGTTTCAGATGCTTAATATATTAAGAATCTCTGAAACATCTTCTGGTTGCTATTGTAAGCTTGCAGTGTCTTTCTTGAGAGTTAGGGGTGTGAAATGATGGTTTTGTTTTAATCCTGCTCAATATAAAGTTGAACATATTTACGGATATAAATATCAAGAGACAACATTTGTGAAAATTCCCCAAAATGAATGTGAAAATGGGTTATCAGCCTCTTTCTGTCGTTTGCAGTTAAAGGTTCTAAAAATGTTGTGCAACTATTTTACATTGCTTGTAGTTGTAGAAATTATTTCCTTCTCCCTGGATTTTTGCAGGGATTTGTGTCATTTCTCATGTTCTACAAGCTATCTTATATTTAACATTGGGGCTGATTTATCCATGTTTTCCTCTTGTTTTCCTGGGGTTTTCTGCTTTCAAGGCTTGATTGTGCTTGCAGTGGCTTATTTTGGAGAAAACACATCAAATGTGGCAGGTTTTTTTGGTTTTAATCAAATGCTTCATTTTATGTGTGAGGCACACTTTAATGATAAAGATATAACCCTAAGAAGTTTAAATGTTGTAGTCTTTCAGTTAATGTTTGTGGCTTAGATCCTTGTTCATCAAGGGTGCTGCTTGGAAGGCAGATGAATAGACTTTGCTCTTGAATGAAGTTAGTGTTATTTCCTCTTGCCACCTGCCCCCTCAAACATTTGGCTTCAACTACAGCAAAGCCCAGGAGGCCAGAGACCAGCCCTTATGGCTGTCCTCCGAAGGCACAAACCATGTCACTAACATCTTGTGAACCTGATGGTTGCACTCAGCTTTCCTCTCTGACACTTTAATCAAAAAAGAAAGCTTTCATTGCAATATAGCCAGCCTTTAAAAAGAACATAAAGCAGTAGAAACTGACTTTTTTTTTGTAGAAGAACATGAATCATTTCTGTCTTGGTTCTTAACAAATCTTGACAATATTTATATTTAACTAACGATGTTTTCCATATTTCAGTTTACTGAGTTTCTTGTTTTCTCATGGTTTCTTTTAGCTGTGTTCACTCAAATGCTGATTATTCCTTATTGGTTGTTTATCTGCAATCTTGATCAGCTGCTTTCTTTACAGCATTGTAGTAGAAGAAACATTAAATGAAGCTGAACATGATAACAACAGTTGTTTTCATTTATGCCAATTTCTAGAACTGGCTTCCAGATTTTTCGCAGTTTACTTTCTTTCTCTTTCCTGGCCTGTATTTAAAAGGTGTTTTATAATTAAAAAAAATATATAATTCTGTTACGTTTTGCAGACGTTATAACCACTTGATATAGCTGCCCCTTTAACTTTGACTCTTTAATTTTAATTAACCCTTTAATTTTGAAAAATCTTGGGTATAATGTGCAGACTTAGATTGATACACATGTATAACCATTTATACACATTTATATATGGGACAAATTTAAAAAAAAAAAAAAAGTTTGTTAATTGGGTTGGCTTTTTGCGTTGCCAGATGCTTTTCTCAGTAAGTGTTTCATCAAAAGCAAATGACATTTCTGCAAAAAAACCCACCTACACCTAATGGATATGCCTTAATAACCAGGTGTTTACGGGTTAGTGAGGCTTGTCATGCAATCCGAGTGGATTGGCAGTTTCCTCAGTTACTAACAACCTTGTCTGAAGAATTTTATAGACTGCATTAACTATTAAATGCTGCTGGAAAAAGGCAGTTTGCTAAAACTGACAACTATAATAACTCTAGATATGAATAATTTGCTCAAAGCTCTAAACATTTTCTCATTTGACGTATTGCCATTAACTGTTCATTATGTATACTGTGTTTGATATATACATATATGAAAGCAGTGGAGGTTAGTTTTTCTTCCCTCTTTTTTTTCCTCTCAACGTGTTAGTTGCTTTTTTAGTTAATTTGTTGTATCTAAAAGTAACAGTGAAAGTTTATCATTTTTAATGTAGTTCAGACCAAACACACTGAATATTGTTTATTGTATCTACCTGATGGATCCTCTTAACAGACTCTGATGCCTTCAGATAAGGTTTGGTACACTGTAAGTATATCTGGAAATGCTTAATAAATGATTCAGTAAAACAGTTTGGCAAGGTCCCAAGGTGAGGTGTTCAAGCCAAATGTTAACCAGGTTAAGGAGCAAACCAAAAAAAGTACTAGCATTTTACCTGCCATCATAACAATGGCTTGGATCTTCTATCAGAAAAAAGCCTACAGCCAATACTCAGCTTTCAGATTTGGGGAGTCTGCTTTTGATTGAAATGGTAGTTTGGTCTGTTTTTCTTCCCCTTTCTTCCCCCCAAAAACCTGACCATCTTCCTTCTTCCTCCCAGCTCCCCAGGGCTGTGTTGCACCCTTTGGGTACTGCATCCATATAGATTGTCTTCTTAGGAGCTCTCTTACTTTTTTGGAAGTGTGTTATCATAGAATAGTTTGTGCTGGAAGGGACCTTTAAGGTCATCTGGTCCAGCCCCCCCTGCAATGAACAGGGACATCTTCAACTGGGTCAGGTTGTTCAGAGCCCCGTCCCACCTGATCTTGAATGTTTCCAGGGATGAGGCATCTACCACCTCTTCTGGGCAACCTGTGCCAGTGTTTCACCACCCTCACTGTTAAAAAATTCTTCCTTATATCTAGTCTAAACCTTGTTTTAATTTAAAGCCATTACTCTTTGTCCTGTTGCTACAGGCCCTACTAAAAAGTCTGTCCCTATCATTCTTTAAAGGCCCCCTTTAAGTATTGAAAGGTGGCAGTAAGGTCTTATGGTTGGTTTTGTTGAATACAGAGAAGATTCTGTGGTTTAAATTTTTCAGAAATATTTAAATCCCAGAGACTTTCACGCTTCAAATCCCCACTGTTTTTGCAGTGGTGTTTATGTTGTGGGTCTCCTGGAATCCCCATGTACTGGTTTGCCTTCACTGCTGGGATTTCTAGGGCTCGTAGCTGGGAGTTCTCCCTTGTGTCTAGCCTTGTGGTGCTTTTCAGGCTGCTTCAATACTCACTCTCCTTCCAAAAAGTGTAAATAATGTAGCTGAATTTAGTTTGTAAGTTTCAATAGGACCTATGTCCATCCTCACAGCAGTACTGTACTGTCCAGGCTCAGCACAGGAGGGAAATGAGATTCAGAAGCAAACAGTTATGAATTTCTTATGGGGATAGACCTTGCTGTCCCTGAAGTAAAAGCTGCCTTACCTCAACCTGTCCATCGGCCGTTGGACACTGATCATGCCAGGCTTCTGGAATGTCAGTCACAGCCCAGCTGATCTTTGGCTGTTCCTGAGCACATCTCACTGGGTATCTTGCATGTTTTGTTCTCAGAAGCCAAACCCTAATCCTGACCCTAAACCTGGTCTCGTCCTTCTCAGGGCAGTAGCCCCACGGCAGCACTCATGGTTTACCTTGAGGATGTTGGTAGGTAAGAGCACCCTGTGCTCTTCCTTAGCCGTGTCTTATGGTGCTGGCATATGCACCTCTATCTATGTTCAGTGTAAGTGGAAAATAATTGGGATGTTACTAAGCTGATCTGATGGAGATGGATCAAACTGTCTTTAGTGGAAGGTCTGCCTGATTTCTGGTAATCTGCAGATTTCTGTGCAGCAATGAGGGGGACCTGCCCCAATCTCTCTAATATAGATGCTGTTAAGAGCTTCCTGGACACATTAATTGTAGATGGCTGCTGGGAACAGTTTCTTAGTTTTCTGAGAAGAGTGTATTGGTGAGGAAAATGCATGTATTTTGAAAGAGACAATATTGACTTTTGTGGATGGCTTTACAAAAGAAATGAGATATTTTCCACAAGATAATAGGGAAATAACTGAATAGAAAACTATACACTGTAGTTTGATAATGTATTCATAGAATCATAGAATGGTTTAGGGTTGGAAGGGACCTTAAAGATCATCTAGTTCCAGCCCCTCTGCCATGCCCTTCCCACTAGACCAGGTTGCTCAAAGCCCCATCCAGTCTTGAACACTTCCAGGGATGGAGCATCCACAGCTTCCCTGGGCAACCTCTTCCAGTGCCTCAGCACCCTCATAGTGAAAAATTTCTTCCTGGCATCTAATCTAAATATACCCCCTTCCAATTTGAAGCCATTACCCCTCATCCTATCTCTACATGCCCTCGTAAGAAGTCCCTCTCTAGCTTTCAGGTAGGCCCCCTTTAAGTACTGGAAGGATACTATAAGGTCTACCTGGAGCCTTCTCTTCTTAAGGTTGTGTTTTGTTGCAGATAAGAATCTAGACCTTCCAAATCCATTTTTTTGGGGGAGTGGGAGAAGTGAAGTTTTGCTTTATAAAATATTGTGGCCAGTTTTACTTATGCTAGTTTGGCAACATTTCTCTAAAAGAAGAGTGTTTCTAAAACTGGACACCTAAAGTGTTCCCTTCCCATCAGTTTTGTGGCTCTGTTGTCAACCAGCCATGATGGCCTGCAGGGATGCAGAGGGCAAGGTGATGGCATGGAGGATATGCCAAAACTGGAAGCCTGGGGCCTTCCCTTCCCTACCTGCTGCAGTGAGGAGCTTCAGGGTCTGGTTCTTGCTGAGCCGCAGGGCGAGGTGTTAAATTTGGCATGATCTATGATGTAGCCTGCATGGTATTTTGTAATTGCTCCTGTATTAACTCTGCCAATATAGCTCTGCTGAAAGGCTGGTGAAAACAGTTTTTGCATATGACCACTTTAACCTGTTCCTCATCTTCAGATGGGATGTATCTCTGCCTGCCTGGTGCCTCTCCCTGCCCTGCGGCTGTTCTTCCAGACAGTTGTTCATCTGATGGAGATGTTAGCAGAAGTTTCCATCCTTTTTTTTTTCTTTTTTTTTTTTTTTTTTTTTTTTTTTTTTTTACCTCCAGATTTTTTTTTTTTTTTTTTTTTTTTTTTTTTTTTTTTTTTCCCCTTTTGGGGAAGGATGTGGAGGCTCCTGCCTTCTCTCAGTACACAAGTTTGGAAGTGCCATTTACAATGCCCGGGGCAAGGCTGCTGGCCAGTCTGTGACCTCCTGCTTCCTGGGGAGTGACCTTCTCCTTTTGCATTCCTACAGCCCTGGGGTGTTAAGCCTGCATTCAGCACGCATCTGTGGCCACCATCCCAAAATTGTCAGGGGTTTGGTTCTCAAATCATTTGGATTTCTGTCCTGGTAAAGGACCTGTGTGAACTCACCTGTTTGGGTTTCCAGACAGAAAAAATGAGAAGGTAAGATGCTTATATATGTCTTTAACTCTATGCAATTGTCTGTATTTACTACCTGCTCTAATGTTCTCTTTAGTGGAGGCAATTTTCATATCTGGAGCCAAAGCCAGGCTATTATTAAAAAGTTATCTCTTTTTGAAGAGAAAACAATGGAAAGAATGAATAGAAAGTAAGTCACACAACTGCTGTAAAAACAAGTGTGCAAACAGCAACAACCAAATATTGTTGAGCCTGGCTAATTTGGTAAATCCTATAGTGGGACTTCTGCTTCGGCAGATATTTAGGTGTCACTCTATATAAAGTCAAAAGTAATAAAATCAGCTTGAATCTAAACCAAGACAGTCTCCCTTGCTGTAGAGAATGTATGTTGTCTCCTAGTTTAGTTTTTTGGAGAGCTTGAATGAAAATAATTCCTAATGTATGCAGTGTATATGTAGCTCAACAAAATCATTGAAAGAGCTTAGTCATATAGTAGCATTTTATTATTTGTAAATAATTTTGGTTTAAGAAACAGAACAACTGCACCCTCTAGTGACAGATTGTACATTTACCAGAGGATCAAGGCAGCTTTTGAACTGTGATGCAGCATGAGAGAAATAAAGATTTCATGTTATAGAACAGGCAAGCTTTGATGGAAATAGAGCATTAGTTATTTTTTAAATGTATTGATGAGATTCTTAGAGCATTGCCTTTGCTGTTAAGGACTTCTTAGCCTGTCACTGGGTGTCTGACACAGTGAATCGCTATTTATGTTGAGCACATTTGATTAGAAAGGAGCTGTCACTTCACTTGTCAATGTGTCATGTCATGCTTTTGGTTATTGCTAAGAAGAACTTACTTCTTGTTAGGAATATTACTAATAAAGCCCTGTATGTTTGAATAGTGTAATGTGACAGTGTGTCAAGTGTGCTATAGGCAACACTGATTTTTCCTGTAGGGAAACAAGCCGTGTTTGAGTTATTTGCATGCATTAGAAGTGTACAGCTTCCTCCTTGAACTTACTGTATCTACAAGCTTGCTGCCACAATGCTACCATAATGATATTTTCACAAAAATACTAGTAAGAAGTCAGTAATGAATTAAATGTAATTGTTATTAGGGCTTAAAGGTGAAGGTTGAAAATGTATCTGTTGATATAAAATAATATTGTTAAAAGCTACAGCTAAACCGAAAGCAGAATAAGACACTGTTGGTTACTCCATTAAAGCAGCTTTGATTCAGCCAATATTTTGGCTTTAGGTGCTTAGCTAGAATGTAGGTTTTAGCCAGACTCTTCTCTCTCACGGGTCCTTAAATGATCTTAATAATTTTTGGAAACATTAGCTTTCTTGCAGCGTGCTGACAGTGCATTGATGTTGCTTTGCCTGTCACCTGCTGATTCATGGGTATTGCTTCCTGCTGGCCCTACTCATCTTTGCTGGTTTCCCTCTGGCGACCATTCATCTCCCTTAGCATCTGAGAGCTGATACTCCTTCAAATGGAGGGATGGTTCATCAGAGAGCGAGACTCTGTGTTGTGTTGACTGGAATAGTTGTCAGATGTCAGGATGTGCTTGCCATATGTACTTCCTGTAGAGATTTTCCTAATTATTAATTGCGTGAGTTTTGAACTAGAAGTTAATCAGCAATGGAACATTTTGTGTTTTTCAACAGTGAGATAATATCTCAGAAAAAGTAATTTCGAAGCGCATTGAAAGTTATTTCCTTCATTGGTTTTTGTTGTCTACTAACAAGCACATTTCGTTTTTGGGGTATTATGTTACTGTTGCTTGAGCTAGCCAAGGGCTCTTTTTTCCTCTCTAAAAGCAGATAATACCTTAAAAATATGGAAATATATTGTCACAAGATGTCTGTAATCAAATATTGACATTGTTATATATCCTTAAAGGTCTAAGTATTAAAACCCTCAAATATGTTTTAAAAATATTTCTAAAAGGAAACCATTGCAAATATGCATCAGTTCTTGAAATATAAACTTCAAACATTTGCTTGAATGTTAGAGCACCATAGGAGCTGAGCGATTTGAAAACTGTTAAATCTTCACATCTCTGTTTGCCTGTGGTGAATTCTGAAAATTTTCTGTGCTCTGGAGCTCATAATACTAATAATTTATGTCACGTATAGATGCATAAATGATGCATCTGTGAATTTTTGCTCTTAAATTTTCATTGTTGTAAGTATCATTAGGTAGTATTTAGTGTTAACTCTGGAGCAGAAGACCCCACTCCCATTTTAAATTATATTTATTTAAAATATAGTGATTTTTAAAACAGAACACAAATATTTAAAAGATCAGACTAAAGTAATCAATTATAATATTTTGCAAAAGACAGAAAGTTGAAGATAGCAAATTCAGCAGAGAAAGTACTTTTCCCTTAAAAAAACCGACAACCCAAAGAACAAAAAAAATATTTAAAAAAACAGCCAAAGATTTTAATAAAAAGACTACTTTTTTTCTTCTCTGAAACACCTTATTGTTAAGAAAATTCCAAGGATTCCTGTATTATGTACCACCTTACACTAGCTATGTCATTATAGAAGGGATTAGAGTAAGTACTGGGATAAATGTATTCTACTTCAGTTAATTGTTTCTGTAGTTGAAGGACATAAACAGAGCTCAGCAGAACAGTTCAGTGTGAAAACCTGAAAACAAATTAAGAGCCTGGTTCAAATCCCCAAACTAAAATTTATATGTAATTGTCTTGTTAGATATAAATTTAAATTCCGGTGGCGTTTCGCAACATCTCTGCAGCTAAATCAGATTTAGTGGTCTGCAGGCCACTGAAGTGAAAAAGGGCTTCTCGTACACGTTTGGGTTCTCTCACGTTTGGTGCTGGGTGTGACACGGTTTCTTACAGGACAAGCCATCCCATTCATTGCAGTGGCTCTTGCGTAATGGATAGTTCAGGTGCCTCTAATCAGCCTTCAATTTTATCAACTCAGAAACTGTTTCAGGAAAGCAGACGTGTTATTAACTCTGCATTAATCACTGAGCTGTGAAAAATTGCTTTTAAAAGAGGGTATCTTTTAATCGCCCACATGCGTGATAGAAAGAAACCCCCATAAAACTGTGTTTTTATGAAGTGTCGTGAAGTATTCTCAGTTGGTAGTGCTGTAAACATGGGCAACAGCAAACTAGTGCTTTGAAATCGGCTTATCCTGCTGCGTTGATTCAGAAATCAGGTCCAGGACATCTGGTAACTGTGAAAGCTCCCATGGGCTGCCCAGCATTTCTCTTCCGCTGCCAACACCCAGCTCCATCTTCCATTTTGGATCAGGTATAAACCTGCCAACAAGAACTGTAATTTAATCTCAAATTAGATGAAAACCAGGCTGACTAAATTAATCAGGTTGTTTTTGGAGTCTTTATGTCTGTGATTTTTCGGCCTGGAGAGCAGGTTTTCTTTTCTGGTCTTTATCTGTAAGTGCTGTAGACGCTTGTTCATTAAGAGGTGGACTGGAGTTGTTTTGTTGTTTTTGTTTGGTTTTTTTTTTCCAGTTCAATCTTGTTAGTCAGCTGTTAGTGGATGTTGATTACCACTGTTTTTTCTGGCTTTGGTAGGGTTTAGAAGTCAGGCTGTATTTTTCCCTTTATCAGTATCAGTATCAGTTTCTTAGAAGTTTCCTCTTCCAAAAAATAATTAAATAATTGAAGATTTTCTAACTTGCATGAGAATTGATTCTTATGGTGATGGTTATATTTTGAGCTGATACTGTGTTTTTCTGCAAGTAAAGTAAAAATCAAGTGGTGCTGAGTTTTGATCTGTGATTTAAGTCTGATCTTTAACGCTTATTACCGTGCAGCACATCACTAAAAGTAGAAAGCCACATTTGTGTGTTAGCATTCGTAGCAGTACCTTAATAACAAAGGGTGATTCCTTTAAATATCCTATACAGCAGTACCTTAGTGACAAGTGGTGACCCCTGTAAGTATTTAATCAGTTACAGCACTTCTCAGATGGCTTGTTACACATGATAATCCTTGAAGAATTTTTGCATGCTGTGGAAGGGCTGCCAGGTATGTTTCTAATTCCTGCGTTGGCATTGAGAAACATTTCTACAACGTGGTCTAAATGTCTATTTGGGAATAATTGCATTTTACTCTGAAATAAAATTTTTTGTTTTATTATTTTTGGTAATGTATAGAGGCCAACCACATTATGTTGATAAAATATGTTCCTTTGTGAAGGTTTTAACTTCTTTTTTTTTCTGTGAGCCTCAACTCTAAGTCATGCTCATTTTTTTCCGTACTAAAACTATGCTATGTATGATTTTCTTTTTTAGAAAGTCTGAGAGGATGCAACTGTAGGAAAGCTATGTGGATTTATACTAACTATAAAGGATGGTGTCACACCTCCCCACATCTCTTTCTTTTCAGAGATTCTTAATTGGAATTTCTTCTGCTTGAAATAATTCCTTGTGGCTTAACATATCTGTCTGATAGCTACAGGAAACTGTGGTGCTACTGTGACAGGTGATGTAATTTTGAAGAATGATTTGGATTTTTTAGTAAATCTACTGTGTGCACCCATTCTGGGTGAGCTATAGGTTAAGATATCATGGTCATGAACTTTATATAATTTGCAAGAAAAGGTCTATTGTACTTTATTGATTAATACAAGTTATGTAGGTAGACAGTTTGGAGGTTTTGCTCATTCTCAAGTTAAGTATCTCCCCTTCTGCTGAAATGGGGCTTGGGGAAAGTGATGATGGGTGGGGTAGTGGATTTGAGGGGGATAATGTGATCATGGCAAGTAAGGATGAGGGGAGGTTTAGCAATGGACTTAGTACAAATTAAGTAAGAGGGAAACCAGAGAGTGTTTATCGAAAATTATGAGGGACTGAATAGTGATACTTGTAATAGTAAGAAAGTTTTGGATTTGGGAATCATCATGGAAAGATAAAGGGTTAACATATCATCTTGATACTGGGGAAAGAAATAAGGTTGCCTCTCTTATATCCCTGAATGTGACAATGGTTGTTAAGGCTGCTAAGTGGGGAGCAGGGGGTTGGTAGTGGCTGTGGCCACTTTATATGGGACACTGGGTCATGTTGAAGGAATGAGTGAGGCAGGTGTGTGGTCTGCCCTTGCAGGCAGAGGCTCTGATCTTGGATTTAGTTTTGGTCAGAAGGAGCCAACTGGCAGCACTCACCAAAATTCATCTAGTCCTGCAATAAATCGTTTACGTGTTTATGTGAGATACCGGAAGTGATCCTGGATGATGGCCTCATGAGGGGTGCTGGGTAGTTAGAGGTGAACCACAAGGAAGTGTAATTTAACCTTCAGCAGAAAGAGGCGTAGCCAGTTTTTAAGAAAATAGTGTGAATGTATTTGGCCTTTGTTTTATCTGTATTGATTAATCTGCCTCAGCCCTTGCTGTGTTAAGAGGCAGACTCAGTGTAATCAATACCAGAAGGTAAGCTGTGCCTTCCCGTAGCAATGAGATCCTTGTAGACTTGCCCCAGAGAGAAGGCCAACGGCTCTACTGAGAGCTGGGCAGCAAAGGGGAGCTGTGCTGAATCACTGCATACCTGAGGAGCTTTGGCAATTGCCCTCTTCTTACTTGGCGTTGCTGCTGTGAAATTTTTGGATTTTGTTGGTGATTAATCTTTCACACCTAGAGAGTGAAATGTCTTGTTTAATCCTGCATCCTTTCAAAGTACTTTTCACGTACTACCATGTAATTGTACATAGCAGTTGAATGAAAATAGTTGAAGTAATTGGGTTCTTTACACTGCTGTATTTTTAACAATATTACTGATGTTACAGAAATACAGCCAGACTTTGGCATGATAATACATTTTTAATTATGCTGTCTATGTGCAGATCATGCCAATGATTATATATTTAACATTCTTAGCACTTTTTAAAAATGTGTCATTCAATTCACTATTAACAGGAAAACTTGAATTTAACTAGGCAGTGAACTAAGTCTGATGTGAATTTGTTCTTTATATACTTGTTTTATCACACCGAGTTAAATTTGAAGATCATGTCATTCTCCACAGTTTGAAATTTGTTAGCATATTTCTGGATACTCACAAGAGATATTTTATGAGAAAAATGCAGAAGAACGATTCATCATAGAGGTTTAACTATATTGCAGAGTGTCACCAGTAATACCCCCAGTAATGAGTTTCAAAAGTGATAGAAGTAGTTTATAAAATACATACAATTTGTATATATGTATATATACCCATACAATAACAAAGTTTGTATATATGCACACTAGTATGTGACCAATGTCTTAAAATGCGTTTTCACAAATATTACTTATATACATTCACATGTATATACATGAACATGTGTTGTAAAACAGTGCTAACTTAACCAGTCTGAGCAAATACCCGATGCTGGCATTGAGTACCAGGCTGTGGTTTTACCCTTCAGACCGCAAGGTGCAGCAGCACCTACAGGGCAACTCCCAGACTTGTGTAGGTGAAAGCCTGGGACTGTGCAGCAGCGGGGCTGCAGCCCGGAGGGCCTTCCTAGTTCTATATATTATTCACCCAATGCAGTTTTAGGGCACTTCTCACAGCTTAGTATATACTCTGAATGTGAATTGGTTGCATATGTAAACTCCATTTATTGTTTTTCCTAGATAGTCCACAAGATGGTAGTGCACCAAAATCATGTCTCGGTACATTATGCTGTGTAATAGCTTTTTTTAAACCTCATTTGAATTTGCTGGCAATTCGACAAAAAAAAAGAAAAAAAAAGATTGTGGATTCAGCTAGGTTAAGTAATATATTTTGAAAGTAGATATGCTGGAATTTATCTGGGTGACTCTTACTAATGCATGTCATGAAGTTAAATGCATAATTTCAAAAGGCTCTGCATCTCTGAGACGAACTTCTATTCTCTTCCTTGGAAGGAAAGCTTACAATTAAGAATTAGACTTCAAGCACCTGGTGAGACTTTGTATAGTTACTGTCTAGTTTCCTTTTTTCCCCTATTACACACTGTGTGTGTCAGAATTTTACTGATTAAATATTTATACTGACAATCTAAATTTTTACTTCATTTCTTTTAATTGGCATCAAAAATATTAACTTTAAAAATCTGAAATCAAGATGGGTATGAAAGATTTCATAGAGAATCACTTTGGTAATTTCTGTTGACTACAGCTTCCTCTTGTCAGGGAAATGCTATTAATCATCCCATGTGCTTACTACTTAGTTTCCCTGAAACCATTGTTCTGGGATGGGTGTATGTACATAAACCCCTCTGTTTCCCATTCTTCTAAACTTCCATTCTTGTGCCTTCTTCACTAATTCTGGCTTTCTGCTGACTCCAGTGAAGTCAATCAAAATTTTGTTATTGGTGTTATTGTTGCAACCCATCCATGTTTTCAGCTGCTGTGAGTAATTACGTTGAACTAGTTTACCGATACTTTAGTGCAGCTCTCCTGCACTAAGATCCATGCATGTGCCACTGGCTGGTGATTGTGCTTGAGGTTGTCATTAGAAGGAATAAGCCAAATTCTTTTCTTCACACTCTGTGCCTCTAATCTTCAGAATTACAAGGATGGATCCGTGCGCCTATTTGCAGGTGGAAAAGGAGTCCCGTGATACCAGGAATGGTGATACGGAGAAGAATTCCTGAATAACGAGAGGTGCAAGTACAGGTGCTTCCAGACTTGTAAACACCCCTGGTCTAAGTGGCATAGACTTCTGTTTGACCTAGAGGTGGAGAAAAGGAATTCCATCTTATCTTAAGCATGAATGGAGTTGCCTTCTCCAGCTGTCTTTGATTGTTGGAGAAGCATGGGAGTGGGCGTTGTTGGTGTGACTGGTCCCTGCTCTCAGCTCCCTGGCTGACAGCTTCATTGCTGAACTGTCAAATTAACTTGTCCTAAAGCAGCATGTCCTATTGAGTCTTGCTCAGACAGGGATCTGCAAACGTTCCCCTCTGGGGTGCTGCACAGGCATTGCCTTCTCTCTCAAGAACTTGCTATTTATCTCAATTTCTCCAAGCAGCTCAGCTTGCAGTTGTCCCCTGCAACAAGAAAGGGATTTATATGGGTTGGACAGGGCTATACGTGCTGTAGGGAAGGTTTTTTCACACCCTTTCTTACAGCTACATGGAAGCAGCAGGAGGCTGTGCTCCAGACGTGATTCAATGGCCACAGGTTGGCATAAGTATTTAAGTCTTAAAAGTGTTTGGCCTGGAGTTACAGATTTGGGGAGCTGAACTGTCATCGTGATCCCAAAGCCTGTGGAGGTGGCATTTCAAAGTATGTAACGATTACCCGTACTATTACATGAACAAAATGCTGATTTCTAGACCTGCCTGAATGTTTATCATATTAAAGCAAAACAATGCGTTGCTGGTAGATAATGTCCAAATGAGACAGTAAAATTGGTTAATAAATACCAGTTTGTATCTCTCTACATACGTGATAGCTGGATTAAATGTAAATTTTGTGGGTAGGTTTAGTATCAGATGTTGTTGTGTATTTTTTCCATTTTCTTTTTTTTTAATTATTTATTTGTTAGTTGTTTTTCACTTTGACAAGTCTATTAACCCACATGTTTGGCTCTAGCACTTGCCTGCCAAGTCTACTTTTAAAGTAAAATCTTTCTGGTTTTTGAGCAATTGAGGCATAAAATACTTTTCAATGAAAATAGCAACAGACACTTAACTCTCCCCGTTCCAGCCAGCTGTCATCATAATGTGAGCCATCAAAGTGAAAAGTCACTTTTGATCAAAGGTGTCTTAAAATTTGTATTGATAGAAGGTAGTTGGTATGATAGGTAATTTTACTGTATTCCTAGTACATATTTTTGAATATCATACAGTAAAAATAATTTTGCCTTTTTTTATGAGATTCACTCATAAATAACCTGAATTCCTTATTTTCTTCAGCGAGTGTGCCCATAGGGCATAATCTGACATGCTTGACTCCCTTTGCTGCCTCCTCTCCCTTAAATGGCCTTGACTATTAGCCTATAGCTTTATCTGTGCCAGGTATGAAACAACCCATTTACAATTGTCATTGAAAACATCATGGCCTAAAACCAGTGCTATCCAAAAGGGGACAAAATGTTCTGCTTAGGGCCAGGTTTTGAATGGCAATGCTGAAACCCAGTCTCTGCTCTTATGGTGGCTTTACATGGGAATTTGAATATTGAGAACCTTGTCCTTTGGAGAACTTCATCTCACTTTTTTTTAAGACCTCCAGTATTCACTTTCTGATCCTAGAAGCAGTAGTTTAATAATCTGGACAAACAGGTGACCTGAAAAGTCAGATACTCCAGAGGATAAGGTCAAGTCAGCCTTTTCAATTACCATATGCATATAAGATAGTGGTACTTGCTAGGCTGTCTGCATTTCTTAATGTCTCTGCTGCTTGGACTTACACTTGTGCTATAGCTTTATTTCCTGCCTGAGAAAAGATAAGAAATGAAGCTTTAGGTTATTCAGAACTTCCTTGAGAAAGATTTAAAATACATGACACCGTTGTTCTTGCTAGGCCAAGTTGAGTGAGTTTGTTTTAATAATAATAAAACAAACAGCCCAGTCCAAAATACTGCCTTGACATTTGAGTGAGAGAGAACTGGTTTTGTGCACTTCTTACTACAGTGGTCTTTCATGAAGGGATTTTGAAATCTCAATGATAACAGTAACTTTGTCTTGCTTTAATGAAGTGAATAAATTCTGTGTTTGCTTACTGTGTCTTGTGATCTATGATGGCTACAGTTAGGCTTGTGTAAAGTGTTCATACTGGCAAAGGCAGAAGGGAGGTACCTGGATTCAGGTAGGTTTGGGTGTAATTGCAGAGAATGACTTCTCTTTTGTGCCTGAGAGAAGACCTAAGGTGTAAGCTCACCAGTCATCAGGTGATAGTACAGTCAAATCAGGAAGAGTATATGGAAGTGTAACAACAAAAAAAATAGTTATTGTTGTAAAGTATAAAAGTCAGCCAAAACAGTAGGTAATTTGGGTTTGCCTCTTATGTTGATGAAGATTTAGATGAATTTAGTCAAGGCAGGTCCTACTCAGTTTTGCTATGCTATATTTTTACAATAATTAATCTCATCCCATTTCTGTTTTCACCTGTTTGTTTGTTTTTTTTTTTTTTAATGCTATTGGTATCAGTTAGCTTTGGGTTTTGCAATTATGAAAAGACAGGTCTCAAATCTTAAGAAAATAGTTGGTCAGGAATGCAGAATATCATTAACATAAAACTGCAGCAACTTACCATAAGTCTCTGGAAGCAAATCAGAATGATTTTATGCACAGTCATCCAAAAGTCAGATTATTGCAAAGCTAGGGCATCGTTGGTAGAATACAGGCCAAAGTTTATTGCTTTACCTTTTGAAATGCTTAACCCCAGCTCTTTAAACATTTTGTGCTATGCTGCCTGTTTGAGCAGATCATTGGGAAAAGCCTTTTAAACTTTAAGGTGACTTTCCAGCTGGGTTGTATTTAACTGATGGTTTTAATACTACAAGCAAGTTCCAGCCCCTTATTGGGTTGCTGCCAAACCCCTGGATCAGAGAATATCTTGTTGCTCACATCTCTGCCAAGATGTTACTAGCTTCTGTTATTTCATTTCCAGAAACTCCAACTCAGTCTTGCCCTGAAATAAATGAGCATGCGTTTGTCTGTTGCTCAGCCTTTCTTCTGTAATGCCATTTGCAGATGACTTCTTTCTTGACTTGGTGGCTTTTCTGAGAACAGCCTTTTAGGCTTGCTTTGATTTTCTTCATATCACTTAGATATTGCTTCACTGGCCTCAGTAGAATGACTCCTGATTTGTACAGCCATATGGTGAGATCAGAATCGTGTGTTTTGTGCATAAAAGTATATAAGGATTTCCAGCAATTTCGTACTCTTTGTGGAGTTTGAGTGCTACTGGAAATTACATTGCAGTTTTTTGGGGAAAAAGGAGATTCAGTCATTTACATCACAACTGAATAAAGCAGATGAAATGTAAATATATAATTCTTCCTTAGTGAAGGGGGAACCAGATTAATGGATATCTTCCTTCATCTACAATTCAGTATTTGAACAGAGCCTTGGTGTTTTGGATTTCTTTACTACTTTACTTTCTTTACTTCTAAAGGCCAGGGCACACTAGGTAAGGCACGTAGATGGAATTTAAACATTTTGAGTATGACTCCTATTTCCTTTATTGGATAGGAAATTTAGACAAAAGCCCTAGCTAGCTATTTATTGCTCTCCCTTGATTTAAAGGTCTAGATTTTGCACAAAGGGATAGCACAAACCTCAAAAACTGCCACTCATAAAACAACCTATTGTGAGTGAGCATATCCTTTAGCCAAAGCTCTTTCCTCTGTGAAGCTGATACTGGTAATTGCCAAAATTTCTAAATAGTTCTCCAAACTGTAATTCTTTTTCTCACCAGATTTTTGCATAGAGTTATCAATAACTGTCCAGAGAAGCATGGCTCTGCAATATTTCTTTTCCTGGTAAATTAAATGCTAACAAATATGAAAGCATAAGTATTTTACTACTTCGGAAATGAAAAATCCAGAGAATTCTAGGTTTTTGTTCCTGAATCAGATTCCTGGCATAGTAAGCTGTGTCCTTATCTAGCATTTTAAAAACAGCTATGTTGAATAACCTTATCAATATACTCGGCTACTCACTGATTCTGAGTCTATCAGTTTGTTCTTTTCCTTAGCAGACTTGATAATACTTGATAACAAAGGTGAAGAGCATCTTTGATTTGTGCTTGGAGCTTAAAACTAAATATCCCACTGTGCAGCTTTAAAGATTCTTAAAGTATTCCTATAGGACACCTTTGCACAATTGGTCTCTTGTATATGTTTGTGGATTTTTGTAAATATAAGTTGTATTCAGAACTTCTTAAAATGGTTTTGGCATCTCAAAACATCACGTAGAGCAATGTGGAAGGCTATCCTTATTTTCCTCTTCTGGGTGAGAGAGAGATGTCTTGCTAGTTCTGAGTGATAAAATCTTCCTTCGTTTGAATAAGTGCACTTTTTGCTGATGTGTGTCACTTAAAAATGTTGCTTAAAGACAGTGATCACCTGTGTTTCTACAACTTCCATTTGGAGAGCTGTAGAGCATGGAAAAAGTGCCTCTTATGTCGGGTTTTTTGTTGTTTTGTTTTGTTTTGTTTTTTAAATCAGATTCTTCATATGATCTGATACTGTTGGCTGTATTGATAAATTGGGTTTTTCCTATACAAGAGAGATTACATCATTCTGATTCTCCATAGGTTTTGGCTTCAAAGTCCCCTTTGGGCCTTTCCAGTTCTGTCATCATGTAAGTTACATGTACTTGGGGCTTGTAAAATGGAAAATAGAAGTTGCCCCATTGAGAGAATAAAGATCTGTCCTGAATCACTGTGATCTTTCCTAGATGTCCTGGAGGTTACTCAAGCAAGAAATTGAAAATTCATCTTCCTGTTTACTTGTTACAGGACTAATTAATTAAAATTAAAAGTAAAATTTAATTTAAAAACGCAAAGAGCCATTATTCCACAAATTGTCCCTAATCTTGCTGTTATTGTGCATGGGGGGTCATGCAGTATTGAAGTACAAAGAAAAACTTCCTTGTATCCTTGTACGTTTTTAACAAATTATCTAGGGTTTTCCATGGTGCCTCTGCTTTTCAGTTTGTGTGTCTTTGGTTTAACTCTAGTTTCTCAAGGCAATGAAGGTTACACAAAGATATTTTAGAGTCACAGGGAATGTGGAAGAGGACTGGATGCTATGGTGGTTTAGTGATGTGGGAAAGAAACTGGGGGCATGGTGAGGGTGGGCAAACTGGCAGCCAGGGAAGCACTGGAAGAGACTGGCAGGGGAGCCATCCAGTAACCTAAAAGGAGTGGTGGGAACCAAGGAGTAATGTGGAGATCTATGATCGAAACGTGATGTGAAAAATCGGATCTAACAGCTCTGCTTTTCAGGGAGCATCTTTAAATTTGAGAAATGATGTGGGATTTTGTCAGTGTACCTGTAACATGCATGGAATGAGTTAACACACACCTCCCACTGAATATGTAATTCATATAGTAATGATATACTTTTTTTAAGGATTAATGTGCCCTTCAAAGTGGCTTCTATTTATGTCTTTCATGTGCTGGCAGGCCTGCCCCTACTCTAGACAGCACAGTAACAAACTGCCAGAGAGCTTTTCTTCCTTCTGCAGCCCGGCAGCAGCAGCCAGCCTTTGTCAGGGGGTCAGGCTGACCCAGCGCCGGCTCCAGCAGCCTTCCAGGAACTGGCGCGCGCTGATGCCGTGGCAGCTATTCCCTTCTGTGGTGAGACTCTGCCTTCTGAGGCTTCACATGCTGTAAAAACTAAAAAAAATATACACGCTCTTGTCAAGTTTTGGAGGGTGACACTGAATACCCAGTGCTTAAAGCAGGTGGGAAGGAGACCGGAGGAGACTGTAAGGTGGAAATCCAGCTGGCAGTAATCCACAGCCTTCCCTGACCCCAGTTATTTCTGATGAAAAATCTTGTCCAGTGCATTTAAGTTGTTGCAAATTAAAGTGCTTCTCTCTCCCTTTTGCCTCTCCTTGTGCATGAACTCAGTCACTGTGCCATTAAATACAAGAACAGAATCATCTAGGCTGGAGGAGACCATCTAAGAGAACATCTTAGGCCGTCAGAGAGTTGGCTCAGTTCCGAGGGTACACTGTCTGTGATACATTTATCATGGAGAGTAGCTTCCGCCCTGTTGTAGAAGAGACAAAGACGGCCCACGTGTCAGTACGTAGTGTGAACGCACTGCAGCTCAGGGGTTTTCCAGCCTATCCATCAGGAATGGAAAACTGTCATCTGTCTTTTTCGTCCATTGGATTTTGCCTTGGATGTTGCTGATGGAACACTGGTGAACACTCATTTCCTTTTGCCTGAGTTTACACGCTTAACCAGACCTATGGCAGGTGTTAGTTCTCACTGCTTTGTTAAACTAGAGAAAACAATATTACTACACTTAAAAATAGATGGCTCTGGGCCAGGCCTCCAGTAAGATAGGGAAGAGAAGGAAGTGGTGGCAAGAGGAATGTTTTATGCCCTGGTCCCCATGTGGAATACACTGTAACTGGCTGCTATTGTGAAGCAGAAAGTAGATGGAAAAAATGAGCTACAAAATATAAAATTGCATCTCAATTTTTATTTTATTTATGAGGTGTACACTGCTAGTTTTTATTACTGCTGATAATTTTGCTACTTTTTTTTTAATCAGTGGTGTAATGGGAAGTGTCTTCATAACAACAGGATTTCCAGTCTATGCTCTTCTGTCTTCAAAGAAAATCTAGAGGTTTCATCATTTAAAAGCAAAGGCAGGAAAAATAACAAGATTACACCCTGCCTGCATTAACAGCCAAGGGTTGAAGCTGCAGAGTAGGATTTTCTTCAAATGCAAAGACTGAATGTGCCTTGTGGGTGTAAGAGTATCGGCAGCATTTTGGATCTTTGAGTGCAATGGTGAGATCATGGTTATCATAAAGGCTATTATCATGATGAGACAATTATTCAGCCTACGCACTGGAAGCCTATGTGAACTAGCTGATTCTGATTAGTGCTGCTTTTTTTTTTCCCACTGAATAGTATGTAAATTGTTCATTTACTGTTCACAAACACACAGTTCTTGTGATGCAGTCCAAAACTTGTTTTTCATTATCACTGTATCCATAGCCTCTGCCAAACTACACAGCTACTCAAATTGCATTTGTACTGGATTATGGCCTCCATAACTTGCATGTTGGTCAGCCTGTGTTCATGCAGTCTGTGGATTACCCTCCAGAATATGTACTATAACTCTGGAAAGCAGCTCTAAGGCTACAAATTATCAAAATTTTCTTCTGCTTTTACGTTATGTAATATATATTTAGAAGAGAGATATTATTAACTACTCTGATATCTCTGAACAGCTGTAATTTTATGTAGTGCTTTTGCAATTTAATGCCAAAAAATGATGCAGTTTCTATAGAGAGTCCATATAAAATTGCAATTTTGTGTATGTGGTAGAACATAACATCTTGTTGTGTGAGGAAAAAATGGTGCCTAGGATTTCTACTCAGAGAAGTAATCAAAATGTGATAAGAGATGAAAATAGCCTATTAGATCATCTTAGCCATTATCCTGACAATGCAGAATTGTTCTTTACAATTCTTTTCTGTATTTTCTATCTCAGTTTTAAATGGACAAGTAATGGGCTCCCACTATTTTCTTTAGAGTAAAATTCTGTAATGTCCCTGTAATTTAGAGCACACTTCTCAGTATATTGTATATATCCACATAGTTTATATTTAATTCCTCTTTGCTTTTAAACCCATGAACTAATTGCAGATTTTATTTTTTATTCTATTTTAGATACACTAAGAAATACTTTTTTAAGACTTTCAAAGTCACCGGAATAATTCAGACACATCACTGGTCTCTTTTGATTTGGATTTTCATTTAGAGCTCTAGTATCTGCAGGATATACTTCTGATAAGTTAAAGCATATTAGTGGTCACAGATTTTTATATTAGGAGCTTTTTACTCCTGTTACTATCTGTAGTACTAGTGGAGAACAGACTATTTCCTTCTGCGTTTTGTCAGACTTTGATGGACTTGAGGACTGTTGCCATGTTCTGTTAGTCATCTTTTCTTTAGGCTAAATGAGGTTGTGTTTTACAGACTTCTGATTGCTCTTGTTGTTTTCCAAATATTCATGTCTTTCTGGGAGCAGAGTAGCAGAAGTCCATCACAGTATACCTCCAGCTTTGCAAATGCTAAATAGAAGAGAAAGATCATTTTATTGTGCAGGCCACACTTCTACACTCTGCTGTGGCTTTTGTCTTTTGTCCCATGTTGAACTTGCAATGTTTTATACCCTCTAGACCTTACTGAAGAACAGTCTTAACTACTTGTGCTCTAGCCTGTGTGAGTTATGTAATTCTCACTGTGTAATACTCACTGAAATTCATCTAGTTTTGGTTGGTTTTTTCCCCCCAAGATCATTCCTCTGGTCTTACTTATCCTTTTGATCTAAAATTTCTGTTTTTAACGTGTACACACTTCTTGTAGTTTCCTGTTGTCTGCATCAGTAACAAACTTTCTTTCCTATTGCCCTAGTCATTAATGAAAACACTGGAGAGAAGCAAAGCCAGGATAGACTCTTGCAGAACGTCCATCCATTTTGACAATGAATGTTAAAATTTCATTCTGGAGTTCAGTTACCATATCCCTCTTGGATTAATCTCACAATTTTTTTCATCAACATATGTCCCTTACCTTGCTCATGAGAATGTCAGGTGCAAGTATTGCTTTTCTTCTGTCTTCAACAACTGTCAGTCTTTCATGAAATAAAATTAAATTAATTTTATAGTTTCCTCTAGACAAATTCAGATTGACTGCAGGTCATCCCATTACCTTCTGGGTAGATGATGATGAATTCTTTGATACAGGAGTTTTCTGGACTGGAAGTTTACTGGACCAGTGCACAATTTTGTTAACTCCCATTATTTCAAGTTTGCCCTTTCAACAGTCTTCTGGTGTCCTGCCTGTTTTCAAGAAGGTCTCAAAACCCCAAAACCTGTAGTGGCTGGAATTTTATCTTAAGCCGATATAATTCAAATGTCCTAGGATGAACTTCACCTTGTTGTTATGTACCTATTTTAGTACCTTTTAAGCTGTTCCACTTCTGTTATACGGTGACAATTCTTAAATGTTTTCTTATCTTCTGCTCTATGTAGTATTGATTATTTAAAATTTAGGTTCATTGAATATTTTAGTTAAAATTTATGCTATCTTCAGGGGAGGAAAAATGCATTTATTTCTGAGTATAACTTCCATGCAACCTTCCTCCTTCCCATCCTCTCCGCAAACTACTTTAAAATAAAACAAAGTACAAGAACAGAAAGAAAATAATAATAATAATTTAAAAATTTTAAAACTCACTTTTGTTCTTATGAGGGTTTGCATCCAGTCATATGGGTTTGCCTGTTTTGGGGGAAAAAGAAACTTCAGGTTGGGGGGGAGACAGGCAAATGAACAAGATTGTAGTGCTGCCTGGGATTTTCTTAGGTAAGCGTGTGTGTGAATATGCACATCCAAAGCTGTTTATTACTAACCACAGATTCAGAGTAGCATTCAGCATTGTTTTGCAAAGAAGAGTGATTTCAGAGTTAAAGCAGTAAGTTCTTCACATCTCCAGCTGACAACTTTTTCCTAGAAATTTAGTGCCTGAAATAAGACACAGTGCTCCAGCTGAGACCCAAGCAAAGCTGTGTAGGAGAGACTGACTTCTTTCCTATGTCTTCAAGTCTGTTGCTTCTGTTTTTACATCACCAGTATGATATTTGCCTTCTGTTATATTCAATTTGCTATACAATACAAACAAAACAAGCCCCACCTCCAACCTCATCATCTCCAATTCGCAGTTACCTCTCTCTAAGCACAAGTAAAACATTCTTCCTTACCCCCTGTATAATGTATATTTAGCTCACAAATGGGTCAGGGCAAGAATTGCTTCTTACTGTGTTGTTCTGAGTAGGGCACTAATATTACCTGGATTTTCAGGCACCACATCAATGCACCTATTCTGTGATAATTATAATTATTATACAGGTAAGTGGGTTTTTTCCGTATGCTGTAGCTTGCTCTTGCCAGGCTAAGAAAGAAGTTGGTCTCCTGTGGACATTAGTAGCTTTATGTGAAATTTATGCATAACCAATATTTCTGAATTTTTGTAGTGGCAGGGAACTTTTTTTTGCGTTTGACCAGTCTCTGGTAGTTATCCTTCTTGTTCCAAGGGTTTGTCCAGCAGGATTTTATCACTGAAATTCTAATAGCTGGACTTCCTTTTTTTTTTTTTTTCCCCAAATAAAATGTAAATCTTTGTTTCTGCGGTGACCCTGAATCATCTTTGATGTTGGTTTTTATTTTCAGAAAACTGAAAATTTTCACATGCTGATGTTTGAAAACATAGATTTTGTAGATCTTGTAGGTGATCTTGTAGATTCTGTGACTGGTGTATGAATTTACTTTTGGGAAAATGAGAAGAATGTCACCTGAAAAATATGCATTTGATAACCTTCTGCCTCTTGTTATTGATTGTTAGTGAGTCTGGGTTTTACTTTTTTTTTTTCCTTTAAAAGTCAAGTTACTGCTACATAGAGCATGCAGAACACTTATAGTGCTGAAATCTTACTTGGGCAGCATGTTGAGGTTTTTAATGATTCCCTGACTTAATTATTGAGAGGATCCTTTGGGAATGAGACAAAGATGGTCATTTGAACATAGGAAAAGGAATAATGAATAATTAAGGAGTCTAATTAAATGAGTTCCTCATGCTGGAGTGGATTGGGGAGGTTTTTTTCTTTTGTATTTTCATTTTAAAAGTAAGTTTCCTTTAAACTTAATAAATTGTGTGTATATTGGTAGGAACTAGCATCTTCACTGAAAATTCTGCACTTTTTTTTGCTAAAGTAGAAGTCTGCAATTAAAGTCAGAGTTAGTAAATATGTCCTCTGTACTTGTCGAGGGAGCCTAGGTCCAGCGTGCAAGTGTGGCACTTGACAAGGAAGGAACTGAAACTGCAGCTCTTGTTGGCTCATGCATACCTGTTTTCTTTGGTTTTAGGAATATTGTGTGCTAGTAGTACCTTTTTTGCATATGAAAGTAGTCCAGAGAAATTAAAAATGATAAATACCTACCATACAAAACAAGTCGAAGAATCATTTTTCTTCCTTTCTTGTACTTTCTGTATTTTTGCACCATAGAAATGCAACAAAAAATTATACAGTTGAAAGTCTCAGGTCAACTGGGTAATGCCAAAACCAACTTCAAAGAAAAAGCCTTTTTTGTGACCTTTTCAGACCCTTTGTTACACTTACTCAGCAACTTTTTATTTCAAGATAAAACAACAAGTGAGCTGCTCTTGATGTGCAGAGCCTGGCAACGGGACAATATGTGGGCATTGGGTCACTTAGTGCAGCTCCCTACTGTCAAAGCTGGGGGGAAAAAAATAACCCATTTCATAAAGTCATCAAGTGCTGCCTTTGCCCAAAGTTTTACATATTTTTCTTTTTGTGGCTGTATCATGGCAGAGAAAGTGAAATAATATTTTCATGGTCACAGTATTTTCCTAAGGCAAAGGGGCTTACTAGTCCTGGATACACAGTGTACAATGATTTATATGGAGGTTCGTTTATTCATAATTTCTTTTAGCTTAAAGTATATATTTTTGACTGAAACCTAAGAAAAATCAAAGGACACTAATCAATCAGCACTGCAAAATGATCTGTTAATTACAGGCAAAGGTGTTGCATCTATTTGTGACTGTTGGTCCCATCCCACTCTTTGCTTGGCAGCTTCAGTTGCTTAAGCAGATTCACTTATTGACACCTTTGCAGGTATGGCAGTTCTGCAGTGGTGTGACTTTTTACGTAGCCTTATTATAAAACTGCTGCTACTCCAAAAAAGGGACCACAGGTGGGGACTTCACACTGAGTAACTTGAACACATTTCCTGCTTCTGTTTTGGGTTATTTTTAAACCACTGAGATGGAGCTTCTTACATTTGGGGTGAGGAGGGAATAACCCCTCTTGTTTGGGGACTGGATGACCTGGCAGAAGTACTTCTGAAAGCCACACAAGGACCTCCTTGTTACCTGCTGTTGTTATGTTGAAGGAAATCCCTCTGTGGGCTCAATGTTTAGATGGATCCAATCTATGGACCGGATGCGTTAGCAAATTGGCTACTGCTTTCATGTGTTGGAACAGAAGCTGACAGAGGCAGCACTAATTAATTGTCCACTCGGGGTGAAGTTTGCAACTGAACCACAAGGTCCTCATGAATGGTTTTTTGCAGGCAGTGCTCAAGTTATGCATGTGGGAGTGCAGAATTGATGCAAAACCTACTTTTGCACTTAATTCTATATGCTGGAATAGTTTTTCCTGCCTGTGTTGGTGTCATTTGCAGAGACGAAAACACTGATGCCATGTAGCACCATCCCGCTGACGTCCTGGTCCCCCTGTTTTACTGGGGCTTCCAGTAGCAAAGCTGGGAGACCATAGTGGACTAGTGAAAGACTAACTATAGAACTAGGAATCTGGGGAATGTTAATATACTGAATTTATGCTTTCAGAACATTATTGAGTAGCTCCAAACAAGGGCTGAAAAATAGGTCACTAATTGCGATCCAGTGTCAGTCCTGGCTATAACTTCCACCTGTTAACATGTTGGAAACCAACTTACACCATTTAATAGAGTGATCTTTGTTGGCATCCCTAAGATACCAATACTCTATGTGAAGTGTGAAATGTGAATTTCAGCCCTAGTTTGTAGTTTGTTATTAGAATTGCAGGGAAAAACGTAGAAAAGCGTTTTCTAAAAGTGCATTCTTGTATAATTTCAGTGGCTCCCAGTAAATATGGAGTTTTAACAATATTCTTGGTGGAGCAAGAATAGGAAGAAAGTTTTGTCTGTATTTGCTCAGTAACAATTTAGAGATTCTTATCTTACTCTTACTGTGTTCCTTGCATTGGATACATTTCCTGGTCTCCTCAGCAATTCCATCCACAAACCCACTCAACATCTATGTTCCAATTTCTGTGCCTCTGTAAATAAGATACACCAGTATCTTTTTTTTTTTTTTTTTTTTAGTTTTTTGGGGGTAAAGGGGGTATCTTT
>NW_015090828.1:5032853-5254558 GCF_001431845.1 Calidris pugnax | reverse complement strand
CTGTCGGAATAATAATACCCCAGTTTTTTTTTTTTTTTTTTTTTTTAGTTTGTTGTGAGTCAGAGGTGAAACTCTTTACACCATCTTCACAGAACAGTTAATATTAATTTGTCACTTTAAGCTCCCTTTCTCTACATAGCCTTCAAAAACATTATCCCATTTTGAAAGTCAGGGATGGTCATCTCCAGGTGCGGGGTACTCTGCAGTCTTCTATAGTCACACTTTCTCCTCTGCTGGTGCATGAGCACATTGTTTCTCTCTCCCAGTGTGTATGCAGAGATTTCCCATACCTGCATAGTGGCCTGGGACAGTTGAAGATTTATTGTTCCATTTTCTCTGCCCCTGAGGCCATGGGTTAAATGAGCCTTGAGTCAGGTTTTGAACTGTTTCAATTTACAATGTAAATCTTAAAGGCAATCCAAAATTGCTGTTTTCTTTTCATGTCATACCTCAAACTGGAAGTTAGTGATGAATTCACAGACATGTCAGCCATCCTCGTGTTGGGACTCTGCTGGACTGCAGGAGGGAGGTGTAACTTCATCAGTTAAGCCAAACTCTGTCATCCCTGCCTAGAGGAGTAGTAATTTTGGGCTTAAGTCTATGAGTTTGAATGTGATTGCTTCCTTGAGCTTGTTTGAGCTGAGAAGAGAGGTGATGTGTCTGGAGAATGCTTAGTGAAAAGCATATTGCATGACTGGTTTTGGGGCGGGGGGAAGGGGTGTTTGAGGTTTTTTGGGGTGGTTTGGCATTTTTTGGTTTGGGTTTCTTTTTATTTGGTTGGGTTTTGGTTTTTTGTGTGTGTGTGTGTGTTTGTTTGTTTTTTGTTTGTTTGCTTTTTTTACATTTACAATGTTTAGTTTTCTACTTAAATTTCCGGTGAGGTCAGCAGGATCATTTAGGAAGTAGTAAGGACAGTACAAATACCTTCAGCTTCAAACATCTGGCCATCATCACTGCATCCCTGAGTTTATATTATTTCAAAAATTTTTTTTTATCTGTTGTGCCCTAAAGAAGTCAAATAAGAAATAAAATGTAATTCAGTAAAATTCCAAATTTTATACTGTGAGTTAAACGAAGGTAAGAAGTAAACACTATGAAAGTGATCTATAAAATGCAATTTAGATATTTCTCTTTTCGCCATGTAGTGTGTGCATCCTTTTCAGACTCTGTCATGTTTCCTCAGTTTCTCTGGGATTGTTACTGCCAAAGCAGAATTCTGCTAGAAGAGGCAGGTGGTGGGGGAAACTCAATGCAACAAAACAGAAGGGCAAAACAAGCCTTAACTTTTCTTGTTTTCTGTTCATTTGCTACTTGACCTTGATTTTCTGCATGTTTGGAGATGGGTCCATCCTGCCTTGACATGTGTGAAAAGGAGATGAAAGTAAAACTAGATGCTAAATAAGCTTTTAATCTTGTTTGCTTGGTTTGGTTTTTTCACTGGTTTTTGAGACACAAGGCCTGCTAGTCTAATGTGTGAGCAGATAAATCTTATGAGACTTCTTTAAAGGGTTCTTTTATGAGTTAACTAACCTTCACACAGCATTTTATTTTTTGAAAAAAAAAAAACAGAACTCTATTTCTTCTGCTTAGTCTTCTCCTGAAGTGTTATTTTCATGAATTCGTAAATCGATATTGTCCTTATTTCTAGGACACCTTGTTCTTCTCTCTTTTCTTTTTCTCCTAACTTCTACTGCTTTTCTCAACAAAGTAAGCCAGAGCAGGGCTTATAGCAGCACCTTCCCCCTTTTATCATTTGTTCTGTATGAGACAACTGAGAAATTAAGAATTTAAGAGTAACCTAACAAGAATTGCCTTTTATTTTTCTTAATGTATTTTCCTTTCCCTTGCTTTCTGCTCTTTCTATTCTACCTATAACAGAGTCACGGAATCACAGAATCATCATATTTGGAAGGGACCCATGAGATCATCGATTCCAAACACAAAAAAAATGCAAACAAAAACCAAACCAAAACAAAAAAAAAACCAACACCACACACAACACCCCATCACGTCACACCTGCCCACAAACCAATAATCTTGGGCACTAGAGCATGCCCTGAAGAGCCATGTCTACATGTTTCTTAAATACCTCCAGGGACAGTGACTTTACCACCTCCCTGGGCAGGCTGTTCCAGGGCCACTCTCTCAGTAATTCTTCCTAATATCTAATCTAAACCTCCCCTGACACAACTTTAGACTATTTCCTCTCATCCTGTCATTATTCACTTGGGAGAAGAGGCACCCACCTCTCTACACTCTCCTTTCAGGTAGTTGTAGAGGGCAATGTGGTCCCTCTTCAGCCTCCTCTTCTCCAAACTAAATGTGCCCAGTTCCCTCAGCCTCTCCTCATATGACTTGTTCTCTAAAGAACACTTGTTCTCTCAATAGCACTTGTTTTTGTCTTTGGGAAAATGTAAACATACTTTGTTTACCAGTAAGAGTTGTCTTAGTGACCTTCTAGCACTGTGTGTGATTTTAAGCCTTTTTTGATCCGTAGTGATCTAAGTGGTGTAAATATTGAGTGTTTCTATCATGTTCCATTTTCCCTAAGAGACCTTAGATTTTCATAGATCTATTTTTTGGCATATTCTTAGTAAACCAATATTTTCATGATTGTCTCATCTTTTTGTGCTGTAAAAGTATTTGAAATAAATGTAAAAGTGATGGTACTGTCTTTGCTCTCTAACTGATAAATTAACTCCAATAATTAGATTGCAAACACTTCTTGCTCCCCTATAAATTCTTCTGTTTTTTCAAGATCTGTTTCAATGTTGTGTGCTAACGGTATTTTGCAGTCTCTCTTGAATCTAGTTTTAACAGTGGGACTAGCAGGTTAAACTAAACCAAATGACACTTCACTTTCAAGTTGATAAAATCACTTCCCAGCCATAATTACAACTTTGTGAGAAGATGAAGCTAAGTAGATGTTATCCTTGTGCTCACATAAAGTGTAAATTTCCCATTGTTCAAGTGAGATACAGTTTATCATTCTCTGTAACTTTATCAGGACCCTATGGATTGTGCTGAAACACTCATTGGCATTTCATTAACTTTGTAATTAAGGGTGAAATCAAATAGCTTAATTATTTGACTGAAGTCTGAAAAGAATCACTTAATGAAGTTTTCCAGTACCTAATCCCCCTGAAGTGAGTTATGACATATCTGGCATGAAAACCTTTACACTTTGTCCAACATTTATCTGGCAGTGCCCTGTCACCTCTCAGTGAATGGTGCCAGTTCACCACTTCCCCAAAAGCAGAAGTTATATGGATACAGTCTCTTTTCCACAGGGGTCTGAACCTTTTCCTCACACCTCTTTTGGAACCTCTTTTCTGTTTGAGACTGTTCCAGCCTGCAAGGCACAGACTCTCCCTAGCATTGCTCCAAATACAAAGGATTATTTTTTTTGTGCTTGCTTTACTATCTTCAACATACTTTCTCAAAATCCTAATTTGAGAAGGCATTTTTTCCTCCTGAAACCGATTTCAGGAGGAGTTGGACTCTGCAGTTCAAGCAGGGACTGTAATCCACATGATAAAAACACCTACATATTTGGTCAGGTTGGGTAATTACCTGGAAAGATACTTGGGATGAAGCAGACTTTGCTGACAGATAGAATCTTACACATCTCAAGGGATTGGGTGAGTCCACTTATTACCCTAATGTGTTAGAATTCTTCTTACTAATAAAAGCTTAGGCTGCTTTCTGCCTGCATAGAACATGGCCTGTGCCTATAGTGGCATTAGGGCTTTTAACCTGCTATGTTCATGTTATTCTTTGTGCCAACATTTTAAAGTGTATGCTTTGAATATTTTAAACATGGAACACTTTATAATACATTTTTTTGTATTTCAATTTAATGAAGTTAGGCATAAATTTAATGAGATTTAGGCATAAATTACAGGCTAGTAATGGTTAAAAGGTTTATGGAACATCACAGGATTAACAAGCAAGCAGTGAATGACAGCAACATTCACTTCATTTGTGGCTCGAATAAGAAGTTGATTTCCTAAGGCAAAAGCTCATGAGTCTTCCAAATCCAGATGGAAATGGGCTGGGAATAAAAGGGATCCAACTCTATTGAATTTTGTTGAATCCATTTTCAGTTCTGGTCCTGCTGCATTTTCTAAAGATGGCTAATAACTGTGTTCTGTCAGACAGGGGAACTAATGTCAACTTTATTTTACAGAGAAAGAGTTGAGCTTCAGAGAGAATAACTGCCAAGGTCATGCAGGCAGCTTGTGAGCTAGAAAGTAAAGCCTTGGGTGCTTTTTCTTTGCCTTTTTTTAGATAGGTACAAGGCAGTTCTTCCATTTCCCGCCAACACCAAGTTCCTTGAAATACCAGCCCTCTTAAATCAGCAACTTTGCCCATTTCCACTCTCAAGTAGGGCTTGTGTGGTACAACAGAGTCTTCTCACAGATGCCCTGTGCCTTGCTGAAAAGCTGGGCCAAAATCCAGATACCCACCTGAATGTGGCCTTTGACTGCAGTTATGTTCCTTGCCTTACAGTTGAAAGCTGTGTTATATGTTCTGGATGTCCTTTGAGTATACTCTTTGCATCTTTAAAAATAAAAATATGTTTATTCAAGCTTCTATAGCACATGGACTTCTGGTTCAAAACCAGGCATTGCCCAAGTGCAACATTCCTCTTTCCAAAGGCAGCTTTATATGAGTCTTCAGAAGTCTTTCAGATGTGGATGAGGAGTAGGGAGTGGTACATGGTGGTGTGTAGGTACAATTCTGGATACAAACAGAAACCTGTGATTTTACTGCATCAGGAAGAAAGGTCCCTAAAGTCACGTAACTATGATCTTCATCCTTGAGCCTTTCTTAAGTCATTTCAAAATAATCAACTTTTCAAACCTAGTTTGTTAGCCTGTGAACAGTAGATGAACACTGCACTATGTGCTGCCTTTTGGACAACACACAGTGTGTTCAGAATTATTTCTGTTTTGGAGATTTAAAAGGTTATTTTACTTTTAGCTGTGCTATGTGAAAACTAAAGTGATGGATGCGTGTCACTTTACTGGATCTCAACAACCTGGATTCAGAAAACATCTTTCACGTTCAGGGGAAGAATATTTACAACCTCATGAGGCCTCTCTGGATTTAGTGCTATGCTCCAAGATTCAATATGATTTGGCTAACTGCACTTCAAATTTAAATTTAACTTTTTTATTTTACAGCAGCTTCTGTTTTTTTCCTTGTGGAAAGAAATGCTAGTATCATGTAAAATACACATGCTAGTATCATGTAAAATACACATACTTTTACTTGTGGAGACTATTGGGTCTTAACTGAAAGAAATCAGACTGCCTTAAAATGCTAATCTTCATTACTGTGAAGTATGCCACAAGGAACACTGGGAAAGGTTAAAAACAGCAATCTCGAGGCAGGCTGCTGATTGTTCACATTTGTGTAGAAAAAATATGGTTTCTTATTTACTAGATGCTTGCTCTGTGTTCATCCTAGTAAAATATCCTCCTGCAGGCCTTAATACTGCTGCTATTTTACCTCCCATAATGAATATTCAAAAGCTGCAGTCATTGAGGACTCAGGTGGCAAAAATAGTAAGATGATTGAAGCAAGCCTTGATATAAAAGCCTAAAAGTACATTTCCAACTGCATGGAAATAGTGCCGATTTCCCTTTCTGACCACGTAAAAGAACGGTGCCAGGAAATCTCCTATGAATTAAATGCCTGTTTCACACACTAGTGTGATCACATTTTTCTTTCTGTATGATGTGTTGTAATAAGTATTTTTAAAAAAAAAGAAAAAGAAAAAAAGACAACAGGGCTTTCTGTAATCCTCTCTCAAAATGTATTGGAATTGAGAAATGGATATAAAGGACATACTGTTAAGATATGGCAATGCATGCATTGTTTTCTACATAATGCAGTCAGGGTCTCCATGGTAAAAAGAAATTTTTATTTTATTTTTTGTCACCATCAGCAGTTAACCTAAAGTAGGAGCTGCTCCATTTCATTATAGGTTACATGGCTTAGCATACAAAACTAGCTGAGAAATGTACATCATAAACACTGCATTTTTTAATAGGTTTTAAAAATATGCTTAAGGATTAGTGAAGAAAATACAATACAGCATATGTTATTGTTCTGGAATATTTTTTAATAGAAAGCGCTCCTTTTCAGCATTCCCCCTTCAGTGGAGTCACTTAGACACTTCCAGCTGGTGGCAGGGGATACAGCCATAATACAGCTTTCTCTGTCCCAGCTGTCTTTTTCATTACGTTAAATGCATTACGATGGCTGCGCTGTTTTATGAAGGTTCAGGTACAGAAAGGTATAGGAAGAAATCTGCAACTATGCATTTTTGTAGTGACTGCAAGCTTCTGTGAGATCTCTGAATCCTGAATGTGTTCCTGGCTCTGGTCACAGATTTCCTTCCAATCACTGGAACATTTGCTGTAAGGGCTGGCTAAAGGTGCCCGAGGAAATCACCTTTTACAAGGGAGCATTGTT
Organism: Calidris pugnax; assembly: GCF_001431845.1. Lineage (NCBI taxonomy): Eukaryota > Metazoa > Chordata > Aves > Charadriiformes > Scolopacidae > Calidris > Calidris pugnax. Next base: position 5,248,072 of record NW_015090828.1, on the reverse strand, counting down.
GTAAAGGATTTTTAATGCATTATGGCTCACGCAGCATCACAGTTAAAGAAGAACAGGGATTTAGAAATTAATGCTGAAGAAGAAACTGAGAAAAAAAGAAAACACAGGAAAAGATCCCGGGATCGGAAGAAAAAGGTATCTAGATCTGTGCCAAATTCTGACAGGGAGTCTTTTGTTTTAATTTTCTTACCTTGCTATTGAAGTATCAAAGCTTGTTCTTGCATGTAACTTGGTAGCTGTCGGAATAATTTGTTAATGTTGTAAAATAGCATTGATAACCGGGGCTGTGGGGTTTGCAAAGCAATTGAACGTTTAATTGGATATTAGTTGATTGCAGTGATGATGCAGAAGGTGTGCATTCAGGATATTAGTTGATTGCAGTGATGATGCAGATTTTTCCCAGAAAAATCACTCGTGTTACCGTGATGTGCAAACTGTCTGTGAGTTGAAAATAGTTTGTAACCATGATGTGAGGTTAAATGCTGTGCTTTCTCATAGGTTTAACAGCATACTAGTTTAGCCTTACATACATGTACTTAAGGGGATGTGTGTGGAAGCAGATTTTTTCTTCTTTGTGTTGGGACTGTGTCACATGTTTGGTTTCTGAAACACCCATTTTTGGGATAATGTTACAGAAATAAGGTGTTTCAATGTTTCTTTTTTTTCCTAAGGGTGAGCTGTTTTACGGAATTGGGCTGTAACAATCTGTTATTAGCAACTTTCTTTTGTTAGGGAAATATGTGACTGAGATCACAGAGCCCGTTTTTTCTCTGCTGTAGATTTGTCTTAGCTGCAGAAAACCCTCCAGCACACTAGGACCCGAAAAATTCAGTAAGCACTGCATTGCTCATTGTTCAGTTCAGGAGCCTCTGTGTGATTCCAGTCTTAGCGTTTCTCTCTAAGATATAAAGCAAAATAGTTATAGTTTGTGGCATAATGACAGATAAAGAGGCCAGCCTCTTTGGCAGCTCGGTGGATATGTCCTTAAAAATGACACCTTGTACACTGCTCCAGAGAAATAAGGCCCTGCTGTGATTTCTTGTCTTTGGCTGTATTTTGTTATAATTTTCCAAAAACATATCAAGAAGCCAGTTGCCTTAACGGAAACCTGGCTATGTAGTATTTCTGTGTGCCTTTGTGAAATCCCCCTAAGGGGGGATTGGATAATCTTCATACGCTCGGAGAAGTGGTGCATGTGCTTCCTAAATGACATGTAGATTTCCTCTAACATATGTGCATCTTTTGGTTGGGTGAGAGTCAGCGTTTCCCTGCCCTTTTCTCTTTTTTCTCTGCTATGGCAGTACTATACATAATGAAAAGCACTGAGAAACCCACTGCCTTCTGTTCTAGTGAGCACATGAGGAGAGCGTTTAGATGGCTGCAGCGAATGCACTGCAGCATGTTAACTGTAGGTATTTTTTCTGTCTGGATGCAGACGCAAAGATCTTCTGAATCATCTACCAATATAAAGGAAAGTGTGAGAATAAGATTCTGTCTTTGGGGGTGATTTTGAGGTGCTGCTATTTGAAACGGGCCTGAATTAGTTATATTTTTCTTGTCTGCTGTTTAGGTTATATGCAGATCTGTAATGTGTCTTATCAGGGTGGTGGGGTATTTTTCCCCCGGCTGAAAATGACCACAGCAGTTAAGAACTTTAGGAGCTGGCTCGTCAACCCATATTTACCTATAGCTTGTGAGCTAAAATGTATAGTCTCTCAGCTAACTCTACTCGTGATGCAGGAAGCCCACGTTGTACTTTATGTGCTCAAGTTTAACAATAGCGTGCCCAGCCGCATCCGTACACTGTCTTTGTGTGAGGGTGCTTTCTCTGACTTTGTAATTAGAACAATATAGAAGGGATGTGGCAGTGAGAGACTCTTGATTCAGTGAGGTGAGACAATTGCTTTGTGGACAAAAATGCTTTATTGTTTATACAACACAGTGCTGTAGAAAGGAAATCTCTTAGCAACCAGAGTGGCACATGGATAAATATCAACTTATTAGTCTCAATTGTTTGGATTTTTTCAGTGTTTTATTTCTGCATCTTAAGAATGAGATAGAGAGGTTTTGCTCCACCAGAAGGTTTTGTCAGGTTCTCCCCGCCCCCTTTATCTCACACAGAAATTTGGTAGCTTATTCCAGTTTCTTTCTGGGTTTCCTTAGTACTATGCAGATTCAGGGCATGTAGAGGCTCTCTCTCCTAGGAGAATGGAGCAAAAAGCAGTAATTGCTTCACTTTAAATTAATACATTTGGACATCAGTCTTCTCATAGCAAAGACATGGTTTTACCACCCAGTACATGGGGCGTAGGAAGTCCAATAATTGTGGTTTGCCATTTTGTACTTTTCTGACTATTTAAAACATTTTCCCCCCAATTTTTCCACTATGAGTTGTGAGTCACTTGTTCCTCTGCACCACCTACAAGCAAGCAGTACTTGGGGTGGGTTTTTTTTTTGATCACATGATACTGCACAAAGCTAACCCTTTGCTTAAGCAGTGTACAGAAATATCCTTTAGGGTCTTCCAATCACGTTGGAACAGCAGAAAGTGCTAACGTTTCTGGATAATTTATACAGTAAGGAGACCAAGGCAGCCAATGGTTACAAAGTAAGGCTGGTGGGAGCAGCCAGTGTCCTCGACTTGATGATACCAGCAACAGTCATGCTGATTTATGTTCCTATTTAGTTTGAGGATTGCAGTCTGAGGGTAATACTTCACTGCTTTTGACTGGTTAAGCAATTTACAGTATAATAATGTTTCTGTTAAGGCTTGCTTCAATACTTGAACGAGAGAAATGACCTTTTTAAAAATATACACAAAACAAACCCCTGTATTATATCCAATCCCATTTAATTTCAAGGTGAGATATTTTCAAATCACCGCACTTAGCTCTGTAGTGATGCTGTGCTTCTGTGCCCTGTGGGCCCACCACACTCTTTCTGTTTGCCTGAATTCAAGACATTTATGAAGGTCCAGAGCTTAAATAGTTTAACTCATGTCAGAGAAAGGGATGGGGTGAGGAAGTGAAGTGATTACAGTGAAGGATCTGCATTATACAGGTTTCCCATTTATTCTGTCCAAGTTTATGTTACAGCTTCAAGCAGTTCTGCCTCTGGTTGTGCAGTGTCCTCCACTGCAAATGGTTTGAGTGTACCCAAGGGCAGACCTGAGCCTTAAATGGTATCACAGAACAAGCCACCCTTAATGATAACTGATTGATAGGATGGCTTTCTTGATTCTTTATAGTGCAACTCGGTCATGCATAGCTTAGTTTGTGAAAACTAGAAATTGTTTATCCTATAAAAATGTCTGGAAAGAAAATAGTTGCTTAGTCAGTGCCATTCCTAAAATAAAGGTGAAATCTCTGAATTATTTTTTTTTGTGTTCTCTGTTTAGTACATAGTAGAAAAGAAGGGTAGGTCTTGGCGCATACTCAATGATTTATGTTTTATACAATATTCAGTAGGACTGAAGTGGTTTCCATTTGCGTGTGGTGCTCAGGAGCTAGCATGTTCTTTGGGAACACAGAATAGCTTGATCATAATGCAAAGCCTGGCTGCTGCCATCTCTGAGATGTTACAGGCTGTTGCTGTCACATCCTCTGCTGCTGCAAACTTGTGGGCAGCAGGGAAAGGAATGGATGCCAATGTTGCAAATCCCAGTAATTTCATCATAAGGCTCCAGTGTTTAAAGGTTTTACTTAACAACTTTCAGGTATGCTGGAAAAATTGCCCTGCAGTTTTCTAAAGGGTATAAACTGAAATGCTGTGTCAGGAACGATCAACCTGTAGCTATGCAGCTCTTCGTGTGGGTTCAAGGAGCTTGTGAATCTCCTGGGATGGGCTCTGCTCCCAGATGCAAGGGTCTGTGGGAGGAGGCTTGGACTGCCCAAGGTAGCAGAGCTGGAAACACCTCCCAGGGCAGCAGGCATCGTATCCGAACTGGGAGACTCCCACTGTTTTCTTCCTCCTCAGCTCTCTCCAGGCTGTCAAATGTTTTATGGATCTCAGCTGTGTCAAGGTTTCAGTATAAATCTCATGAAGTTGAAAAAATTCACCATCTGCATCCACACAATTAAGCTGAGCAAAGGGTTGTGCACAGGCTAGCTTTGGTTCAAGTGGCTTCTTTGGTTTAGTTCACAGTCATAATTAAACAAGTTTAAGGAAAATGCATAGTTCTTTCTCTGACAGGCAATGTTCCTGTCATGAACTGCTCTCTGGTTTAAAAGCAATTCAGGTTGGAACTGGTGCAGTTTTCACATGCAACCAAGCCGAGCAGTTATCAGGGAAAGTTTGAAATGTGAGTTTCAAGGCATTTAACTCAGATAACAAGTCCCTTTCTTTTTTTTTTTTTTTTTTTTTTTAATCTCATGATTTCTAAACAAATCTCAGGATTAGCAAGTTCTGTTTCATGGTCTCTGAATGTTTGAACTTGACAGTAGGAGAATCTAGACAGGTTGGACACAAATGATTGTTCCTTAACTCATTTGTGTTAAGGCACAAGCCTGGCAGATGTTGCTCTAACATCTGGGAACCTGACTTTTGGCAAATGAAAATATTATGTGTATTGGGGCCAGAAGGAAATATTGTTGAAGTTGGTGAATCTTTCCTAGGTACTAGGAAAATTTCAATCATATCCTTGATTTTGGACATGATGCCCTGGCAGAGGCAAATCTAATTAAATAATTGAAAGATATTTTTGATAGATGTTTCGGGTTACTGGTCGATGGGGTATCTACTAGCAGTGTTGAATTGTTACCAGCGTGGCGTTTGGTGGTGGAAGTGTGTTTCTATTCAGCTGGAAAAACAATTCCTTCTTTGAAAGTGACCCCCAAAGGCATGAAAAGATTGCATTGTGTTGTGTGGGTAGCACTACAGCATCATTTGAAGTGGGCACTGCTCGGTGTTACTTTGTTGTTTATAAACCCAGAAAAAATTTTGCACTGTTATACATTTACATTTTTATTTAGGCAGGTTTAGAACATTCACCTTTTCCTCTTCACCTTCTCGATGCCTCAGGATAGTGCTGTCACAATGGATGCCCATTAGTTGTTATGCAAATGTCAGTTTGGGTTATGAACCACATTATGCTTAATGTTACCAGCTTGTGATGGGAGGAGATGGGGAAGGACTAATAATGGGCATAGGAAGATTGTTCAGTGACTAGATTTAGAGCTGTGCTCTCAGTGAGTATAAATCAATACTGTTTCAACCACCTGGTTGGTATTAATGGACTCTTTTATCCTGTTGTTTTTTCCACCCAGGCTGGGTTTTATTTGGGTTGTCTGGGGGACAGCTGAAGGATACAGGTCTCTTCTATGGAAAATGAATGCTTTTGAAGGAAAAGAAAGTTCAAAGATGATAATTGGTGAACAGCGACTTAAAAAAAAAAAATAATCTTTTTACATGATTATGAATATTCAGCCCTGTGCCAAAAGTCAAAGCACAGCTAATTTCAACCTCTTAACTTGCTTGAATTGGTGACTTTAGGACAAATCACATGTACTTTGATAGAGTTTCCCTTGGCCATTCACTAAAGGTTTGTTACTGAGAGCCAGAATATTTGTCAACTAGTGGAACTGACTGAGCACCTGCTAAAATTGAGTGTTGGACTTAGTCAGACGTCGTTTGACTGAGCAGGGGCTAACAACTAGGATCTTGGTGTATGTGATGTGGGTAGAGAAAAGAAATAGAGAAGAAAAAAGTCCGAGTTGAGTTCTTTGTTTCTTTTTTTTAATTTACTTAATTCCCATACAAAGCTTGATGTATCCCCATGTTTGTTTGAAGGGAAGTGTGGATACTGAAGGACTGGATTTGCTGCAGCAACTCAGTGATGCGGTAACGGGGTTTTTCTGACTGAGGCAGTGGGGCTGGTGCAGGACTGCACTGTAAAGGCACAGAGAGCCAGGTCTTAAAGCTCTGATCAGGCCCAGCATGCCTGTTGAGTTTGAACCCTCTTAGGCCTTTTAGCAGCTGTATGAAATAACCTCATTATAATATTATCATATTATAAGCTCCCCATTAGACTGGGATGTGTGGGTTCCCATTCAGGTGGTGGGTGCCCATTCAAGTAATGAGCTCAACTGAGACTTTACATTTGCCCCACATTGTTCCTGACTTCAGTGATCTAACTTAGGCTACAGCCCTATATATTAAATAGAAAAATACAGGTACCTTCAGAGGATAATTGCAAGCCTGCAAGTGAGACAATTTAAAACAATGTCCTCATTTTCAAAGGTATCAAGTATCCTCAAGCCGTGCAGCTTCAGCTGAGAGCTTTGGGCATTCTGCAGATCGGGCCCTGACATCTCTGGTGGATATTTGGGATTGTATAACACTTTATAAAAAAATCTTTCTCATACGTCTGGTGCCTGAGCATGGTATTTGTATGGAGCTCTGCTTTGTTGGCCGGTGCTCTGCAAAGTGGCTAGTTACGGATCTCCACAAAGAGGTCAGCTTTCGTTTTGATTTTTTTTTTTTACAAAGTTGATATCACTGTATGGTGAATTGAAAGGGAAACGTTACAGAATGTTACTTTAGTATTTTTTAAAATAAGACTAATGTGGATAAGAGAACTAGATTGAAATAAGTCTGTTTTGCTAATTGAAAAGAAAATTCACTCTGGGATGAATATATTTTTAAAAAATTAATAATTTTGCCAATAAGATGAAGGGCTCCATTATTTAGAAAGTCATGACTGTTTAGTAATGTGAATTTGTCCCATGTGAGATTGCTAGTGCTTTGAGATGTATGCAAGCAGTTTAATGCCTTTGTATTATATACCAGATCTAAACCTTTATTTTGCCTTTATAGCTGCAGGAGGATACAGGACATGTTGTACTCTATAGTCACCTTCATCTGAGCATTATTTTAGGAAACTTTTTATGGTTTAATGACCTGAATGATATATTTTGCCTAACTCACTGGTTGTTCAGCAATGTTTTATTCTCAGTTTTGGAGTTTAACTTATTGGGCAGCTGAAGGGTCTCATGGATTATATGTTGTGCCATCACAGTTATCAACTTTAAATCTCAGTTTGTGTTGTTCATTTCAGTATTTTCCTAATCTTTCATTGAAAAGCATTTATAGTTAAAGAGAAAAGAATGAAATAGAAGGGGTTCATTTGTATGTATTTTTAGGTTAGTTAATTGTGCAAATTCTGAAATCCTAGTTTATGCAGAATATATCTTAGTCCATATTTATCTAACTGGAATTAATGGGACTTTAAGGGTTGTTACTTATTTATAAAAGCAGCAGTATCCAAGGCCTCTGTTAACATACCAATTGCTCATAAGGCAAGGAGGAAATGAAGGTTGGTACCTTAATGGGTATCCACTACCCCATTGTGGTAAATTATACAGATGCACTGACTGCATTTATTTCATGGATGTGACATGACATAGATCATAGTGTCTAGATGAGGCTGCCTGAACAAAAATCTCCATCTGCAGTGTTGAACTCGGTGTGTCTGTTGGCCCCATCTCCACTGGGGACCAGGCAGGTTCCCAGATGTGCCTGGTGCTTCACCCGTGGAATTAGTCATTTGTGCAATACCAAAAACTCTGTGATCTTGTCTTTTGCTTCCCTTATGAAGGAAGGGATGCGTGTGTCACTTTGATACCTGATCCAGTGTCAGTGGAAATCACTGCCTGCTTTCTTCAAAGAAGTCTGTGATAATTGATAGAAAATAGTGGTTCGTAGATTCTCAGCAGATTTCTGAACAGCTCTCAGTTTTGGTGCGTATCAAGGGAAATCACTGGTCACTAAATGAGCTTGAATTACATTCATGTATTCCACACTCATTTGTAATACTCCTTTAAGTACATATACATAGATGGGATGAGGGCATAATATGTGAATTTTTTGTGTTTTTGTAGAATATGGAAGGTATTTTTTGAAAGCAGAAAAGCATATCCTTTTTTTTTAAAGTGAAATCTTGTCAACTCAGCTTTGAGCTATAGCCCTATTCTTGACCCTGTGGCCTCTGCCTTTTGAAATAAGATGTTATTAAGTATCCAGGCTCTGCTGGGGGAAGAGACTTGGGAGGGAAGTCAGGAGACAAGCAGTTGCTGAATTCTGAGCGCTGTGAAAGGATTTCCTGGAGCTGCTGAAGTGGCTGTTTTTGCATAAACGTATTTTAAAAGATAGCACCATGATTATGCAAATCCTTGAACTCTGATAGACTACAAGCAACTAGTAACCAATCTGAATTCAAGTACTCATAGAGTTCACTAGTGCTGAGGAGTATCCGTGGGGAGTTACACAAATATTCTTCTCCACTAATGATGATGTGATTTGCTGAGCAGGGGCTAGTGCTTTTGTGAACAGCTGCTTGAGTGGCATCTTTGATTGCAGAAAACTTTGGGTTGAGTATAAAAACCTCATACCTTCTATGAGTAAAGCATTTATATACAGCAAAACATATATGTAATGCGTATACTATGTGAGTGAGTTTGTCTGTGTGCAGGGCAAGAGCAGGAGGGGAGGTGGTGGTCAGGTTGTGACTCTCCACCTGTGTTCTTTGCAGCAGTCCATCCCTAGCCCCCAGTCAGGCATCTCCTGCTTCCCACAGTGGGTCTCCATCTGTGTTAGGGAGCACTTACATTGGGAGAGGTTGCATGGGTGCTGCAAGGGATCTAAACTCAAAGCAAACATGCTCCCTTTGCTCCTGTGCAGTGGCTCCTGGAAAGCCAGGCTCAGCTCAACACCAGTGCTGTTGGCCAGCCTGGGTCCTTAGGGAGACGCTGTCCACAAAGTTGTTAATGATGTTTTCAAAAATGTGCACTGTGAGGGTGTTTATGTAATTTACAGTATGATTCTGTTTCATTTCTGTCACTGATTCCTAAAAGGATTATAGGTTGTTTTTTTAATGAAAAGACAATTTGAAAGAGCAAGTCATTAGACAGAATAGATAAAAAAGTTAAAAGGTCTTTTTCAAACTTCTGCCACTTTTCTTTTGAAATTCTTCAAATGACAGCATCACCAGTAATTTCTGCATCACATTCTGAGTTCTCAAAGCTCAGAATAATTCAGGAGTCAATGCAGCTGTTGATATCTTCCTTTCAGTTTTGGCATGCTGATTTGCATATTCTAAAGAGCTTTCCTTAAAAGCAGTATTAAAATAAGAAACCACAGTCATGCTATCCTGTCCGTAGCCTCTAATAAGCCATGCTTTTATCTGCCCTATTTGGTGTTGATAGAAGGTTCAGATGAGGGGTTCACTTTCTGTTCAGTACATTGGTTCATTTTCTTTTAAATGTCAGGACATAGAATAACTCCTTCGTTGGGTTCCCTCAGTTAAGCAAGATCATCACAGCTAGCTGGGCAGTTGTCCTTCCCAGTGATGTGTCTTGTACGTTGTCCCAAAGATTGCTGATCTGGAAGTGGTCTTCAGTGTTCTCTGGGAACCTGTAGAAAAGCAGAGCTGTGCAATATGTGCTGTATGGATATTCCCTCTACTTCCCAACAGGAGTTTACGGGGCTTTTTGCAAACAGAAGGTAAAGGTGGAACTGAGCCACTGGCTGTAGCTAGTTATGTGTAACATTCAAGTTACTTTTCCAGGGTTGTAATCAGAGTATCTTATAAATGTAAGCATTCATAGCTTTAAATGAGATTCTTTCACAGGCTGAATAATTTTATTTTCTCCCACACAGCTTTTTTCTTTCTCCCGTAACTGCCTCACCACTCCTTCTGGACCCTACCTTGGTATCTCCAAAGTAGCAATCATTTCCCATTCATTAATCACTAGCTTAACATTTATCATTTGCAGCCATCTCATCAACTGAATTTACCATTGGCCAGTGAGGAAATATCAGTGCCTGGATGATCTGAGTCTGTAACCTGTTCTCCTGCACCCTTGGGATTTGTATGAATTTAGCAATCATCTCTGTTGCTGAGGCTAATGTTTTCATGCCCAAACTGTAGGAAAATTAATGTGGATATAATTCAGAAACAGACTGCTGACTGGACCTTGAAGCACAGGCGAATAAGCCTGGAGTGCTCTCCATGCCTGAGGGAAAGATTCCCCAAGAGGGAGAGATACATGTACCTCATAGTGCAGCAAGTTAAAAAAAGAGCCTCAATCTATGTGTGAGTAAATGCAGCATTTTCCTGTAGTGCTGAGGATGCCTCTCTCAGAACAGGTATTTTTTGGCCAGGCGGTAGCAGGCAGTATGTTCTGGAGGGTGGCTGTGGTTTACTTTTTCTTACACAAGACTCTGAAAAGTTAAAATATCCCATAGTGAAATATTGCTGAGAAGTAGGTGGGAAAGGCTTCCTTTATTACATTTGTAACATCTAAGCAAAGAAAACATCTTCAAGGAGAATCAGTGAATCCACTGGATACCTGCAGTCCTAGTTTTTCCTATCACTTGATTTAATTTGAAACCACCAGCACTTTGAAGCTGTTAAACATCAAAATTCTGATAACTAAAGACTGCTGTTTTTCTACCAGTCTGAAAAGATTAAAAAGATGTTGAGAAGAAAACATCTCTCATGACAGTGGGTGCACAATCAAAGTTTCTAAGTAGGGCAGCCTGAGGAACAGCCAACGCTTTTTAACAGTTATGGGAAAGTGTATGTTGTTTGATGTTCCTATCTGATATTTTCCTGTCTACCTTTTTTGCAATATCAGAATGTCTGGTTATGCTTAAAGAAGGCTTAATAAATGTATTGCACACTCAGCACACGCTACCCACATAAAAGATAAAAGTATGCAAACTTCCAAGTCATCCAAGCAACAAACAAAGGGTAGGGGGTTCTCCCACTGACTCTTCCAGTTTGATCTTAAGCAGTTTATTTAATCTCTGGTTTTCCTCTCTGCAAAATATCTCCATATTTTTCTTCTGGTGCATTTTAAGGATCTCTCTTCAATTGGCAAGCTATTATTCTATTTCTATTTTTCTATTCTTGATATAGAATATATTTTGCATGCCTTGCATAGGGACCATTGCTACAAAATAAAGACCATGCAGGGTTTATAGTTTTTTAATGACCTCAGAGCTGCTCAGTGCTGCCCTCGGGTGTGACCTATTGGCTGTGTCCACAACTCTTGGGAACATTTTTGCTGGTGTCTTGCCATAATTCTGGAGGAGAATTGTGTTTTTTAAAGAAGTATGTGCTTTTCAAAACGCTTTTGGTGGAGAGGAAGCAGGCATGGTAACAATTCTAATTATGGCCCTTGGTATTCAGTATAAATATCCAATTCACTGTTGTTTGGATTAATTTTCTTTCCTGTAGTATACTAAGCCATTGGCTAAAGGCTGTTTTAGAGGGACTGATCATACTAGTTAAGTTGCAGATAGAAACGCATGCTATTCTCAAAGATTTTGTAAAGCTCTTTCAGAATTGTTTCTGTTCAGCCCACCCAAAATACAGGAAAATTGTCCAAATCCTGGTTTTAGAAGTGCATGAGTTTAATCTAAATTGGCTAAATGGAATGTATTTTATAACGTTATATGTATCGTCTTGTTGACCTACGTGCCTGTTATCCTTGAAGCTAAACTCACTGAATTGTGGTCAAGTCATAGGTCCAATTAGAAGAACCACTGAACATATGCAATAAATTCAGCTTGAAAGGCCACATGCACAATCTGCCTTGGGTTGGAAAGCCAAGAGTCGCTGTGACCAAACAAGGTCCGCAGGGAAGCTGTTCAGAATTGTAGCCCTTTGTTCCCAGCAGCAAAGCTGCCCCTTTCTCCTTGTTTACTACCAAATGCAAATGAGCAAACAGAGCTGGTGCGCTTTTAAAACAAGTCAATTTGAAGGAAGATGAGAAAAAAGAAATGAGAGCATTAGGAAGGATCTTGATGTTGAAATGGGTGCGGCGATTAAAGGGGTAGTTAGTGGGGTGGTTGGGACAGCTGACCCAGAAATTAGGTTTTGTTTTGGTTGTAACTAACTGCTGGTGGGTGAGCCCCTTGTTCTGAAGAACCTTTTAACCCACAGTTTTTGGCCCAGGCTGAATCAGTAGATAAAACCCTGGAGGGGAGGGAGCAGAATAGGACAAAGCCAGCAAAAATTCAGTCTGTGCTGGGGACTGGGCTCCAAACCCTGCTGAGTTCAGGGAGGCCTGTGGTTCCTTTCAGGACGGTGCAGCCAGGCTCTGTGAGCAGTACAGGTGATGTATGGATGCTGAGATGGCTAAAGGAATGGCTCTTTTCCCTCAGAGCATCAGCTGTGCTGCAAGCAAGCAAACACAGGGCTGCCTGCAGGGCTGCTGCTCGGCGATTGCATTGCTGCTGTGGGACTGCAGTTGTCCTTGTCAACCCCTCTTCCCCAGACAGAAATGCTGCCTTGTTAGGGGGAGAAATTTAGGCATCGAAGTAGGCAAAAAAAGATAAAAACCCTTTAGCTTTATAAAGCGAGGTGAGAAATTTAATTGGTTGGAGGACATCCAGGAGATTGCATCTGATTAAGTCCTTGAAAAGACAAGATCTCTTATCCATTACCTGGTTGCCTGAATTTATACCACGGATATGTAGCCTAGTGCTTTGTCAAGGTCCACATACAAAGAGGTAACCACAAATTAATCAGGGCTTCTCAGTTTTAAAATATTCCTTGTATGAAGTTGAGCAGTCCATTTACGCCTGCAAAATACCAATTGTTCCATAAATAGCAGTCTGCTAATCAAAATGTATTATTTTTAATTCTTAAAGTTTAGGGGTGAAAACAGAATTTAGCTTCATGTCTTTCTGTGTGTTTCTTTTTCATTTGCAGTAAAATTTTCTCACATTTTCTTAACAAGTCAGAATCTCTGTCCTAGTTTTCACAAGACATGCTCTCTGTGCCTGCCTAGCAAATAGCTGTCTGAAAGAGTTGCCTGAAAAATGAGCAAAGGTAATATCTCAAGAGAAAAATAAAGTCACAGATTATATTTATATTCAAACTAAACAATATCTTAAGGAAGATTGAGGAAATACACGAAGAGGAAAAATAAAACTGGTGGGGGAGCAAGGGGAGGTTTTGTGAAGCTAAACAGCAGAAGTGCCACCAGAGCTTTTGGAGGTTTCCGACTGAAACCTTGCAATACATTGGTTCTTCCTGTGGGTTCAGTTTTGTCTGTGTTAGTTATTCAGAATAGCATTTTGATTATATTTTTAGAAGTATGCGTGTTAACTAGTGGTAGTTGATTTTATTAATATCAGTTATTCATTTATTGTTCAGATGAATATTCAGTCCTTTGCCTCTGGGATAGTTTTGTTCATACAAACACAAAATGAATATATGAAGTGTCATTAACATGAGGGTTGCCTGGAATCAGTTTTATTTCATGGGTAGCCAGTTACTGGCATTCAATAAATGCAACTGTCTATAGTTCTTATACTTGGCAGTTACAGATTAGAGCTGCATGGCTCTAGGGAGGACTTTCTAGCAGCGCCATTTAGGTTTAATATGTAGCAACGTTGTTTTGAATTCATCCTGCTGTTTGATGAAGAGACATTAATGGCTGCTGAGGTGGCAAAAGAGGGCAAGGTCCGAGGTAACTCGGAGGGAGCGTATTAACCAGCCTCAGAATGACAACGTGGACTTTTTGCAAATGGTAGAACCAGAATGTTTAATAGCAGAGCAGTGATGATAATGCTGGGTTTCAGACTTCTGTAATGAGAAAAGGGCAGTTATATTTTGTGGGAGGCTGTTGATGGCTGCCCTGGCACTGCATTGTACCAGTCCATGAAGTCAGTGGAGGAGAGCTGGTCCTTCGGCCTTGTGCTATTAACATACTGCTGGTATCTTAGGGGACATATTTCTTCCCTTGTGATGTATTACAAACATTAAGATTTCACTTAAAAAGGTGCAGCATGCCTTTAAGTCTAGTTACATTGTACTTGAAATGACTTAAAAACATTTGACCCATGGGCCATGGCATTGTTGCCTTTCCTGAATGATGCTGCCAAATGCAGTGGGAGTGCGTGTGGGAGGGAGTCAAACCACTTGGAGCGTAGCCTGCAAATGAGGGAAACTCACCTATCTCGTCAGAAAGAGGGAATTAAATAAATCTTTCCCTCCAGAGAACTAAGTTCTTTTGCATTAAATCAAGGAAAGGTTCCCTTTGATTTTAAAAACCTCTAGCTGCAAAAGATGTTATTAGCTGTTGCAACTGAAATACATACGGAAAAATGATGCTGTGTGTTGGCCACAGATTTCAGTTTCCAGAAAGCAAAATATTTTGCAACTCGATAGACCGATCAGCTTTATGTGTTGAGCTGACAGGAAAGAAAAACTTTGGGCGACTTCTGGTTTTGAAATCTTTTAATCGTTTTGAATTTTTACTTCAGCTGTTGGCCAGAAAAGCAGACAATAAGAAGGTGCACCGTTGTTGCTCAGAGCTCACAAATGACTAAGCAAACTACATGATATCTTTGCTTCTGTTGTCTTGGGTCTGGTTAGTCAAAAAGCGCTAAATATTCTGGTACTAATCCAGCAAAGTACTTAAGCGTGCACTTAAGTTTAAGCCTATTTGTAATTCAGTTGAGTACAGAGGGAGCACTGTGTGCTTAAAGCTGAGTCCAGTCTTAAGTGGTGTGTTGAATGGTGCTTACCCCATCAGAAGAGAGAGTTTTTATAAGAAAAAGTCGATCCTGAAATGCTATCAGTTATCCCAGCTCTGTGCAAACAAGGCTGGGTGTGAGCACCTGCAAGCTGGAGATGACATTGTTTACTTGAACAGTGGATTGAAATATTAGGGATTCTGATCAGCTCAAAAAATTTGGCATTTCAAAGACATTATTTTCTTTGTAGGTGCTCTTTTAAAAAAACCTGTGTTACCAATATTTGTACATCAGTAAACGATGGTTAAATACAGTGAGAAAACGTTGAAGATGAGAACAATGATAAGTCCATTAAATAAGGCAAGGAAGGCCCACCTAGCACTAAGTCGCAGCTGATACTTGCACTTAAATTATTGATTTAATCATGCTTATTAAGCAGCTAATTAATTCATTATATGGCTAGTGTTACAGAGGTATTAATCCAATATGTAAAGTGTAAGTATACAAATTCTCCTTTGAGCTGTTATTTGTATGCCACAAATGTAAATTTGGAACATATTGGCTAAAGCCTAGCAACTAATTCAGGCCAATTTTCTCAGATAAGAGTTTCTTAATTTGAAAAATACAGTTTAATATCCTTATTAAACTGTATTTGATTTAAGCTCAACAAAGTATTTAAGTCAATAAAAAAATGAACATATTCTGAAAAATAAATACGTTTAAAAAAACAGAAACCAAACACTCCATAAAATGCTGATTTAAATTTTGAAAATGAAAAAATATATCAGTCACTTGAAAGCTTTGTTTTGTCATGTTGAACCACAGGATTTTTATTTATTTATTTATTTATTTAATTCCTTTGCAAGTGTTTTGGAAAGCTGAAAATTCTGATTAAAATGTGTCATTTATATTCAGCGAGGGATTCCTAAAATAATTTTTGTGTAATCTGGTGGTTTTTTTCCCCAGATTTCTTTTATTGCTTTGAGCAAAAGGAGCCATTTCAATCACTAACACTGCTCTCTTTGTGACATTCCTCCAAATACATCATGACCCTATAGCAAATTCAGTCTTGTGAAAAAACTATTAAGGATCAACTTACCCTAAGACTGCAAGTGACATGAAATACGAGCCCACGGTGATGGCACTTAAGCGTTTACTGTCATTCTTGACATACCAGTGATTCTGGAGGCTCAAATGAGCACTAAAATAGTTAAGTAACGGGATTATTCAGATAAGCGTGTTCTTTGTGATACTGCATAAGTATATCTCATCTTGTGAACTGGAGCAAGCGAGTTTATTAAAGCGTTTTCCTAAATCCAGGAGTGAAACATGAACACCTCCATTATCAATAATATAGATACTTCATGCTGTGTGCTCTTTAGTGGCTATTCCATTCAGCGTTTGCCATGGTATCAGCACTAATTGCAAGTAACTAAAATCTGGGCTGTCTGCTTGAACTGAGGGTGAATTACACACCTGGAGGTTTGAGGCCCTCCACCTTCCCATCCCCTGAGGAGGAAGGCTTTGTAGGGAACTGGCTGTCAGGGTGAGGCCAAGTGCTAGAGAGAAACGCATCAATTCTGTAGGCATGTTGATTTACACGTGTGTTTCCTTTTTTCAAGAGAAGAGACAATCTTCTGATGCTTTGAAATCTTCTAAAAACTGGTTTAGGTCAATGGATTCAAACCTAAGATTGCTAAGACGACTATTTAAAATCACAGCTATTATCTATTTTAATTTCCTCTGCTGGAGAGTACCCCAAAACATTCATTATGTGGAGGGTATAATCTCTGAACAAATGACATGGTGGAATTAATGAACAATTAGCTATGATCATACGTTATAAACAGAGCTGATTAGAATCCACACATGCCTGGGTTTTAGAAAGACTCTTTTGAGTCAGCTTTGTGTTGCTGAGGTAGGACCATGCAGCTCTCATTTCTTATTCATTGTGTGAGCATAACATCATTTCCTCTGAGGTAAGGCTACATCTCTTAGTTTTCATGGCAACCAGACAAAGAATTCATCTATTCTTCAACTTCTATGTGTGGGGAGGGTAGGGGTGAGGAAAATAAGAATTTTTCCTCGTAATTTTCCTCTTAGTATGCTTATGTTGCAGACTTTCTTCCATATCCTAGAGACTATTCTGCAATATCCCACGTGGTGATTAAATCAGAGAATATTGTTAACGCTGGAGGAAAGGGAGTATCTGTCCCCAGTAGCTGCGGCTGCACGGCGGTGTATGCAGCACGGAATGCAGTTCCTGTGCTGTGCAATTTACTGTCTTCATTAAATCAGACAAGCGTCAGGTGAACCGTAGAAATTCCATCTGCGTTCGCAGTGGGCTCCATGCATACTATTTACACTTTTTCCATACCACATTATTTAACTTCTAATGTATATGCTTAATAAATGAATACTGTTATAAATTATGTTGATTAACATTAGATACTGTGATCAAGAATATTTTCAACCTGAAGGGGAAAATGCCTCTGTCATTTTAAAATAGAAGCAGGCCCTGAGCTCTCCTAATGTCATTGGGGACAGGCAGGATTTGTTTCAGAAGCTGCAGTGCAGCACCAGGCAATGACTGGACATACAGCTTGATGATTTTGCATCACATAAAAGCACTAGCTTCCCTCTTATCGCCTCAGTGCTCTGATCATCCTGAAAAGTGAGACAAAAGAAACGGCCCACTGTATACTGACCTTCGTTGTAACGGCAGAAACCTTTCATTATTTCATCGCATTACTTGATACCCTCAAGGGCAATGCATTTGAAACTAGGAAATTTCATTTGCAGAAAGCAAGCATGCAAAATTTGCGTTACATAAGGATAGGTGGAGCTTTACACGTGTACTCTGTGTGTGTGTATTTGTGCTTCTCAAAATCTGTGTACCTGAGAGATGCTTAAGCAGTAACTTATAGAACATCTCTTTAGTCAGAGACCATTATGTCTGAATAATTTGTTTGGAAATGACAAAAAGTTCCTGAAGTAGGCACAACGCAAGTAGATAAGCCTGATAATCCCAGCCCTGTAAGTGGAGAAATGGTTTGTTTGAATTACAGAAAGATATGTTCAAATGGTACTTTTAATATTCCTAGCATGGTTATCAAACGTTCTCTGCCAGTAGCATTTTATGCTGGTAAGGACTATGCACCCTAACTGTTAAACAATAAATAATTGGTTTGAAGAGGCTACAGCAAAATCCTCAGAATTCCAAGGTTATTCAGGTTCGTGATGTTAAATGTTGGTGTAATAATTTTGTTTGTAGGGTCCTTATTTGATTCTCATGCATTCTTATCTTGCATTGCTAACTACTTTGGGCAGTGCCCAGGTACAAATGGGAAGAAGTAAGTGTTAGGTGGATAAATCCAGAGTTTCTGGTAGGACTTCTTCAATTATCAAGTGTCTTTTGCTCTTAGTTTGTTCTGTTTTAAGCCACAATTTATCCCATTATTTGTGCCCTACTACTGATAGCCTGGGATACAAATTATGACACTATGCTTGTCTTTAGATAAAAACGCTTCTACCTAAGAATCTGAAAGTGGTTTTTAAATTATTATGTTCTAAAGGCTTTGACATCTCCCCTCATTGCAAGGGAAATGTGGACTGTGTGAAATCTATCTGCACCTTGCTGAAGCATTTCAGCAGTTATAGGACTGTAGGTGCAGTGGCTTTGACCAAAGACTAGCAATGAGTCTAAACAGGGCAAAGCACCCCTGGGGGGAAAAATGTTCCTGTGTGAAGGTCACAGAGCACAGTTCCTGGCTGGACGACACAAAGGGAAGACCTCAGAAGCCTGGCTGCAGGTCATGATGCTCCAGCTGCAGAGAGCTGGTGGTGTTCAGTTCATTGTGTTCAAGTGGATGGGAGAAAATGTCATGGGTTTTGGGTGGAGGTGCAGAGGAGTGCAAGAGTATATGTACAGTAGGTAGCAGCCCATCCTTCAGCTTTCCAGGGACTCAGCCCTGAGGAGAGCACCTCTCTGGATCTGGAATATGCCCTCCTGCCTGTTTAATTTTAGAGCCACTCAGCTCTGTTGGCTGCCCTGCCTTGGGCCATGGTACAGTTTCTGACAGGATTGTAGATGTGACAACTTGCTATTAGAAAGGATTTGTTACCTTCGATGTGAGAGTAAGGTTTTCTTTCTTCCATCTCACAGTATCAGGGAGTTTGAAACCAGTAAGATTTGGAAGTTTAACGTTCCAGAATGGAAAGTTTGTTCTAGTTGATGGCTGGAGTCTGTGTAAGCAAAGGCAAGGGTCCAACACTGCAGGGAATTGGGAGTTGCTGTTCCAATGGGATTAAAATGGAAACTTTCGTACAGGAAGATTCTTTCCCCTTTAGAGATGCCTGTCACACACTGATCAGTAGGCAGAGATCCTTCTGCTGACTCTTCACAAGGAAGCTCCAGAAACAATAGTTTTATTAGACCATTGCTCCTTGCAAGCTAGTTATAGCAGCTTTCCCAAAGTCCTGTATTGCTATAGTTTGGACACTGCTGTCCTAATGCACGTGTTCTGCTTCCAGGATCTACACAACTCTCTCTTTGGGGCATTTCATTGTTTGCCGTGGACACACATTAGGCTGTTCAAAGCCGATGTGACTGCCCTGGATCCAGTTCTGCACGAAGGCAGGAATATGCTCTTGACTTCTACCAGCCAAAGGAACGCACAAGGTTTTACAGCTGAACCTTATCTCCTGAATCAGCTGAAGGAATATCTTCCTTCAGATGCAAATTTTTAATTCTGAGGGATAAACAGCATAGTCAATAGTAGAAGTAATATGCTTGCAAACGATATGTAATATTCTTTTCCAGGATAAAATTAATAAAAATCATGGCTTGATGTGTTTTCCTTTTTGCAAGAAGCCTTTCCAGATAGAGAGTGGATGTCTGGAGACCAAACCATGAAAGTGCTGATCAATATAGCCAAAGGAAACCTGCACCATTAGTTCCCCAGCCGGTAATGCAATTGCTTAATAACTGGTGGCATTGATTATTGAGGAACTGAATACTGCGTGTTAAAAAATGAGAATATAGATTCATTTACAACATAGCAACTCATCTCTCTTCTGGCTTTTAGAGAATATCTGTACTCATACTGTGAGCTACAACATATTGATGACCCTGGAGAAGCAACAGGGCATTAAGATGGATGAAAAGAAGTCAGAGGCCTAGTTGTAGTCTCAGTGTGATCTTGGAGTGTGGCCCGGTGTTTCTTGGACTACAGTCTGTGTAGACTCATTGAGCCACTTGTCACTGAAAGCTGCAGGGCTTAACTCCTCTTTTTCCTCTGTCTCACCACCCCCAGCATTTGCATGTTAGTATTACAGGTATTTGACTCGCCTTTGGATGGACACCAGTGGTTTGGGGGCACAGCAGTGCTGGCCCCGTGGGAATCAGAGGTGGGTGGGAGAGGCAGAGAAGAGTGTATGAGCACTGTTTTTTTGACCTGCGGCCTAACTTTAAGGTTAAGATGCACCCTCAGCATTTTTATGGCTTGATTCTTTCTGTTGAATAGAAGCAGAACCATCTTCCAGCCTCTAACACTTAGTTGGATCACAGATTGTGCTGTAGCCCTTTGTAGTTCCAGTTGTAAAAGCATAAGGTAAAAAGAATACATTTTCAAAACATATTCTCAGTGTCTTTGTTTAGCCTACAGGTGGTGTGGGGTTTTTTGTTTCTGAGTTGTCATATCTACAATATCTCCAGGTTCTAAATAACTTCACCCACTAACAGAACAATTTTGTCGATTACAAAATAGTGCCTAGTATGCACTCAGTTGTTTTACTGATGGTAACAGATAAAATCCTGGAAGAAAGAACCATCTTTTTCTGCTATTGTAACTGTGTATGTGAGGGATCAATGTGGCCTTGGTTTGATTAGGAGCATGAGTTGAAACCTCCATAGGCTCTGCTTTCTCCCCATTAACATCAAAACCTAAAGTTGTTACCTGTGCTGGTAGGAAAGAGCCAACTGCTTTTATGCCCCCAGCCTGTCAACTGGCTTTTCTTTTCCTGTTATTATAAGGAAACAGAAGGAAAACGTTGCCGAGCCCAATTCCCAGAACATTAAGGTTTGGCAGTGATTTGCTTTTAGCTTTAGGGTTCGCTGCTGTTCCCTTACTTCTGTCCTGTGGTGGATTATGCAGGTGTCAGAACTTTAAAGCCCAGTTATTTTTGTTTCCATAAACTTGATTGCAATTTTGGTCCCAGAAGTGACTGTGAAAAAGCAAAACAGTGTGAGTTTTGAAAATCTGTCCCCCAAAGGTATGTTGCTGTTAAATCTCTGAGCTTTAACATTAAAATATTTTAATTTCCTCTTAAGAAGAAACTGAAAAAAGCTGGTTGGTGAAGGTTGGTATGCATTTGCTACACATGAAGCATGAGTCACAGCGTCAGTAACATCAAAGCGTTTGCTAAGGTACAAATGATATGCCAGGGAGGAAGCAAAGGCAGGTGTGATACTCGTGTTGACTGACTGTACGGTGAATGCTTACTGATCAGGGGGTTCAAGCTCAGGAGAAAGCTACAGACTGTGTACATGTAACTGTTCTCCCAGCACTACAGATAAATGCAATAGGGCTGAAGACAAAGATGTAGAATATTTGGACTTGATGCTTTGTGGAAAACAAAATGAATGCTACCAGAGATTGACTTTTACCAATACTTTCTGCTTTCCTCCTCCTCCTTTCCATCACGCTGAACATATGTTAGTTTACTTTCTGTGTAACATTTGGGCATATGTTGAACAAGTCCTCTAGGAATGACTTGCCAAGTGCCAGAAAATGCTCTGCTGTGGCAAACTGACAGGTAGACTAATGGTGTTCTCTTTTAATGATCTTTTAACATAAGCAGAGATTTGAATGTCTTCGGAAGTATACTCGGAAGGAGGGACTGAGGTTTCTTAACTGTGATAGATGAAAAGAAACAACCATGAGGAGGGTTTTAAAAATCCCTCTCCCTACCTTCAGTCATTTTTATTTTAGACTTAATTTCTTTTTAGGTTGTGCTTTATGTAGTTATTTACCTGTTTGTTTGAAAGGAGTCTTACAAGATTCAGCTCTGTTAATGGTTAGTCTCTCACCTCTCTTGATTCAGATGTAAATAGTTCGACTACATATAAAACCTCAAAGAAACAGACCCTAGCAAGCAGGTTTATCCCATTTAACGTTTCAAAGAGAGAGTTAAGAGGTTTCCATTTAAGCCTACCAGCATACAGGGGACAGAGAGGAATCAGAATAGCTAAACACAAGGATTTCTTGTCATTATTTAGAATCAATTGGAATGTGTTATTTCTCTGCAACCATGTAACTTTATTTTGCTTATATAAAGAGCATATTAGATGTTTGCAGAGTCTGCTGTCTGTATGAAAAAGAATCAATACATTTCATTCCAGTTGCATCTTCTTTTGATACTGAACATTAACATTTTTCCAAAGGAACAAGTGATTCCTGGGTTCCTTAAAGAAGAAAATTGTGTAGGCTGGGTTTTCTTGCAGTATCATAAGGAAGAAACCTTCAAATGGAAACTTCTGAGTGTATTTATAGTGAAGCAGTAAAATCAGACACATTTTTGTAAGTAAGCAAATATAAATTCCTAAAGACTACTGAAACTGACAGAAATTAATCTGGAAGCCTTTCTGCCCTGCTCCTGATCTGGCCTGGGGTCTTCTCAGTAATTATTTAAGAGAATGATTTCTTGTTTGATTTATTTTGTTTGTTAATTTATTCATTTTAGAATGAAAGTGGAAGGTTTGAAATTGTTACATTGTACTGAAGTCTCATGGATAATGTATTATTTGTTGCCTGTGGCTTCTTGGGAGTCTGAGCAGAAGGTAGCAGATCTTGGAAGACCATTTTGGCTGCAGTATGGTGGCTTGTTGTTGGTTTGGGTTTGGTTGTCGTTTTTTTTTTTTTAATTAATTTGTAGAACTCTTTACAAGGGTTAAGTTTTACCTTTCTCTATAATATGATTGTAGTGGATGGAATATACCTGCAATATTCAGTTCTCAATGTTTCAGTAAGCACAGGAAATCTGAGGCAAACCATAACATTTATACTCCTTTTGAGGGTTAGCATTAGCCTGATTTATAAAACAGTAAATATGTTTTTATGCACAAATATAAATTACAATTTATATGAGTTTACATGTATGTATGTGTACACACACTTAAGTTACTGGGTATGCTGTATATTTATCACAGAGTACAGATGAAAAGACCCAGCCACAATGACATGGAAACAGTATTAAATATTCTTCAACATTTGATTACCTTTTCCAGCATTTCTTCTGGAGTGCTTTCTGCCCTGATAAAATGAATAGCTCATCAACACCTTAGTAAACGTCAACTGCAGCCTGTAGCTTTATTTTTCCATCATTAAACAATTGACAATGTGTTCAGTATTCCAGCCCAGCTGATCATGAGATAAAGTGTGACTAAAAAGTAGATCATCTAATGGATGCTCCAGTGTTTGATACGACACAAAGGGCTCCTTTCTCCTCCCTAGCGCACCCGTGCAGCTCCTGCTGCGGTCAGTGGGAGCTGTGCGTGCCTGTTTGAAGCACGTTGCTGTATCTGAAGCACTTGCTTGGTTTTGTCATTGAACCCAGTACAGCAATAGAGACATCCAAGCCAAGCACAGCCACTTCTTGACTATTTGTGTATTCAGCTGGTTGCAGTGTTAGGTTTAGTGCCTGAGCTTCTCTTTTATGCTTTTGTGGCCCCAAGTGTTCCTTGGCATGGGATGTCCGTGCAGCGTTCATGCTTTTCATGGTGGAAGATGACTGATGGTGGTATTAGACACATCCATTAACTATTTAGAGTCTTCCTCAAAGAAGAATTTTCCTGTTTTCCTTTTTTGTAAGAACTGCTCTTTTGTAGACAAACACCCCACAAGTGAGGTTGCCAACTGTTGAAGGCGCACACCAAGTCTGTCTTGGAGATGACATTCTTGGGACATGGCAAGTACTACAGCCACTAGTTGTTATGCACAAACAAAGGACTTGGTTTTATTTCTGAATGTATGTGGGCATGTGAGAAGGAAACCGAGCCCACCAGCTCTCTTCCATGCTTCTTTCAGGTACAAAATTGCAGAATTGGAATGAATTCAGACTCATGTCAGAGAGCTCAGAAGTTTCCTTTGGAAGGCTCCTACCATCAAATGTTTAATTGCTTTTTCTTGTCTGGAGTTGTTTTATAACAGTGATTATTCAAGTCTCATGCATTTTCCTAATGTGCCTTTTGACTGTGATGCGCCACAGGTGGTGGAGATGGGAGTGGGGTTCATCTGTGTTTGTCTTTGCCTCCATGCTAAGGCAGGGCTGACCCCTGTTGGCCTCTCAGCTCAAATGATTTTCTGTACCATTGTCCCTGGAAGGTTAAGAGCTTTGCTTTTTCCTAGTACCTGACAAGGGACCAGAAACTTGTGGCTCATGGGACAGATACAGCTGGAAGCTCTTATGTATGTTGTAGGTGTCTGGGCTGCCAAAGACATTTGGAAATACTCTGCAAAGAGGCAGTTCCTCACACATGTGTGGGGATTTGTTGCAGCGTTTTTCCTAGCCATCCCTTTAGTAAAAAAAAAAAGTATGGGAACTGCATTTGCACAGTGTTTGTGTTGCTATCCCAGGATTGCCCATATGCCCAGAACTTGAACGTATCCACATAATGCCTTTACATAAGTTTTCTGGCTGCGTTGTAGATTGAGTTGACCTGCGTGGCTTTTTATCTTGGTAGACTCTTGTGTTGTGGAGTTAACGTGGAGAGCCATGCTAGGAGCACAGCAGCATGTAGAGAGATGAGATGAGATGAGATAAGATGAGATGGTCTTCACAGCAGAGTTGATTTGGGTCCAGCCAGCTGGAATCAAAGGTGAAGGTAGCACAGGTTTACTTGCAGAAGGCTGCCCGCCCTCCAAAGGGCCAACTTATTGCAAGTATTGATATGAACTCAGTTTGGAAGTAGAAATCAGAGACAGAGTGCTCAATTATGAAGCGTTTAGATCTTTTTCTCTTAGTTGTCATTCTTTTTCATATGTACCGTCAGTATTTTTTTAACCTCCTCTGGTCTGAATTTTTTGTTCAGCGTTGTCTTTCCAGTACTTACAGAAGTTGATCATAACTGGGAGCATTTTTTTCTCATTTAAATGTGTGAGCCCCGTACAAGTAGCTGTACCTTTACTGCACTTGTGCATTCCTGGATCAGTTCAGGTATGATCCAGTCATTATGGAAATCAGTGGGGGTTTGGTTTTTACACTAACCGCAGTGGAGGGTTCTCAATTATCAGGTCGGTGTGCTCTGTCTGGAGCCACAAAAGGCAGCATGTGATATTTGGTATGTGCAACCTGGAAGCTGCTCTTTAGTTATATAAAAGAAAGGATGTAAAAAAACATTGACGAAATAAAGTTAGGGTTTTCATAAGCTGAAGGACTAAAGTGTACCCACGCAGGTACTCTGACACAGAGGTGCTGATGGCAAGGGGGCCAGTGGCAGTGTGTTTGGCTCAGGAAGCTTCAGTCGCCAGTCAGACAGTTCATGCAAAAATTGTAAATGGTCCTTTTCCACAAAAGCTAACCTTTGGCACGCGGTCACGTGAACTCTAAATCAAACTGATGGATCTACCTCATAAGTGAAATTCTGGTATATTCTCTTTTCTTATAAAACAGCCTCTGATAGCACTGAAGTGAATAATTCTATATTTGGCAATTATTTATGAACTGCAGATCTCATAAACACAGCAGATGCATTTCCTGGATGGCAGCCATTAGTGCATCTGGGGACTTATTTACTAGTTATTGAAAATAATGGACTGGAAGGGAAAAAGAAAAGATGCTGTCACCTCTTTCTAATTTTCACCTAATTTCTGAGGTGCTCCACAGCATTCCTTCCCCAAGATTTGTCACATTAGAAACATCTTTTGACATCTCTCAAACATTTAGTTGTCTTCCAAAATAATAGTCTTCTAGGGTATGTTGCAGGCCCTGCTTCTTGGAGATTTGTATCTAAGGCCATTTAGGACAGCATCCTCTTAATTTCTTTAAAGCAAAACACGAAATACTTGCAAAAGTTTCTTAAAAGGATTTTCTAATTGTGCCACATCTAACTAAATGTTAGAATGCATTTTTAAAGTATTTGAAAAGTGAAATTGAGTATCTCAAATGCCCAAGGATTTTTTGGTGATCTACATAAACGTATAAACCTGGGACAATGAGGGGTGTCGCGTTCCCTGTGTGTGAAGGCCACAGAGAGGAGCAAAGCAGCAGAAGGGTGTTGAGTCTCTGCTGTTTCCTCCTCGGCTGTGTTGACTGTAGCGGTGCCAAGCGTGGTGCTTTCCTGGGTGCTGTTAATACACCTGCTCTCTCGGGCTGCTGCAGGGGCTCCAGCTCATTTGACAGGCACCAACAAATTACAGCCGCAGGTGAAATTTTGGAGAGGAAAAAAAAATAAAATTATTTGGGCTATAATGGAACCCTTGCTGCTTTTTGATGTTTTGCAAATGTGCAAGTATTCCTGCTTTCAAAAAAAAAAAAGTGTTAATGTAATGGGGAGTAATACCTGTTTTATGCTAATCTTGAGGATTTCATATCCATTATCTCAATGATGGGACAGGGTATACGTTTTACAGTTTGTCTAGTTTTCTTTGTGTTTTTGTCCAAAACTTGTCTCAGTGGTATGGGGAATATTTGATAATCTTTTCCATCCTTCTCATTCCTCCTGTCTTCCATTCTCCCATTTTTCTTTAATGCCTTTCTTTTGAGAAGGGGAGTTCCAGTTGTAATAAGGACAGGCCAAAAGGCTGGCATTTGGATTTGGTTGGTTGGGGTTTTGTCTCCATGCTTGAGGAGAAGGGAGAGCTCATTTTAGGCCTTTAAACATGGAACAAAGCATGCATATCTTTGGGCTTAATATCTCCTTTTGCTGAAATTTAGAGATTCAATTTTCATATGGACTTAGTCTAGGGAAGAGCATATTCTTCATGATACAGAGAATTTTGTTCAGTGTGTGTTAGAATTTCAAGTGTGAATCTTGATGGCATTGGGATTGAATCCCTCTGACTTCCCCAGGAGGCAATGTCAGTGACAGGGTTTGCAGTATCTGCTTCTGTTCATAGAATATGTTCTTTAATGGAAAAGCAAATGTCAAGGGTCATTTCTCTCTACACATTATGTTGTATTCTATGTGTAATGTAAACCACTTAAAGACATACAGGAAAAGATATGCCAAGTCAAATCCTAATCGAGAACCACTTCTAATAGGCTTATGAGAACCTGTTCAAGTGGTAGACTTTCACACTTGGTATGTCCTTGACAACTTCCATATTGAGGTGAGACCAAAAGAAACAATGCAGCAAGGGACCAAAAACTTAGAAGCACAATTTGATAAAAATATTCCACTTGTGTGCTAATTGCTTCTTTTCTTCATGATGGTTGGGAGCTTTAGTGTCATCAGTACTTTAATATTTTTTTGAAGACACTTTTGGTTTCATTTTGTTTTTAAACAATTAAAAAAAAATATTCTGTAATTGCCCTGTAAACAGCTTAATTACAAATATTTATTCTACTACTCATAATAGAGTTTGTCATTTTGAATATGAATTCATTTCCGGTCTTCAAAAATGTCTTGGGGCATATTAATCTATGTGAGTGTCATTTTTGATAATTTTCCACTGCTGTATCTTTCCAAGAAATATCTTAAAATTTCTAAAGGGCCATTAGGGTTTGATGCAAGACAGCAGACATAGCGGTAACTTACAGCTCTTGGGTATATGGTTCTCTGTTCTCTTTTGTGCAAGAAAACAGCATTGAGATGCAACCTTTCAAAATGAACCATGTTCTTAAAAATAGGTTAATTGTTTTTCCAAAAAATGGGTGGAAGTGAGGTAAGAAAAAAGACCCACTTTCTCTGCCAGTGGCTCTTTATACATTTCTGGTAACGCTGCTTATTATGTATTGGCTTCCACGTGAGCCCTTAAGCTTGAGAAAGGAAGTCGGAGAGGATACTGCAGAATACATTACTAGACATTTTAAATAGCATACTGTATATACTGTGTGCACCTTAGGGCATTTTGTAAGGTAGCGGTTTGCTGTTAAGACATATCCTTGTGTGCTGGCTGTGCGTCTGTCAAAACCAGGCTTTTTTCTTCTTGGATGAACTCTAGCCTT
The DNA here is from genome assembly GCF_001431845.1 of Calidris pugnax. Classification (NCBI taxonomy): domain Eukaryota; kingdom Metazoa; phylum Chordata; class Aves; order Charadriiformes; family Scolopacidae; genus Calidris; species Calidris pugnax. Next base: position 5,220,415 of record NW_015090828.1, on the reverse strand, counting down.
TCATTTCATCACAGTCTCAGAAGTTGAAGTCTCAAGTCCAGGTCTGCAAATTCTCTGTAGTGGAAACTTCTACTGATGTCTTCCTGCCGTTACCCAGAATTCGTACTGAGTCTGTAGGCTGATGGCTCTCACTCACTTGTCTGTGAACCATTAGAGGTCCATGGAGTATTTGCTGCTGAGGTCTTCTTTCCCTCTCATTGCTGCTTTAAATGAAAATAAGTGGAAAATACCTGATTTCTGTAATTGCTATAGATCGTGCTGGGTAACCCATAGAGAGCTAAGGAGTATCTGTGCAATAAATAGAAGAGTCAGCAAGGTTATTTCAAATGAGAAACTGCCATCATATGGCCATGAGCTTGAAAGGGACAGATTGTGTGATCTGACTTCACCCACCGTGCAATCCCTGTACGCACATCGTGCCCAGTGTGATAAGACAGGCTTCCATGAAAACTACCTCCAGCCCCAGCTGCCTCCATGGTCAGGATCCTGCTGAAACACATGGGCTCTGGAAGTGCAGACCTGGCAGGACGAGTGGTTTCCTTGCAGAGCCTGGGGACACCGGGCTCCCACTCTACTGCCTGTGCTAAGTGCAGCAGATGATATTGATCTTCTGCACCTGTGCTAGAGACAGCAGCAGCTACAGGAGCACACGTCAGTCAGCACATTTACCTAAATCTTTTGCTCCGTAATGGCTCTTTTGAAGTCACTTGGTTCAGTTGATGCCGGGCTTGAGCAGTCTCCCTCAGGTCAGCAGGTCCTACCTACAAATGTGGGTCATTTGGCAGCTATCCCATACTGCCGGTGTCACTAGGGATAAGGCCACATTGGGAAAATGGCTGCCATCAGCAGGACGCCTGCGCTGTCAGTTGCAATTAAAATCTTTGGCCCAAATAATCCCTTCTGGATTCAGACAACAAAGGGACATTCCGTGTTTCCCCCTTCTGTGCTGAAGAGAATGTCATCCCCCAGAAAGACACAGCTTCATCCCCCCAGTTTGGCAAATGCTTTTGGCTTGCAGCCCACATGAAGGAGGAGTAGGCTTGAGTCTGAAGAGAATTGATTTAGACAAAGCAAGACCCGTCAGGCCCTGGTGGGATAATCCTTGGACTCAACAGTTTCTGTTTTTGAATCGGGGAACATAAAGGGACTTTGGAGTGGGTCACCTTCCATCTGAAGAAGAAATGAATGAGGTGGACATTGTGTACTCACCCAGTGATGCTGGTCCTGATGGTGGTTTCTGCATGATGCCTGTTTGCATTGGATGCAAATATCAGAAGCAGTGAGAGAGTTGTGCGTTAGTGTGCATCTCAGCTTCATATCTATTCATTTCCAGGGACTAAGAAGGGGCAGCTGCCTTGTGCCAACTAGGCTTGGTTTTAAGTTAGGATTTTTTATGTGTTTTGTTTGGGGTTTTTTTGGTTGGTTTTGCTTTAGACTGCAATATAGTCCACCTGGCCTTTAAAATGCTCTGACTGGTTGAACTGAGTTTTTCAGAGGCACTTGCATCATGGCCACAGCTTTAAATCAAAAAGGAAAAAAAAGAAATGAAGCACCTCTCAGTTTTCTGTGGGCAAAAGATCCTCTCAGCTCCTTTGTACTCTTTTTCAGGCAGGCTGTATCCCACCTAAATCTCTGATTCCAGTGTTTGCTGCTGGCTGGCTCCCTTTGCTATGGCTGGCTCCAGGCTGATACATGGGGCCTTGGGACTTACTGTCTCTTCTGTCTTTTTTGTAGTCACCAACATGAGATCTCCTCAGTCTGAAGTCATGTTTCTTTTATTCCTTCCACCATACAAATTTACCATAGGAAAGAAGGCTATTTTCCTCTACTCTTGCCCAGTTGCTCACCAGTGAAAAGGGGCCTCTTCAGCCAGTTGGAGCTAAAAAGGCCCTTTCCTGGAGGCAAGCATCACGAGGAAGCTCCATCACAGAAACAGGGGGCTGCCTCTGACAGCTCTCTGGTGTCTGTAGGTGGTGGCTCTGGCAGCTGCTGTGCTGCTCTCTAGAGAAGGCTCTCTAAATCTCAGTCTCCAGAGATATTTTGTGTGAAAACCTGATTTACTATGTTAGCTTAATTTTGAATAGCACACTCCTTTTACCGAAATGGTGAGAAGAAGAAAAGTACTTGCAGAAAAAATGTTTCGTAATTGCATGTGATTGTATGTCTATTGATTATGTATTGCATGGGTTTACTGAAAGATCTCCATTGATGCATTCCTATAAAAGCAGAGAAGCTAATATCTTGCTGAAAAAATTTCCAAGTAAAGATAATCCGATTAGGCTGCTGCACAGAGCTGAGTTTTTAAATTATTGATGTTGTCTTAAAATTGGCTGCCTTATAGTGCAGTAAAAGCTGCAATGTAGGAGATATATTTAGCTGTAGTCACATTGTGATATTACTGTGCAGTACTTTTTTTAAAAGGTACACAAAACATTGTTAAAGAGACTTGTTTTGTTTTACAGAGCACAAATACAAAAGAATATGTTTGTAAACTGAATGTACAGGAAGTAAATGGTAGGAGTTGTGTGTCGTTTGTGAAGCTTCAGGGAGATGGCTCCTGTCTTTAAAGCTGAGCTTGTGCGTGGTGTTACTTGCAAATCTGTGGCCAAAATGTAAACCTTCCCTATTGCAGTTGCCCAAAGGAAAGTCCACTTGCAGCTTTTGATTTACTGAAAGAAGTATTTTTCTACTGTGCTCTTGAAATACACAAAAAAATAAATCAAAACCCCAGAGCAGTTTGAAAATAACCAAGGACGAGAACAAATGTCCTTAGGTCTCAAACAAGATACCTCGCCTCTGAATTTGGCAGGCGGGGTATAATAATCAAAAAATATAGAGGTATTACTGGCTGAAAAAGTGGGCTGTGTGTAAAGATCTCTTTTCAAGATTAATTGCAGTTGCAATTAATGACAGTGGCAGTGGCTCATATACGCAAGCTCTGTATGAGGGCTACAGCTCTGGTTGCTCCCTGTGGCGCGGCTGCAGAAGTCTCTCTTGGGCAGTATGATCCAAAATTATTTAGAGCTTTAGTTTTTTAAACCAGTGTTTTCAAACTCAGCAAATAGGCAACAGCTGTGGTATAGTGATGCTATATATTTAGAGAAGATAAGGAGTAACTAAAGAAGAGTGGTCCGCACTAATCCAATCTGGAGGCAATATTAAAGCCATGGATCACAGTAGCAGAGCTTGTATCCAAAAGCAAAGGGACAAAAAGTCCTCCACAGACAGATTAAAGAAGATGTATTGATTGCTGTCCCTGTTATCAAGCATCTGGGACACTAATCAGCATCTCACTTGTGCATTTTAGTAACGCAGGAGAGCAATGATTCAGTGCTTGGGAAGGCAGCAGGATTAAGTGGGAAGGAGAGAGAATCATTATTGTCTTTATTCAGCTGCTGTCCAAAATGGAACGTTAAAACCCATCATGATTGATTTTTGTTTTCTACGGGGACTATCTAAAATATTACTCCAACAGAATATCCTATTTTAAACGTAAACCTGGACAAGTTTACTATTTCCCATATGCTTTTGTTGAAAACAGCTTGCAAAGTCTCACAGAGTCTCTGAATAAAGGCTTTGTGCCAAAGAGGGAATTAACCCATTAGTCATTTAACAGTTAAAAGTGACTGTTAAATGAAATCTATAAATCCCTATGAGATATTTCAGTTCAGCACTCGTTATTTGCTGCTGTTATGATGCCAGTAAAACATAACTGGAGAAAGCTGGGTAGTTTATCAGGTTAGATATCCATCTCATGCACACAAAAAAATGTGGAAATGGACTGTTTTGAACATCTTTGATGTTGAAGGTGAGGAGGTTAACCTAGCTTTCAGCTTTTACTAGGATCAGCGTCATGGCACCTGAATTGGGACCCTCATGCGTCTCAGTAATCTGTGGAAAGAGAGTGGCACCTCCAGAAACTGACATGGACATGATCTTAAAGCAATTTAACCAACATCTCTGCCTGCCTGTAGGCTGTTACTGACCTTCTCAAGGGACCTCAATTGAATGCCTGAAGTCACCTAGGAAAACTTTAGGTCTGCCTTGCCACTGCCAGACCTTGCTCTTTTGTGTGCATTGGTATTCAGCTGCCCAGCGTCCAGGCTGGAACAGCTCATACCCATGTGGTCAAATCCTGTCCTCCCAGCAGGTATCCTATAGCCCTGCTGGCCTGTGAGAGAGCTTATCAGAATATTGTGATTTATGCCTATCAGTCTGTGGTTCAGCATTTCAGAAGTAAACACCTGTGCAGGAGGGCTCTAAGTTCTGCTTGGCAAGGGTGCTATTTAAGCCCCTGTCAGCTGACCGTATTTAAAATAAATAAAAAAAGACACAAAAAAAAGCCACCTGGAAATTCCAGTTTGTGCATTCTGCAGAGTACACGTGAGGAAACCGAATCTCTCTTACTAAGTTGTATTTCATTCTGCAGGTCTTGAGACCTCAATAATAAAACTGTACTAAAAGCAGAAGGAACACTATTTTTGCATTTAATCCTCACAGGTTTTCAATATTCTTCCTTGGCTTCTATATATTGCATAGCTTTAAAGATGTCTTTCAAAAAATACCAAGTAACATCCTTCCCTATTGCTAGAAATCTAAGACATTTAGCGTTAGTACCTAGTTTTTGGCTGTTAAATGGAAATTACAGAGCCGTAATTTCTGATCATACTAGATGTATTCAAGGTAGGCTGAGTGCCCTGAAAGTTGAAAAGCAATGGAAAATGTGAGTCAAACATGTGAGGCTATTTGCATTAACTTTGCAGGCAGACCTGAGACTCTGAACGTACAGTGGCATTGACCTGTTGCCATTATTTACATCTTTCCTTTTTGATTTCTATCATTATCCATTATTTCACTGTCATTTTTGTTTTTAAAAAAGTGTTTATTTTTACGTGAAGAATCCCGAAGGACTTTGCTAACTGAATGATATAAACCATAGTATGTTGTGTATATCCAGTATTTTCCTGTGCATAAAAAGTAAAAGAAAAAAAAAATATGGTAAGCAACCTCTAGTGTTGGCACTGAAACCACCAAATGTTTAGCACCAAATGTAGCCGATAGCTCGGGCCAGCAGATAAAGGAGAATACTATAGGTAATTGTCACAGCTTTGGGAACTGGGTTAGGGAGAACATAATTCCCTGAGCTGGAATTTGGCCATGGCATCCATTTACCTCTAAGTCTGCAAAAGGCAAGCTGGGATCTTTGAAGAGTATAAGGTGCGTGTTGTGCTTCATCCAAGCTCTTACTGGTAATAAATAAATGAAATGTAACAGCATAAAAACATGATGGAGCTTTTTGATGCAAATTTACACTGTTGTACAGATAAGATTGCATAGAGTGAAGCACATACTCTGTTAATGTCTAGTGAGTTTTTAAGGGGTAATTGCACGTAGAAATCTTTTTGCAAATAAATACCAACTTAACTCCCAAGTCTTGCTGATATTTGAAGGCTGTGTCTGTCACCCTAGTAGTCGCACCTTCTTTGTCTTGTGATCATTCTTTTACAGTCCAGTGATTTTCCTGATATCACAGTTAATACTCTCATGCAGCATGGATTTACATGATGGGCTAAATTAAGCAGAAGGACACCACCAGTAGCAGCACATCCACCAGCACTATTGTCGCAAGAGGCAAAGCTGCTGCCCACCTCTTTGCTTCTTTTGAAGCTTTTAAGAAGTGATTTTTCAGCCTGATATGTATATGGTAAGATTAGATCAGAGTGCTAAAGGAGTTGACAACAAAAATACAGGATGCTAGTTATTTACATTCCACTTGTAACTCTACCAAAATCCTAGTAATAAAGAACAAGAATAATGAATTTTCATTTGGGTCATACATACTGATTTGATATTAGACAAGTGGATGGTGCTTATTTAAAAGAGCACTCCCTTGCCACTGATTTTAGGAAATATGATTCATGTCAGTAATGACATGGATTTCCATCCTGGAACAGTCTGTCAGAGATCCCAGGAGGGTTCATTTTAGTTTAATATTCATAGATGAACTAGCCCTTGTAGAAGAGCTTTACTGCTTTTTCTATTTAAATTTCAAATAATTCCATGGAATTGTGTGGGAGCGAGAGAATTGCCTGCTGAATGCTGATGGATACAATAATGTTAATAATAATATCATTAGCAGTGCTGCGGAAAAAATAGATCACACACGTTTGCATGTGCCTTATTCTACAAAATCCTGTACCTGTATATTTTCCATCATTTACAGTATGTATATTGCTATTTTAATCTGAAAGGAGAATGGCTTCCCATCCATTCTGTTGAGCAGCATCTTCCATAACCCAAACAGCACATATCCGCTGCTGAGGGTTAGCATTATGCATCCACAATGCAGGTTCATTTTACCAGACTACTATTTTACTAAGTATTTGAGCTGAGCTTTTGCGGTAAGTACCCTCTTGAAGGGAGAAAGACATTTGCTCTGTAAATCAGAAATGACAGTTTATAATAGCACTGTGAGATAGGGAAGAGAAGAGGAGGAAATGGAGCTGAACTCTGCATTATGGAGGACATAGTTTCTCATTACAGCCCCAGGAATCCTGATCTACAATTCTTTGCCAATGAATACATCAGCTCTGCTGTCCATGTGGCTTTGTATGCAGGTAGGCAGGGACAAGATTGCCTTAAATGCTTTGGACAAGAGAAAAGCTTCTTTTCTTTTTTTCTGTTGCGGGCCTGGAGGAGGAGAGACAAATAGCTTTATTCTTTTTCTGTTCTTTGTCTTATGTCCAGGTGGCATTCCCAGTCAGTTTATGAGAGGAGCTTGTAGACCCATATTTTTTCTAGTCTGCAGCCTTTGTAGTTCCACAAGATGGTGCTTACAACTCAAATCAAAATGGAAGTATTTCCCCTCCTCTTAAATTCTCTGCTGTTAAATCTCAAATGAGATCCAGTGTTTCTGTGGAGAGGGCTCGTATGCTGCAAACTACGTGATATTTGTTCTGTGGAGAGGGCTCGTATGCTGCAAACTACATGATATTTGTTAGACAGTATGAAAAATCCAATTGAACTTAAAGCACAGGTACCAAAATACATCAGTAAAACACAGTTTCTGATGCATTCATTTTCCCTTTTGTTTGTGTTTGTTGCTTTAATTTATAAAGTCAAATAATTTATAATGCCTGGTAATGAATTATATGGGAGATAGGTCAAGTTTTGTATTCAGATTCATAAGTGCCTTGCTCTGACTTTGAGCAAAGAATGGTACGTGTGCAAATCTAAGCAGCTTTTATTGATTAATGGGGAAAAAAGACATCTTTTACTTAGTGGTTACACTGATTTATGTCTTAGGAGTGTGTTACTTCTCTATTCCTCTTAGCTGAAGCCAGTAAAATCCAGTTGATGAGGTCCATGGCTTCCTTTTATTTTAAATTCAGCATTAACACTATTCTCTGCAGTGTTCAGACCAGCAGCTATCTGTCTGCATGTTCAGATGTATTGGACTGGGAAATATTTTTATAGATATCTGGCACGCGTGAACTCTGCGTGTGCGGGCACAGAGAGTTGTTTGTCTAAATGTGGAAATGAGTCTTTGAAAAGATGTCCCATTTCCTACCATTACAAAAAATATAGGTGAATTATTGGAGAGATGGCTTTACCCAAAGCAAAAATTGTATCAATGATACATTTATATTGTATTTTAGATGTTTTTTAAAGACCACATTAAAGCCTTGACTCAACTGAGATGGCCTGAATCTGATTAGAGCACATTAGCCACTGCCCTGGAGAGGAGAACTGGGAAATGTAGAAAAACGATTGGACTCTAGGATTATCCACAGAAGGTATAGATACAGGATTGATGGTTTGTCCTGGCAGTTCATGGGAGGTAGTTACATTTTCAGTTAGTAAAATCCAGCATGCTATTTGGATGCAAAATTCATTTTCGTGAAAGCTCTGGTCTGCAATATAAAGTACTGCATACTTAAATTATGTTAAATACCAATGCTGGGTGGGGAGAATTTAGGAAGTGCCATCTCTGTGTTATTTGTGAAGTTTTAATTGTTCATGTCTTGCTCAGAAAATGAAAAAATTTTATGGAAAAACAGAAAGCTTGTCTGTGGAACTAGAATGTACTTGCCAAAGGAAAATTTAATTGAGGTAGCTGTGACAACAACTTAAATGCTTGATTGTATCTTCTTGTAGCATTTTAATTTTTTTAATTCTAGGGTTATTTTTTATTCCAAGGTAAAAGATAGGAGTATTCTATTTTATGTGATTGTAGCCGTGTGCTGTCAGCAAAACTTGAAATCCCAAAAACCAGAGTGTGCTCCTGCTCCTACTGATGAATGCAGCCAGGTTGCATGGCTCAGAGGCTTCCTGCCCTGGTGTTGGGACAATGCTCGGGGAGGTCCCCACCTCCGTGGGTGCTGTTGGTGGGCAGGGTGCCACCCTTCTCTGTGATGGCTCCTCCTGAATCCCCGGCACAGCGAGCGAGTGATGCTGCTTCAGCGGGGCCCTACCTCCTTTGGGTGGTTTTGTATGAGACTTTGATTTCACTGAGGCAAATAGATAACTAAGGGAAAATAACATTTTTCATCATTGTGTTGTCAATTGAAGTTAAAAAGGTTTGTCATCAATCAGAAAAAGCCTATCTGTGAGGTTTGGGATCTATAAAATAAATAGGTTTACAAAGGAAGAAGATATTTCAGTACCCTGAATGTAGCAGCTGCTGCCTCCTCCATAATGCAGTGTGAACACTAGCGAGTTTGTCCTGTCAAGGGACTGCTTTTTCACAAAGCATCACGTAGGTAATACAGATATAAGAAATACTATTGCTATACTGTAATTCTAGAAGCCCTGCAAAAGCTATTTAACATCAGATAAGAAATACTGTTCACTGAGAGAAAGGGAATTTGAGAGCTAGCTACAGTAGTAGCTACAGACTTCAAGGTTCTCCCAAGGAAAAGAAAGGCAATGCTAACTAAGCAGGTTAGAAAAAAGCAGAATACAGCCTTGTGTGCTGTTGTAATGACTGTGTTGTTCATGCAGTCATTCCAAGGTCTGTTTATGCATCTGCTCAAAATGTTTGGTTTGAAATCAGATATCAGAAGTTTCATGAATCCATTTCACTGATGCAGCACAGATTACAGCTATGCAAGCCAGGGCAAAACTTAGTAATATTCTAGCCTCATATAGTTCGAAATACGGTTTGATAAGTATACTGTGACTACCAGATGCAAAGTGTGATGCATCTGAGTTAAGGCAGTGCAGAGAGGTACATAGCTTTTTCATAAAGACCTTCAATAGTTGTGGCTCCCGTATTTTGCCTATGAAGATAGGAAAAGGCACCTTAAATTTTTGAGCAGGTTTGAGGAGAGCTGCCTTACTGTACAATAAAAGTTGCCTTGTTTAATCTTAAAATATCTGCAAGTATAGCTGGAAAGTATTGCACTGCAACCCAGTATAATCCACTATCAAATTGCTTAACATTTGAAAACTGAGCTCTGTCTTTAGGAATTATGCATCCTACAGTTTCCTCCCGCTCTCCTGTCTAGAATTCCTAGGGAGCCATACGAGCACTGATTCAGTCTCTGAAGCTGCCCTTTTCTCTTCCTTTGTAGTTCTAATGCAACTTCAGAAAGCATACGTCTTAAACGTGGCCAGCATCTCACGTGTGTAATACATATAAAGGGATGCAAAATCAGTAGCAGTGCTTCAGGGACAGCATTAATATTTAGCCAAGCTGCCAGCGCTACAGTGAGAACTGAGAGACATTTTTATACATCTGTGCTGACAAATGTAAGCCCTGTTTGGAATGCAGTTTGCACAGCTGTCCTCAGCCCCCAGCAGTATGGCAAAAATTATCTTGATGAGATCATTTTTTATTCATTTTATTAATTTTCCTCTGTTTGGGGGAAATTCCTGCATAACCCCAATGCAGAGGAATGTTTACCCCTTCCTGATGTAACACATCTTGAGGTTATTACATCTAACATCTGAATGCTCTCCCTGTTCTTGGAAAGCACTATTCACAGCCTCAGCGCTGTTGCAATAACAAAGTTGAGGCAATACGACTTGTAGTGTTACTGCCCTACCTAAAATTTGAGGAGAAAAGGGTTGCGGAAGCTTCTTGTATTTGCTACGCAGACATTTCAATGTGGAGTTAAATCTGTGACAGTTTGGTATCTGATCAGAGCACTGACCTCTAAGAAAGCTGGAAATTCAGTGGATTATATAAATTATTTTATAATTTGTCCAAGCCTTGATTTGATGCTATTGCATAGCTTGGAGTAAAAGTTAAGTAAGAGAAATCATTTGTGATTTTGCTGTCACTGTTGTAAAGGGACTGTGCACTTAAGATTGTGTAGCTCATGGTGTCTTCTGCTTGATGTTTGAAAACACCTGGTGCCTTCCAAAAGGAAGTTGATAGGGAGGAACCTACTGAATAGAGCATATACTGGAGGTTGAAGCAAGACTTTGGTCATTTTCCGTGACAAATGCATGTTAATATTTGAACTGGGAACATCACTCTGTAACTCTGAAAGGCTACTGTTTAGCAGTCTTTTGACCATTGCTGACTAGTTTCTGTCCTAACAGTGAGGCCATGCTTCATACTGAGACTGGGGATCACTTTTGAGTGGTGCTGAAATCAACCACAGCTACAGTCACTCATTTGTCTTTGGTTGGGCTTGTTGCATTGTAACATTTTTACATCATTGTAATGATTATGAGAGATTTGAAACTTGCGGGTTTCCTTGAAAGTCCTTCCAAAGTGTAATTTAAAGACATTTGAGGTACTTTGAAATGCCAACTTTTAAAGGAGGAAAGGTTCATCAGTCCTGGCAGTGCCTTGGAGGACAGCAGGCTGTGGCCCTGTGCGAGCAGCATGTTCTCCCATACAGCATCTGTAGGCAGGGTTCAGATTGACTTTACGTGGCCAGGGCCTAGTGCTCATTGGCTTCTTGTTTTAACCTCCCACTGACTCTGATGCTGAATGCGGTTTGCCTGCAGGGCAGCTCTAATGCTCCTAGATCTCTCAGAACAGGTAGAGATGGGGTTGGGTGTGATTTCAAGTGTTCCCTTTGTCTACCTTTATCCATAATTGTCTTTGCTAATCTATTCCTGCCAATTTCTTATTTTTTTCTATTTTTTTTTGTCCAGTATTCTTAAACTCTATATATGTTAGAAATGCCAACATTCATATGCAAGCTATATTCATGTCAGTTTTCTCGTGAAAGTTTGACCTTGTCTGCACACATTTTTACATTGTAATAATTTGCCCGTAGTCTTGATCATAATATTGCTCCATCAAATTGTTTCCACTGCATTTGGGAACAGATTCAAAGGATTAGCTATAGTTAATTCAGTGGTTCTGTTTTTCTTCTTTTGTATAATGCCCTGCACCATCTCTAAACAAAGATTAGCACGTCACTAGACTTATGTGAAAGCTGTGTTAGGTTCTATTTATTTCAGAGGGCGTCAGGCACCTCATGTGCCCGTGGTATGTGGATACACTTGCATACTGCTCTTGGTATTCAAGTTAAGTCTACTCCTGTTTTCATTCGAATTGTTCCTTTAGGTGGTCTTAAGAAATGAGCAATTTCAAGATGTAAAGTGAAACATTTTGTTCACAGTGAGGTTTATTTTGGCTCAGGTCTTGCAGAGACAGTCAATTGTCAGGTATCCTGGATGACTAGTGCTTTTGCAGTATTAATCTTGGAATGATAGACGTTTCTTCTTCTGTGCAGAAACCATGTCTGAGCATTTTGAAACCATCTGGCAGTTCTGTGGCTTCGTATCGCAGTTATGTTCAGAATAAGCCTAAAAGATAGACAACAGAGAGCGAGAGTGTTTGGAACGGCTTATTTGCCAGCAGTCACATTTCTGGTGCTTAACCCAACTTTAGGATGAAATACTTTGCTGTTGTCACCATGAATCTTAATGATTAATTCTTTGCTCCTGGCAATCCTGGAATATGGAATATTGCTAGAAATAGGATTCAGACTAAGTGAAAGCCAACTTTTTGACACGTGGATGCCATATACAAATGGATAGTATACTTTATGTAACATTCCTCTGATAGTTTCAACTAGGGTTTTTTTGTATGTTCTTAAAAAACTGAAAAAGTGATTTCTGGACTGTTCATTATTTTCCTGTGCTGTGGTGCAATAATAAGGTTAGCCAGTGATTTTTGTTTCTGTATGTGTGTTTACATACCTATGCATCTGTGGAACCATCAATGGCCACTGATTTCACTAGCCTTCTAGTATTATTTTCTGGTAGCAAATAGGAGTTCCATATTTACTGAAAATGCTGAGCTCTACTGTTCAGATCCAAGGAATATCTACTTTTTGGAATCCTCTGCTCCAGTGAACTATGTCGAAGAAGGAATAAAGCAGTTGCTGCTTTCAGTTTTTACAAAACCCCAGTTTTCAGCATGACTTGGAACAAGATGCATGGCATGCAACGAGCCATCTGATTAATCAGCAGAGATGCAAACATCAGCAATGCTTCAAGATGATATAGGAAGATCTGGTATCATGTCTCCTTGTGCTTTCCGTATATAGTTCTTTGCCCTTGCTCTTCCACTCATGTCCATGAGAGTTCATGTGAGGTCTGTGGTTTGACTAAACATAGGGCTGCCTGGAGTCTCTGGCTTTTGGGTTTTCCCTTCCTAATTGGCTTTTACTAGTTATTTTTCAAGCATGATGGTGTCAAGTCAATTTGCTGAGGAGTCGATCATGTGATTTTCATCATGATGCTTATGTAAACGCTGGTTCTAGCTTGCAGCTTTATTAGCCCATTTTTTTTTCAAAGGCTTATTGAGGTGCTGTCCATAGCAAATCAATGACATGGGTGTCTTCTAGGTGATCAGTGGGAGAGAAAGAAATCTTAATAAAGCCAAGGTCTTTTAGCTGGCTTAACTGAGGCTGCTTTTCTTAGTGCTTAAAGGATGGTATAATGAAACTCTGCTGCTCTCTTTAGTTCTTTAGGATTTGAAGAGTGCAGAGTGGTCTTGACAGCAAGAATTTGCCTTGATAAGTATTTTCTTAAGCTCCATTTTCATACAGCAGCTGATTATGGGCTGTCTGCGATATTGTGGCTGTGGCTTTGCAAAATTATCTTTCTCTAGGATACAGGTGAAGATGCACTTTTTGTCATGTAGAAATTACTGAGGTCGCAGTGGTGGAAGCTTTGAGTGATGTATGGTCCATTTTGGACAGGAAGTTTGGGTTAATCTTACAGTCTGTATTCCACTTGGTCATGGTCATTCCTGTTCCTGGGGGATGGTGTTATTCTGGGGGAGAGATTGCTGATGATTTAGCCCCAGGGTAGCTGGAAGTTAAAGGATCTTTGGAAAGCTGGGCATGGAAACCACACCTAATGGATGAAAATGAAACAAAAAGTGCTCTTTCAGAAAGCTTGGGGTGATTAGCAGGGCAGACTGGAAATACGTAACCTAGTCTGATAGCTTAAGGGAACAATACAGGGTTAACAAATGGAATTTGAAGTGGTTTTGTAGATAGTGGTTTCGGATGCTTTGAGCATACCACTCATACCACACATGTGTCGCTTATTTTAGTCCCTAATCCCAAGCACCCTGTCCCCTGCTGTTGGAAACAGCATATACTGGGGGGGCGAAGTGCTGATGGTGAGGTAACAGGAGCTGTTATGGATCTTGACAGAGTAAACACTGCAGCGCTTCGGTGTGTGTCTTTCCTGGGCATTTTGAATATCTATAATGTGCTGAATTTCGCAGGTCACAGCAGGGTTGGCTTTGAGGCGTGCTGTTTCGAAGTGTTTGGAGACCTCGGAAAAATTACTGCAGGCTATCCTCTAAACGTGATCGCGTTTCAGTCTGAGGTTTGATCCTAGCTGCTGCTGAGGAAGAATAGGATGAGACCACAGGCTTCCTGTTCGTTCATTTGGAAGGCCTTTGAAGAGAAATTTTAAGTACCTTGTAGCAGAAGTTACAGGATTTCCTTTTTTCACTTCTGCAGAGCTTTAGATTATTTGGCGTGATGGCAGATGAATATCCTTGTCAAAGTGAAGTAAAAAAACCCTACAGATTTTGTAGGTAGTTTCCACTCAAGAGATTATTTCTAGAGGAGAAAATTGTATTTCATCTTGCTGTGTGACTTCAATTTAATTAATGTTTGGAGTATTGTTTTTTCTATCCTTATTTTGTAAGTTGGTGTTTTTTGTATTATTGAAAGAAAATGTATGCTTCTGACTAGATTTCTAATTCTGTAGATATTTTAGCAGATGAACAGGGAACTATTTCGTGCACACCTGGTTGCTGTATGTAGCCTTTACAATGTCTACTGGTTTAAAGTCTCATTGGGGCACACGTTAGCCCTTGTATTAATGACTAGAGCAGAATTTTAGATAATTATATTAAATCTCTTAGATACTACCCCTGGTTTCCTTGATATAAGAGGTTTCTAAAACTGAGGACCCTTCATTAGGTGTAAATTGCATAAGCAGACATCTGTGCTGATGCTGTTTGTCAATGATTTGCTCTCTGAACGGGTGCCTGAAGTACCACAGAGCTATAAATCCCCTGCTCTGGTGGGTTTCAACTGACTCTTTTGAAATGTCATCCACTGCAGTTTCAGAAAAAAAATAATAATTCTATTTCTTCTTGCAAAATCCGGATCAGTAACTCCAGATTATGGTTTAAACTGTTTCAGCTCATCTTTCTAATTCTTGGGAAGATATTTATATTGTTTGTATCTCATGTCAAATCATGTTTTTCTTTCTGCTGAATTCTGCCATGTGTTGCTTTGTTTGCAAGTCGCTTCCAAGCCAGTAATCATAAGCACTCCATCTGGTTGGGGAGCAGAGTAGTGATAATGTAAAAGGACATTTCCACTATTCTGTTTAAAAGAATCCTCCATCTGTACCAAATCTGCCATTTTAATGAGATTGTAAAGGGGTTTTGTTGTGTTTTTTTCTTTTCAAAGAGGGGAGGAGATTGATTGTTGAGATACTTTTTTTTTTTTTTTTTTTTTTTTTATTTTTTTTTTTTTTTTAACGCTTTCAAATGAATAATGCTCATTTTTAAGAGGATGAAACCCATGTAAGATGCATCAGACGAAGATTTTTTCTTTTCTTTTCGATGCCCAGACACACGATCTCCTTTTACAGCTCCATTCGCTGCATGCTCAAATTATCATACATTTTTTTTTTTTTTTTTTTTTACTTTTTTTTTTCTTGTGTATCTACTCATTATGTGATTGTATCCAAGGCCCTTTCTCTTTCCAAAGCTGAGAATGACTATAGGAATTTGCAGTTCATATAATTCAGGATGCAAAGTAACAAAAGAATCCTGAAAATTTTACCCAAAGTCTTAAACAAATTGATTTTGCCATTAGTATTGAGCCTTTCCTTTGTGACCCTTTGTTAATGGCATGCATGTGAGAAATCATCTTGAATGCTGTAAGACTGATCTACAAGGTTAAAAAAAATACAGTTTCACTATGATTTATGACGTGAGCTTTTAGTAATCAGAGCTGAATTGATGGATGTGAATGTGCTGAGATGACTTTTTGGTGCTGGCAGATTTTCATTTTTCTTTGTGCTTCTGTTTTGTAATTCTGATCGTTGCTCTTTTTAAATTAATGGAGAGAGAATTCAGCAAGTTCTCTTGTGAGAGCATCACAACCTAAACCAGGACAATTTTGTGGAGGTTAATAGTCAACGGTCTGGGTCAGTCATCCACCGGTCTCCTACTAATGTGAACTCAAAAAGCCAAGAGCCAATGACTAGAAAAACAAAGTAGCTCTGGCAGAATAAATGAGCAGGCGATGGGTGGGGGAGAGCAGTCTCAGAGGAGCTCCTGGAGGAAGCAGGCTGTCACCCAGACCATGCTGGCACCATCCACAGAACCTGGGCTGCCAAGGGAACAAGGGGCACAGCCCATGGGTAAGACAGACACACACAGAGACTGTGTTGAATCCTTTTATCTAAAAGCTTTGTTCCTCCTTTCCAAACAAGCAGTAATTCTGCTTTAGGAAAGCCGTTGGATTGCCAGTTCAGTGTCACCAGTCACTAACCCCCCAATCCTGACAGGAGGTTGCAGTTCACGAGTGGCACCCGTGGGCATGGGGACACCACCCCACAGTGGTCTTGGTCTTCTGGACAGACTCTCGTGAGTTTCCATAAAACTGTCCAATTTAATCCTTTTATCTACAAAAAGAACTATTCTGCGAGTTTTAAATTTAATGTGATTCCCTTGAATCCCATTACAGAAATCATCTTATTTCCTTTCTCTTTATTCTCTGGCACATTTTCAAAGGCAGAAAAATGGTATTTAGGTGCCTGGCTCTTATTCAGAGCCAACTCCTCCTCAGTTAGAAACAAAAATCAGTCACTGGATAGTAACCCTGGGCTCCTGAGTTTCTAGAACTGGGATGTTTCCTTTATGGCTTTGAACTGTTAATTCTCACTCCTCAAAACAAATAGTAATGCTAAGTCAAAATTCAGCTTTAGAAATGAATAGTACTTTGTGGTGGTGTTGCAGCTTGCTGTAATGACATTGCTGAGGTAACTTTGGGACAGATGATGGAAATCTCTGCTGCAGGGAGCTCTGCGCAGATGTCAGTGAGGTAAATTCATTTAAACTGACTTGGTCATTGTCTTGTCTTTAAATGGGATGGAAGGCTCCTCCACCCCTGTAGACAGCTGCTGGCTTCTCTCTATTTAGTCAGTGGCAGAAGTGAGTAGTAGTCATAGATCCTATAATGCCATAAGCAAAAACATGCAGAAGCAGATAGTAGTTAATATAGTGTATCGGCAGTGGCATTAATGAAGTCGTTTCAAGCTAGATTATCTTAGCACATGGCCTACAATATCTATGTAATGATAAATTTGGGCCTTGAATTTTGCACCTTCTGAAAGATTTTACATAGATAATTAACAACCAGTTCTGCATTATAACACAAGAGCACAAACCTACTACCTGGCGGCTGGGCTCTAGTGGATGCAAACAGGATGAAATGTTTCTTAACATTTTGAAATTATCCTTAAAATAATTTACATATAGATTATTTTCTTTCATAGGCAAATAAGGCGTTGGACATACTTGGCACAAAAATATTAGACCTTGATTGTTTATTTTCTCCTCCTCTTACCCTTTGTTGTTCTTCTGTACCAGTGAATACCGGAGCACAGCTCGTGTGAGGTGAGGTGTGTACCAGGCAAGTGTGGTGTGTGCTGGGCAGGTGCTTGTGGTTAACTGACCAGATTTCAGTATTCCCTTTCCCAGAAGGTGGACACTTTAAAGCCACCCCTAATGTCAGTAAGTGTAGGGAAGCACGCAGAAAATTCCTGCTACTGGCAATAGCTTGTGTTGCAAAGAAGAGATCTGCTTTACTGAAATTGTGAACCTCTCTCTGGGTTTCCCTCTGAAGCAAAATGATTTTGCTCTTGGTACTGCTTTTAATCTCTCTAGTTTAGGAAGTCAAAATAGTTTATAAAAAGTTTATATAGAAAGCAGCCTTTTAGTTCAGGAAAATAGCCTCTAGAACCAACGACACAAATCTATCATAATTAGTCATCAGAAAATCTGAATAAATATAAAATTACCATGGAGTAGGAGGCAGGCATATGTGGTATTCAAAACACACGGAGTGTAAAATGATGTTATTGTTGCCTTTAGAAATAGTTCAAAGTAGTCTGCATTAGAAAGAGCTGATAAGCAGAATGACAAAAGCTTGTTTCATGAGTGATTCCAAGCAGCGGTGGTTTTCTGATCAGCTGATGCTGCAGCTATTTTGGGTATTCCACAGATCATGATTACATACACGGGGAATGATTGGAGGCAGCAAATATGGTAAGTGAGCCAGGAATCCTGGGACATGCTCCCTTCCTAACTTAATAGTCTTACAATCACTTGTCCTTTGCCATTTAAATAGCCAAGGGAAGTCCAACAAGTGACTGTGCTTAGTTCTTTTTTCTTTTTTTTTTTTTTTTTTTTTTCCAAAAAAGAAAAAAAAAGAAAATCACTTCCTGAGGCTGCTATTTTTAGCGATGGAGCAGTGTCCAAAGTGTTAACTAATTGAGTCATCAGGTTTCATATCTGGCCACAGAAAATGGCAGTGGAAGAGGGAGAATGCTTTCCAGAACAAGTAAGCATTTGTGGATTCTGAAATAAGAGTGAAGTCTGCATATCGAGTTTCTTGTATTAGTGTTTTAAATCTTTGATTGTATGAGGCAAAGCTGGATGTAGGAAGGAGGTACGTTTTGGCTTGTTTGGTGTATTTTGTTTTCTGACGGTTGGATTACGGTATAGGCTGAGGCGGCAGTCAAATGGTATATGGAATTATTTGTTCTCTCTCCTCTTACGAATGGCTACATTCTGTTCAGGACACTCTGTGGAAGACACTTATTAAAATTTCAGAAACATTTTGTAATGTTTTGTTCTGTCATCAGGGCCTTAAGTAACCTAGATATGCGTAACAAATTTATTCAGTGAAATGTTTTAGAAAATCTTGCATATTTTGAAAACAGTGAACTGAAATCTATGCTTTTAAGGTGTATTTATCAAATAACACACCTCTTCTACTGACAATCCATAGGTCAATTAAACTTCAAAGGGAGCCTGCTGCTACTATGCTAGTAGTGACCTGTAAGGAGGCACCCGTCTCACTCTTACTCTCAGGGATAGTCCCAGTGACCTCCAAAGTGCTCCCTGTGTGATTTAAAAATTCCTCAAGGGAGTAAGCTGCTGTGAAGTGACAACCCTGTACTCTGTGAACTAGGCTCTGAGGTTCTTCATAGCTTGAGTTATTCACATCAGTTAAAAAACACAAAAAGTTAAAACAATTGTCCTCCAGGCTGCTTTACTGCAGAATTAAAATACTGGGTTCCCAGGAAAGTGTGGTATCACGTCGTTAATATTGATGAGTTCCAAGCTTTGTGGAAGCATCAATAAATGGCAGTATTTATTTATTTTAGTTAGAGGTATTACTGGCGGTAGCTTCCAGCAATTTACTAGCTAATGCCCGTGTCAGCAATAGCTTTGTGCTCTGAAAAAATACTGCAATGAGTTCTCTGAAACGTGTATGTTGTTTACTTGTTGTCAACATAGTACTGAGTAGTTACTCCCTGTTAAAAACCATCTTTGAAACTCTGGTTGGTTTCTGGTGATGCTGTTCTTGTTCATAAATTCATTTCCACCAGTAATTTCAAAACTATGAAAACATTTATTTTGGGGTACTTTGTGAAGCAATTTCTTGTGGCAGAAAGTTTTGTTGGATTCAGGTGTTTTATGGTACTTGATTAAACATTTTTTCTCCCCCCAGTCCTGGGAATGTTATTTACTTTCTCCTGTTGTGTTTTGGGTTTGGGTGTTTTTTTGGTTTTTTTTCCACACGGTAATATCAGTCTTTGGGGTGATAAACGTCTGGACCGGTGCTTTATATGAGCCCCAGTAGTACAGAACTTGATGCAGTCCTGCTAGTTTCTGCGTGCAACAGTTTGGAGAGTAGGGCAAACTGGAAACCTGGCTGCTGGGGAGCTGTGGCGTTGGCAATGTGCTTGTCCGCGGTACGCTCTGCCCTCTGTGTTGCAAGAGAATGGTGTTTGCTCTTCATTTACGGGGTTTTGTTAGAAGTTGCATAGGAACTGGTCTTTTTGTTAGTATATACATCATTTATTGAAGATGTAGTAGTGATTTGAAATGGAGTTGAGTGATGGAGAAGGGGTACAGTATGTATTTGTTTTGCAAGTTGTTTTTTTCTTGCTAATGTTAATAGTAAATTCTGATTCTCACTCCATACATATCTAAGTCTCCTATAGGTTGCCATGTATGTTTTAGTTGTAAGGTGAGAAACAAGCCACTGGGTGTTTATCCTGTAGATTTGCTGTTCAGAAGTGATACTTTAATTAATGCTGTATAGTAATGGCTTATTCTATCATCAAATGCTAGGGGAGATTACTGTATAGAGCTGGTAGGCAGTATTGTTGGCTGTAATTTATTTTTGTAAGCATATAATAAATTGATCTTCACTTTAATGGTTAAACTAAAAACAAATTCTAAATCAGTGCTTATTAAAATAGTAAAGTTAAAGTCTTTTAGCCTGGTTTGAAAAGCATTACTTCATTAGTGAAATATCATCTTTTACTTTGGTTAAACAATGATGTGTTTTCCAAACATACTTTATTCTGATGCTAGGAAGCAGTGGTAATGTTCAGATAAAAATAAACTAGGAATTCTGTTTAAGGTGAAGTAAAATGTTCAAATAGTTCTGGTTTTATTTTCGTCAAAAAATGAGAAGTTCCTCCCGTGATGTTCAGATCATCATGGTTCAATGTTCAGATCATCAGAAGGGCTCTTCTACAGAATTCCAACTTGAGTGCACCATGGCTTTGAAAGCCAGGAAAATACTAGTTCAGAGATTGTGCAAAAATAGCACCGTCTAATCTGCAGTGATTTCTCTATGTATTTGGTAATTTCTTCTTTCTTTAAGAATAAAATGGAGCTGTATTGTTATCTCAAAGACCCCATACAGCTAAGACTGTTCTCACCATCACTGTTTTCATCTTGTTCATACAGGTAAATCCCGATCCTAGCCTTGCCCCCATGGTGGTTTAGACGATGACTCGTTTCAAAATAGAATTGTGTATTTAAAGTCATACTCGAGTCTACTTTAAAACTCCTGATAACAGTTACAGGGTTCTGATTTGTAGTTTTTTGCTCACAGATTTTGGTGCTTGGGCTGGGAAAAGCAATTTTTCCACTGGAATCTGAGTAAATTCTCAAATCTGGAATAAGTGGAGCGAGGAACAAAACATTTTGTAAAATAATTTACATTTCCTGTGTATGCCACTGAATACATTTAATCTAGACAACACCAACAAAAGCTACCACAGAACTTTCCATGCCATTTCACAAACCTGTAACAGTGAATGTCAGTATTTAATGACGGAGGAGGAGGAGAAAGGGAGCTGGGGAGGCTGGTGGCTCTCCTGTGTCCAGCCCCACTGCTCCGTGCAGAGCACACAGCGCCGTTGCCCACGTCATATGGCATCATGCCTGGTAGAAAGAAGACAAGTTTTCCTCAATGTTTCCAACAGTAACAAGCAGCAGCGTAACACCTGCTCTGCCTTGCTCTGCCTTGCCTTTCTGGTTTATAGTAACGCGGTCGACTACAGAACAGATCTGGGTCATATCCCTGACAGCAGAATCAAATGGAAAGTGCCATACGGCAGGTTATGGTCAAGCAGGGAGATTCAGCTCCTGTAGAAGGATGTGACCAAGCCAACACAGCCCAGAGTGTTCACTGATGGTTTTCTGCAATGGGTCTCATACATCTCTGGAGTGCACTTAAAATTGTCTCCTGGCAGGTTGCTCAGTTCCTGCCTTTAAGAACTGTTGATCTCTCCTGTGTGCAATTGCCCTCATGAGTTTGAGAAGTGCCAGCTGGGTTTTTCTCCTCCTGAACAACCAAAACTACCTCAGCCAGTCTCTGACTCTGGGGAAACATTTGAATCCTTCAGTTTATTGGTTCCATCGATTTTTTTTTCTCATTGTACCAGAGCATATATATTTCACAACATTTCTACAAAGAGGCATCAGGACAGATTGTTCTGTGAATGTTATGAGCTCTTCTAAGGTAAATTGCTATGACAAAGCTCTAACCAGCCCTGCAGAACTGACTGCTACCAGGTTTATGGCTGTGTTGCAAATCTTGCCCCAGGTCCTCTTAGTACCTGGAAGCTCTTTAGATAATTTCCACTGACCTTTCAAGTTCGTATCTGCCATGTGAGCTACATGGGCTTTTCCAGCTGAAGTTCTGTTCAACAAGGTATTCAGGTGTGTAAATTGGAAGAGGTTCTTAGCTTCTGACAGAGGTCGTAATCCCTGCTAGGAAACAACTGTACTGTGGCACTTACAAAGGTTTGTACTTCCTGTAACAATCCGGAACAGTGTGTCAAAAAATGTAAAACTCCAGTAGATAGCTTTGAAACTAGCCATTCAAATGCCTTTAAGTCTACAAAAGCATAAACTTTAATTGTGCAAATTGGTGTGTTTCTGCATATATTTTTACCATTTCAGAAATGCCCTGACCAGTTTACTTCAATCTTTCATTTTAATGTTCAAAAGTCCAAGGCAGAATTATTTTGGTTTTGAACGAGATGCATTCAAAAACAGGTATGAAGTGGAAAGGCAGAAAGAGAGCAGGAAACTTCTGACTTGACTGTACTGAAAGCTCTTAATAACCTCTTCTGTAGCTACACAACTTATGTAGCTTCTCTATAGTTCCTGTAGCTTGTTAATGACAGTATTTTTAGGGAATATTTATGTACATTACATTTCCACTGACATGCAGTTTGGTCCACTTTATTACCAGTAACTTCCCCTTTACCACATGTGATTGAAGCATATTTATATAATATCTTTGTAGTGACCTCATTTTGAGTGAACAAAATCTCTCTCCCTAAAATCAGCAATATTGTAATGATTTAGGTTTATACTAATTTTTTTCTCCATCTGAAAATATAGACAAATAAATAGACGTTTAAAATGTTTTGAAGAGGGTTGCTGAATTTTTTATCTTTTCTTTCTGGATCTTGATTCTAAAATCAGAATCACACAGAGAGCAGGAGGTGGACCGACTGACATAATTCATGCAGTGATCTGAAGAATGTGACTTTAGCATGGAAATGGCTTTAAATTTGAGCCTGAGACGTACCTAAATTACTTCCATGCTCATTGGGTAGTCAGTTTCCGAGAGAAAAATAGCAGGGATGAGATCAATGGCATCTCATCTAGCTTGACATATAAGAGAATTATTATCTTCAGGTGAATATAAACATAAGAAGAAACCCTTGAAGCACAACCAGCACTTCTCTAGCTCTTTGTGACTGTGGTAGCAGTTATGAAAGCCAGTGATTTATTTTTCACTTGTAAGTGTATGATAGGAAAACTTTGGAGAGTGAGAGATGAGTCATTACAGGCTCAGAAGTTTCTTCTTGGAGTTTGAAGTAAACTTCTGGAAGTTGAGGCCATCAGCCTGGAGAATGAATCTTGAATTTTAGATGCTCAAATCTTTTGCCTTCAGTTGTATCAGATCTTTTTCATTGATTATACATGAGAGTTGGTCACAAAGGGCCTGGTCCTTTGCCTGATTGCGCACTTGTAATGGAGTACAGTGATTCACTGGTAAGACCAGGGATTCTACTGGTTTTAGGATCTTGAACAGACCGTATCCCAATTTACCTAGTCATTCAAGTTTGTCTCATCATACAGGGTGGTCTGATAACTGAAAAGTCAGTATTAGAGGAAACTTATTTTCCTGTTAAAATAATTCTTGTGTTTTGTTGTTCATATACTTAGAAAGATTGTGTCATGCAGATGTGTATTGACTTTGTAGTCCTGGAAAATTAGGATCTTGCTTTTGGTGTTACTAATTTAACACATTCATACTAGTAATTGTTTTCATAAATTCTTCAGATGAAGCTGACACATCAAACTTGTTTTTCAAAATCTCAAAACCACATCTGTGCAAACTGGCAATGCGTATTGGAAGTTACATAGGCCCTTGCCTCCTGTCTGGACATTGTCCCTGTGGGACAGGTTTGATCTCAGTTCAGGTGTTTGCTGTTAGGTTTTCAGATGTTAATTTTCTTAGAATTGCCTAAATTTGTGGTCTGCTGAAGAAGACTGCATGCATAAAGTCGAAGCAACTTATGCAGTAGGAAAGCTGCATCGTAGCTTCACAAATGTTTGTCATTGCAAGCAGACAACTTGCTTTAGACCTTTTGATGCTGTTAAAGGCAGTGATAAACACCTCGTGTACTGGAAACTGTGAAATGTTCTTGTATGTACCAGACTTAGCATCTCAGGGGCTGAGTCCCTTTCAGCCATCTTCCACTCCAATGCAGGTGGTTCATTTTTAGTGATAACAGGAAGCACAGATTCAGCATTTTGCCAAGACAGACTGTAACAGGTAGAGTGGTGCAAGTGATCTGAAAATGGTATATACTAAACCTGCACGTTGGAGACTTACCTTGTCTTGTTGGTCTAGCAAGGAAAGAGTCTTATTTGTTTGCTTGGATATTTTCCTGGTTTGGTCAAAGATTTCTAGAAAGGAGGAGATGAATCTAAAACGTGTTTTCCACTCTGTTTTGAACTGCTTAAATGTGTGATTTTTCAGAAAATATTTTTTTTTTCCTCTGCCGGCATGTTAAGATTGACTACTGTACAGGGATGGAGTCTCAGTGGTTGCAAATACAGTTGATTATAGATTCATAAGAAATTTTTGCAGAAAAGTGAGGTGGTTTAGTCTCCACTGGTGTGACTAAAAGGGGGATTTCTCACAGCCTGAAACTGCTGTAGTTTTTAACGTGTGGAAAACATATTGTAGTTACATGGTTGGAATAGGGCCAGTTATGGGGACATTCCAAATACTATAATATTTTTTGGCTACTTTATCATGCACAATACAGTAATATGATCAAAGAAAGTTGATTATTAAGTTGCATGATAAGGCAAAGAATTAGAGGGATTTGTTTGGTTTTCCGACCAATAATTAAATCTTTTCTCATTCTGCAATCATATTCAAAATAGCTGGCCTTCCCTAGATGAAAGATGTTTCCTTTGAATTGTCAGGCAGTAGGAATGGAGCTTTTCCTGTTGCCCTGTGGTTGTGTTTAGGGCTGTGATCCCAAAAGCATCTCTCTAAAGGATAATTAACAGCAGAAGTGCAGATAGCAGTTGGCCCCAGGCTGTCACATTCTTATCAGAAGAAAACAAGTATGGTACTATGGTATGTAAAGCATGAATACAGGCGTAGTTGTGTGCACAAAGATCATCTCATCCAGTGCAACCAGTGCCCTTTCTAATACAGAAAATACAAGAGAAATTATCTAATACAGATTTAGTTATAAGGTCATAGGGAGAGACAAACGATACAGCTGCTTGTGGAATGGAGTCCCCCCAAGAAAATGGTATGGCTGGTTTATTTCACTTGGTTCACACTTTAATTGCCAATATAGTTTATTTGAAATAAACTTTCATCCCTTCCCAAGTGAGTGTAATATATTTGCTTGGAGGAAAATTTTAATTTCCAGTGTAATGCTTAGTGTCCATCAGAGTTGAGCCTTATTGCAAAAAAATGCCATCAGTTGCAGTAAGCCCACCCTTATGAAAATAAGCAAAAATGTTGTCATCTGTTTCCTCAGATCATCTCTGCTGCAAGACTAGTTCTGTTGAGCACATTCCCAAATGAAAGTAACATAAGTTCATACCTTAAAATGAGGTCATTGCTTCCCCCCACAACAAATGTTAGGCATGGTTAGCATCTTTTTGTTGGGACTCAAGCCAGAATGCATCCTGTTCCTGCACAATGGGAACCTGCTGGGGGTTTCCCTTCACAACAGCTACTGTTAAAGATGGAGTGAAAAACAAAACCCTGCTCCCAATGTGAAAAAAAGATGGGATTTTTAATCTGAAAAAGAAGCCACTGTAAGCAGAACACAAAGGAAAGAGATGAGTGTAATAAAAATACCATCAGTATGGGAGCGGGCCTGTGCACATTGAAAATAACGGCTTTGCACTTTTGAGGGTTCACTAAATAATACAAATTCTACATTTTCTGAAAGGACTCTCTCTAGTCCCATGGAAAAACCAGGCCAGACCCTGGGTTGACAGTCAGAGCAAATTTCCTACTAGTTTTTGTCTTAGCTCATGCTAAATCGTCTCTTACTTCACTGGGAGAAAAAGATGGTGAATATGTATTTGGTAGTGTGAGTCAGCATCAGCATTTTCTGGTTTAAAATGGAGGCTCAAGGTAATACCAAGTGACTTGGGAGTTAGTCTTTCCTGTAAAACTCACATCGCTTTTCCTCAAAATGGGGAAACGGTTCTCAGGTCTTACTCCTGCACATCATGGGCTCTGCCATCCGTCATGTGGAAGGACTAGAGGACCTCGGGGTAAAGAAGGGTTGGGAACAGAGTAGTGCTACCAGCACGGCTCCTTCAGCCTCAGCCCTTCCCGGAGATGTCTCTGGGATGAAGGCTGCTGAAATGATCTCCAGACTGGAAAACCTGTTGTGGGCTGCAGGCAGCCTGCAGTTGGCACGCTCATCAGCCTGCTGTACATTAGGGAATTGGATTTTTATAGCATAGTACATTAAAGGGAAATACACAAATTTAAAAGAAATATACATTGTATAAAACTGTACTCATTAGCCAATTGTGTGCATTTACACATTTCTTGAAACTAGAAATAGTCTCTTTTTTTTTTTTTTCCCCAAGAAAATAGAGGGGAAAAGGGGAGAAGTCATGCCATCTGTGAAGAAAAAGCTTGATATTATGCACGCATCAGTACTGGTACTCTCATAAATCCACTGTTTAAATATTGCCTGAATAGCTATTCCAGAACTGAGTGCTGTGTACAGGATCTGAGGTCTGTTTTAAAACACTTGTAAGAATCTTGATTTTTAATTTCAGTCTGGATATAGAGATTGAAAAGGTACCACCCTTGGGGAGCACAAGAGGGAGCAGGGAAAGGCTTCAGGGACACAGCCTGACAACAGGGATCCTGGGCAAATGCACAGGAAGGGCTGCAATCTTTGTGGCTGACTGTAAGAACATCTAAGGTTCAGGGTGCTTTGATGTATGTCCCATGCTTGTTGTTCTCTTGATATTTGTCAAGGCGGTGGAGAATCAAAAGCCAATTTTCATCTTCATTTCATGTTGGGATTGATTACAAAAAAAAAAAAAAAAAAAAAAAAAAAAAAAGGGATCTGTTGATTTTTAATTTCAGTCTGGATATAGAGATTGAAAAGGTACCACCCTTGGGGAGCACAAGAGGGAGCAGGGAAAGGCTTCAGGGACACAGCCTGACAACAGGGATCCTGGGCAAATGCACAGGAAGGGCTGCAATCTTTGTGGCTGACTGTAAGAACATCTAAGGTTCAGGGTGCTTTGATGTATGTCCCATGCTTGTTGTTCTCTTGATATTTGTCAAGGCGGTGGAGAATCAAAAGCCAATTTTCATCTTCATTTCATGTTGGGATTGATTAAAAAAAAAAAAAAAAAAGAAAAAGAAACAAAGGGATCTGAAGAGATTGCTGGCATATAGAATGCCTCTCAGGAATATTGAGGTTTAAGTAATTAGCATTGGAGAAAATTTTTATTAGGTCTGTTAAGGGAATGTCCTGTAGACATGCTGTCTGTGTGAGGTTTGTCTTTCGGACACCAACTAGCACAGAAGAGGGAAATGGGTATACACAGAAGGAACACTTACCTGCACGGATATCCCAAGTGATGGTTGGAAACCTAAAATCCTTTTTTCCCCCCCTACTGTGTTTTTTAATGCATTTAATATAATAGGTCCTTGATCAGTCTTTGACATGGGCTTCCAGGCATGATGGCAATCCAGATAAATAATTATTAACATTATTGTTATGCTTGTTTGATCTTTTAAATTCTTCAGTGCCTAAGCTCTGATGCTGCTCCTGTCTGCAATACAGAGGCAATTACAGGCTCTATCAGGGACTCCAAGGAGCTTTGTGTTAAACAAAGCAGTGCCAATTGGAAATCATGTTTTTCTACTCTATTGTGGTATTTTAAAAACAGATTGAATTTAGGCTTAAAATAGATGTGTGAAGTTGAGAAAAATTTAGGTTCAGAAATGTGAAAGTTTTTGTTTGATGTTTTTGACCAATTTTTACTGACCCCTACATTTACTGACCCCTTCTGTAGAAGTCGGATAGCATTCATTGGTTCTTCTGGGTTTTGGAAGTGGAATGACTTAAAAGCAAGTGTATTCAAGGGATTTTGCAAGGTAGAAAAAGCTTGAAAGTCTGTTCTCTATCTGAACAGGTCTGAAGCAAAGCCTCAGCCATAGAGAAAATGGAAGGTGGCAATGCCACTTTTAGAGAGGCTGCGATTGCTTTTAGTTTCCAAAGATGTTGGCTCTCCCTTCTCTCTAATGTTATTGCTCGTTTCTGCTTATGGCAGAGTCCGTAGGGGATGGAGAGAATCCCAGAAGCCCTGTTGAACTTTTTGCACAATGGTGCAACCTCAGTCTCAGTCTATCTCTCTGTGCAAATCTTAAAATTTCTGTCGGTGCTGCTTTTCCTGTGCGGTGCCCCTCGTGCTGGGAGCCTGTCCCTGAGCAGTGAGAGCCCTGGCTGATGGGTGAGTGGCCGTACCCAGTACCCCTCCGGCCCTGCTGCGCAATTGGCAACCTAACTGCTGGTGTCGGGGATGTTTCTGGGCAGTTTGAGCAAAAGGAGTGAGTTCTGAGCAGTGACTGGCAAAGCAGGGCATGCTGTTTGCTTGAGGGATTTCAGGAATAGATTTGTGCATCCCGTAGCAGCACCTGAGCCAGCTTGGTTGCGTAATGGTTTTAGACGTCCCTAGGCTGGAAGTGTGACCTAACCTTTGTCCTTCCTCCCTGTTAGCAAGTGCTTCCAAGGGAAGTCCTTCAAAGACACAGGCGTTGCTCTCCCTCTGCAGGGAAACAGCAGTTAGCTATTAATATGAATATCAGCTATTTATCACTCCATCTGCCTCCCCCTGCCTCCATTTTGTATGAGCAAACAGAAAGGTTTAAATGTTTCTGGGTATAAGCAGTGTTTCTTGTCTGGCGTGCGTTAATGTGACTGGCGGGAACTGATTTTCCATAGCAAGCTTCTCTGATGCATCCCTTCCCCTCCCAGAAGCAGCTGTAAACAGCTGATGTTAATTATCATCCACCTGCTGACTGTGCCAAACAGACATGCCATTACACTGTGACAAAAAAAGGCTCCCGGTCTATTAAGTCCTCCCTCATACCTTTGCTAATGCTGATAAAATGCTGACCTGTTTTTACCCCAGTGGCTGCTGTTGCTAAGCACTGAGAAAATGACCTGTCTCCTGTAATAATCTGCATTGCACGGTTCAGATGATCTTCCAAATGAAAGTGTTCTACCGCACCTTTCAAGGCAGCTATTTTTTTCCTACAGTCTTTACAGTTCTGACCATGTAGTTTGTAGCAGCACCGTGTTTTTGGTAGAGCCTAATTAAACATGGGAATCTGGGGGCTGTTTTGTTGGAAGCACATCACAGACGTTGATTTGTAATGATCAGTGCGGTGTGTTTGGAAAATAATGATTAAGAGCAGGGAAGGTTGTAAGCTATTAACTTACCATCACAAAGTGGAAACCATGAGTGCAAAACCAGGGAGAAAATGAAGATTCCCTAAGTAATGATTCTCTCGCTGGAAGAGAGAGCTTGTTGTATTGAAAGGGCTAGTAAAATTGTCTTGTAGCTTGTACTGGTATGAAGAAGAAAGACTTGATACCCACTTAGGATTTTGTTATCATTATGCCCAAGATTGCTTCATCCTGCAACATGAAGGTGACTTCAGATGGGCTTGAAGCAATGCTTCAACAGAACATCCACTTTGCAGTGGCTGCAAGGAGAAATGTCTATAGCAAATTCAGAAAATGGGGAATGGGGAAAAAAATATTATTTGAGCACTGGATAAGTAACGGAACTTTGGTGCCAGAGTGTTTTGAATTTCTCTCATCAGTTACTGCATTTAATTTTTTCACTAAAGGTAATTGTTGTACTGTTGTAGAACCTTAAAGGATCATAAAGCTGTAGTGATGTAACCCTATGAAATGATACTGAGAAAAAACAATAAACGTCAATTCCTGTTATACCAATGGAGAATAGGACACACAAAAATGTGTTGACTGCCTGAGATGCCAGGGGAAGCTGTGGCACAGATAAAATCAAAGATTATATGATTTGTTCCTCTTGAAAACTAACCCAGTGCATTCCACTTGCTCCAAGGCAGGATCAGCATTATCTAAACCTGCCTTGGTGGATATTTGCGTAACTTCTTGTTAAAACCCTCCGGGGACAGGAATTACTTTCAGTGATCTCTTTCATGGCTTAACCATCCTTTCTGCCATCCTTATAATCATGCTGAAGTCATCATAAAGCAAGTTTGCACAGCTATCTTATAGGCAAGATGCTGAAAAAAGTAAAATGCAGTTTAGATAATGGCACTGTACCTAGGGACTTTAGGCTACTTCATGTATGAATGTGGACAGATAAAATGTGCCATAAAATGAGGGAGAAGGGGAAAAATAAAACAAAAAGTAATCAGACATTAGATTTTAAAATGCTTTAATTTGTAAAACCATGTTTTTTCATTCAGGTAGTCCAGTCCTTCAGTGTTGACTATTTTGGATTTTTTAAAATCTGTCATGTGAGATCTCCCAGCACTGCTCTGGTCTGTTTAGCTTGGACATTAAAGGTGGTGTGACACTTTTGGAAAGAGCAGAGTGGTTTCCACGGAGTCCTATCCTGAGCCTTACCATGTTTATCTTCCATGCTGTGGACCAGATGTGTCCCTAGCTGCTACCCTTGCATGTTAGACAGTGCTACATAATTCATATTTATATATAAAGTCAAATCTTGTGCTGCCTAGTCAGGCAGCAGCCTATTTACACCAGAGGGTGTTGCATAAGCAGGGACTTCAGGATTTGACCCATATTTGATAAGGCAGTTTGGGATCCTTTCGTGTCTAGTTAAATGTGTGTACAGTATGTTGTATCATTAGTAACCTGTTTGCCAAGGAAATATAGTTTTATAGTGTGCTGTAATTTCTAATAAGACTTTTCCTTTTGTCTTGTAGTCTGACACAAATGCAAGTTACCTGAGAGCTGCTCGAGCTGGCAACTTGGAAAAGGCCCTCGACTACTTAAAAAGTGGAGTGGACATCAATATTTCAAATCAGGTTGAAGAATATTTTGATTATATTTGCTGGATAAATACCTTTCTCACTATTTATTGAATCTGTCTTTATATTTTTGTTTCATGTTAGTGATAACTTCTGTGGGTTTTTTGATGAGCCATGTTTAAATATTTTATCCAGTTAAAGCTTTTATTTTTACCCCTTGCCAAGACATCATTTCACTGCTACTTGGACAATGTTGTGTTATTTAACGTTGTCTTTCATGCCATGTGTATTACATCAGACCATGGGACAGCACACAGAACTTGAGACCCCAGAGCTAGTATATCCTGATTTAATTCATATTCTTTCCTTGTAATCTAGTTCTTGTAAAGTTTACATAATAATAGTTTTTGGAAGCAGTCCTCTTACTGGGATATAATCATTTGTCTCTTGATACATTGTTTGCTATGCTGAAAAACCTTTCCCAATATTTTCCATTGCTTTTCTTTTTTTTCCTCCTCCTTTTTTAAATCAGAATGGGTTGAATGCTCTCCATCTCGCTTCCAAAGAAGGCCATGTAGAAGTTGTCTCTGAACTGATACAGCGAGGTGCCAGCGTGGATGCAGCGACAAAGGTTAGTCAGGCCTATCTAATTGTTCTCTTGTTCACACTGATGGCATGGGCACAAAGTGTCGGCCAACTGATTACAGACATTACTGCAGCAGTAATTGCCCGTTTTCCACTGGTAAATTGGTCTCAATAATCATTTAATAGAAACCTTTTAGATTATATTAAATGTCGCAGGTTACTAGGGATGAGATTTACTGAACAAATTGTAGATTCCCGTCTGGGTTTCTGTATGTGTCTTCTAGAATAATTTTTCCATTAGAAATACTCAGAGTATTTTATTGCAAGAAATACTATATTTTAAAGTGGCACATGTTCTTGATACTATTGTCATGTATTCAAACTCAAGTTTTATACTCTTTTCAAATATAACTGTCTTTCATTTCAGAAAGGAAACACAGCGTTGCACATAGCATCCCTCGCTGGACAAGCAGAAGTAGTCAAAGTATTGGTTACAAATCGGGCCAATGTCAATGCACAGTCTCAGGTAAAGTAATATTTCTCTATTTGGTACTATCCAAAGCTTTGCTGACATTAAAATCCTTCTCCCCTTATAAACTGTAATATTAGTAAGTGTATTGGGTAGATCTCATTGTATTAATGCTGGCTCTTGAAAGTAGGGTTTGAGTCAGGATGATGAATGTAATCCTGCTAACATTAAAAAAACCCGCATTCTCTTTTGACTGTTCCACCCAGGTGGGTAACCACCAACAGGTGCAAAGACAAAGTTAAAACACACGGCTGCCATTTTGTTAGGGAAGGAAACAGGCATTTTAGTGGGTGTGGGGCTGAGTTCATTCCCACCTTGTAACTCAACATGCAATTAGAACTTTAAACACTTCCAGCTCTCCCCCTTCTGTTCGGCCCCTCACCAGGTGGTCAGAGTGTGCCAGGGACATATCAAGTCAGGGCAGGATAGAAATTGTTTGTTAAAAGGGGAAATTAAAAAAAAAATATTTTAAAGAAATATTAGGTATTTTATGATCTTTCAAATAATATGAACAAAAAGTTTAACGGAAACTATTTTAAGAATGTTAGTTATTTGGGATCTATCTTTCATGTTTCCTTCACCTGGACAAGGAAAATAGGTCACTCAGTTCTCCTTTCTTACTCTTTTATACTAGATAGATACACCAATATTTTGTTCCAGGAAGCATAGAATTTGAATTTAGAGAATAACAACAACAAAAAGTAGTTTTAAGTAAAATCTTTCATAGCTGT
This sequence comes from Calidris pugnax, assembly GCF_001431845.1. Taxonomy (NCBI): domain Eukaryota; kingdom Metazoa; phylum Chordata; class Aves; order Charadriiformes; family Scolopacidae; genus Calidris; species Calidris pugnax. The sequence goes on along the minus strand of NW_015090828.1, from coordinate 5,187,920 downwards.
TAAGAAGTAAAGCAAAGCAGAAATATTTCCAGTGGTTTTCTTGTTAAGGAAATAAGATGGCTTTGAAAGAGTCTTTTCTGCTTGTGTTTGAGAACTTGTGTATTCAGCCCTGAAACTAAAAATAATCTGAGATTGTAAACATCTTATATAACTGCATTGTCCATACACCCTAAGGTTTTGCCACATGTTACCCTTATTTTGCTAACGCCTGAGAATTAAAGATATCTTGTTTCCCCCATTATGGATGCCTTTGACATCTTTGCTTGGGAGATGTGTGTTGGCCGTTCCACACCAATACCTGTTACCAAACTGCCCCTGGACCAGCTTTGCCCGTGATACTGACATCCCTTCCCTATGAGCCTTCTTATGGGGAGCAGCTGAAGCAGCTGGGGCTGGTCAGCCTAGAGAAAAGGAGAATGAGGGGAGACCTTATTGCTCTCTACAACTACCTGAAAGGAGGTTGTAGAGAGGTGGGGGTCAGTCTCTTCTCCCAAATAATAGGTGAGAGGACAAGAGGAAATGGCCTTAAGTTGAACCAGGGGAGGTTTAGATTGGATATTAGAAAAGTTTTTTTACACTGCAAGTGTTATTAAGCATTGGAACAGGCTGCCCAGGGAAGTGGTGGAGTCACCATCCCCAGCAGTATTTAAGACGGGTAGAGGGTAGACATAGCGCTTAGCGATATGGGTTAGTGATGGGGTTTGTCACTGTTAGGTTGATGGTTAGACTAGGTGATCTGAAAGGTCCCTTCCAATCTAGGCAGTTCTATGAATCTATGATTCCTAAAGCTTAGAAGAAAGTTCTGCTGTATTTGGTATGCCCATAGAGAGACTACCCAAAGATCTTTTTGGTTTGTTTTTCTTTTTGATGATAACCTGTTCTCTGTGAGTTTGTGCTTACAGCACCAGTGCTAGGGATGTAAAGCCTTCCTTAATCAAATCTTCCCGTCCTTAAAAAAATAATTAAAAAAAAATATATATTTTTACTGACACCTTCTAAGGGCTGTTTATTACTATTGAAGACAAAATGCTTTCCTGAGGCTTGTGGCTCTCTGGTAATATCAGCCTATTTAAAGAGACAAGAAAAAGGGAAGTATGGGGGTAAGATGTTGAAAACCCTACAATAATTTAACACAGAAAAGGTTCTGCTCTGCCTTCAAATGGCAATAATACTTGGTTCTGAGAATTTTTTCATATTAATTATTTTCTGAAACTAATAATTAGGAAGCGTTTCCTGCTTCTTTTCTAAATGCAAATGTTTGAAACCAAAAAATTAATCTCTGTTTCCAGCTGAGCTAGTAAATAGATATTGAGTATGCCACAAATGATAGGGAAAAATGCCAGCCTCTGCTGTTCACTGTAATAATAACAACCTGTAATGGGACATATTGGGAACCTTAGCAAGCGCTTGCTGGTTTTTTTGTTTTTCATTCAGCAGAATTGTGACTGTATGGTAACTAAACTGTTAGGCCTTGGTTGTGGAGAGTGCATTAACACATTGCTGGCTTTAGGCTTTGGCTCCAGTAGGACTTCAGCGCCTGCTTTATGCTCGTAGCGATGCTTTCCTGAATAGAGACCAAATTATCAAAATACTGGAACAGCAACAGACCTTGCAGCCTGTGCAAGCCTTGTAAACATGTGGCTTCACAGCTGCTCAGTGTCTTGTTGATGGTAAAGTTCCTCTTAGATCAAACATCCAGTTCACGCCGTTTCCTCTCCAACTGTCCCTTTTTCTGACCTCCTGTTTGTCTCTGCTGGCAGTGAAGCCTGCATGCTCGGCCTCAGGTCACCTGCGCTCTCCTGTGTGCTCCGTGTTGGACGTGTGCCCTGCAACGCTGCCCCGTTGCTGTGACAGTCAGATGTCTGTCAGCTGTTTTCACTGCAGCTACTATAACTCAGCTGAAATCACTGCTATAGTTCTTAGGCTTTCCCTTCATCTCTCCAGAGCTTGGAATGTTGATGTTTTATCTTTGATGCAAATATACAGCTAAATTCTTCTCAGCTCATCTCTGTTTGGCTCCATTGGTTTCCTGCAAAATCTAGGTCAGTGTCCTTTTTAACCGTTCTAGCTGAATTGTTGAGCTGCTCTCCCTGTGTCTTCCACCTTGCTGAAATGTCTGCCCTGGCCACATTGCAGCCATGAGGGTGCTGGTACTGTCTCAGCCAAACCCAGCCATATGGAAGCACTTCCTCAACTTCTCTGTTGCTCAAGCCAGATGAAATCTTTCTTCTGTTTTACCTGTTATTTTTAACTAGCCCTTACCTCCTGATTTATTTTTTATTTCCTTTCCTCCTTGTCCTCCCCATTCTCTACAGTCATCACCAGAAGTGGTGTGTGGTAGAGCAAGAGGTCTAGGAGGATCTTAAGAGAGGGTGGTTGAAGAGGTCAGGTGCTGCCCTCGTTGCAGCTGACTCTGTGTAAAGTTTACTTAAGAACAGTCTGAGAAATCGCAATGGCATGAGATCTGGAAGATAGTGAGAGGAAAGACAGGGCCCTAGCAGAGCCCATTGAAATCTCAGTGACCTCCTGGCCAAAACAGTTAATGGTGTCATCACCTATGCTGGTACCATAAGGAAAGGGATCACACAAAATCTAGCAGTAGTATGTCTGACAGAGTAATGCCACAGGGTGAAGGGTGATAACACGTATTGTGATAGATCAGAGGAGAAAGGGATTGTTTTTCTTATTGCTAATGCTGCTTTGGTTACTTCAGGAGTACTAAACTGCTCATCTTGGTATAGTATAGGGACATTTTAAGTTGTTACGTGTAATGTATTTACCACTAGTTCACCATTCAGTTGGACTGAGGGACATGCAGTGCTCCACGAAAGCCAGGCAATTTCAGGTGCAAATACACAACTTCTATAAATTCCTTTAGAGGTGTCTTGGTCCCAGGACAGGTTTCATGACTTCATTTTGCCTTTTTGGTTTGGTGATATCAAAGCTGTGAATTTCAGAAATGCGTAGGACAATAGGGAAAAATACATTGCCCTGATGTTAGTCCCCAAAAATTCAATTCCTGAAAGGCTGTGAGCTGTATACAGTTAAGGCAAAGACAGAAGCATTGACTGTAAGAAGAAAGCACTTGCCAAGGAATGAGTTAAGCTCTGCGGCCTCTAATAGTTGTATTGCATTGATTGAAATCACTCACTCAAGCATAATTTGAGAAATGCTCTAATGTGGTCGGAAACACTGATAAACCTCTGTCTCAACCTACTGAGAACCAACAATCCTCCAATCTCCTGGTGCCTGAAATATGAAGTAGCTCGGTGACCACAAGCAGGCTATGCTCAGAAGGCAGCTCTTTGAGGAGATAAAAGGCATAAGTAGCTTGCACAAGTGAAAGAGAAGTCAAAGCTAATGGAAAGAAGAGAAAAAATTGGGAAGTATTCTGAAGGGCCATTGCTTTTGCCTTCGCTACAGACTTGTATTGTATTTCCCTGTCCCATTTTGCATTTCCATTGCTGTGACTGCATTTATCAGGAATCACAACTCTACCAAATGGCCTGTCCACACTGGTTTTTAGTTTAACTTCACAACAGATGTGAAAGGAAGTATTCTTGCTTAGCTGTGGGAACTGTATCTGGTCAGCTGAAAGATTCCACTGCGTCCTTTTAAATAATATTACCCTTCTCCTGTCTTCACTTGAATCCAGGGTTATCACACCATTAACTGGCATGTGAGCACACAGGTTTTTTTGTTTTCCTCCTAATCTACCCCAGTTTGGTATGTATGAAATGTTTGTGGAGTGTTTACACTCTTGTTTTTCTGTTTCAGAATGGTTTCACTCCACTATATATGGCAGCCCAAGAAAACCACCTGGAGGTTGTTAAGTTTCTTCTTGACAATGGTGCCAGTCAAAGCCTTGCCACAGAGGTAAAAGTTTGAATTTCACACTTTATGAAAAAAGTAAACATGTAAAATGTGCTTCAGCAGTGATTCTTGCCAGCTTATATTGAACTGGTCTTTTAGCTGCAAAATTAAAGACCAATGAAAAGTTCTGTTTGCGAAGTGTGCTAATGAGTGCTGAGTTACTGACTTCAGTTTAAACCATCTCTTGCCATTTCTAAAATAAAAAATTATTTCGACTAGAAACAGTTCTAAAAATAGAAGTGTTCTTAGTCATAACTAGTAATCTTTCAGGTTAAGTGCTCAAAGAGGGAAGCTGTGTGCATAACACAAAAGTTCTCTGTGCTTTCATTATAAATAGTGAGTAATGTGGAGGGCAACCATAAAGCAAGAACAACTGTTTATCTACACTTTGGAGTCAGTCCTGGGATATCAGGGAAAGCCCAGGGTTACTTAGTGTTGGAGCGTTTTCTAAATGCATTTATTGCCACCTTGATACTCTCTCTGTAGAGCCCTGTTATCCCAGCTGGTCCTGAGGTGGTCATTTCAAGCTGACAGAAAGATGGAAGGTCCATCCTTGAAGGTGTTCTGTGATCTTTACAGAATACTTTTTAATTCTAACTCAAATAAGGAAAGGAAGGAAAAAAAATAGCAGATATCTTAATAGTCTAAAATGTACTGCACTGAGATAGATTTTTTTTTTTTTTTTTTTTTTTTTTTTTAATCTGATGAATTTTCAGTTGTTGCAATTCCAAGATTTTGCTACCAAAAGCATCCCTATATTTCAGTGTGTGCTCTCTCTAATATTTATTAGATTATGATTGCTCTATTTGAACAGATTCTGTGAAGGAAATAATGCTTATTTGAAAAAGTTTTAATTTTTGCAAAATAGGAAATGGAAAATTATTTTATTGCATCCCTGTACTTCATAGTATCACTGTATAATCCGTATATCCGTATAGGTCCATATATCACTATATGTATGTATATATGTGATCTTTTTTTCTCTTCTGAAGTCAGGACTGTAAGAAATCAATAATGGATCAAAATTATCTTTTCAAAATCACTAAAGGTTAGTTATATCTAGAAGTGTGCATCAGAAACTACTTTCTGGAAGTGCCAAAATAAAATATTTTAAATCTGGAAAATTAATTGAAAATTTTAGTTTTCAGAACACCAATTTCTATTTCTTTGTAAAAACTTGGGAACGAAGAAGTCAGGGGGCCCCTGGGATGTACAACAGATTCAGACTTTAGAAAATATTCTTGCCACCGTATGATTTTCTGAAAATAGAAATTTTTAAAATTGTGTACAGGCACTTGGTTCTTTTTCTTTGGTATTGTTTTTCCCTTGAGCATTTGTATGTCAGTTTAGGTTGAGCTTTTTTCTAACTCAGCTTGATGATAAGGTGCACTCTAATTTTATCCATGGAGAATTCCTTTGAAGATACCAGACTACAAAATGGTGTTGCCTTTATTGCCTTACTTGTTTGTGGTAGTTGCTTATGGGTGCTTTCTTATTTTCTCTTGGTCCAAGTTTTCATATAAATCTAAATCTTTTTTTTTTTTTGTAAGTGTAAAAGCCTGTGTTACTAAATGATTGCCACTTAGCTTAATATTCATTAACAATAAAATTCTTTAACAAAGGTCTTTTAATCTAAATTAAAAAAAAATAGAACCAACTGTTTTCTTTAAATTGTTTTTAGGTTTTTGAGTTTGGTTTTGTTAGTTGTTTGTTGTTTTTTTTCTGGAGTGGGTTTTGCCTGATGATTTAAAGTGCAATTGCTAATTATAGTTCTGACATCACGATACTTCCTGCAATTGCTTTTTTTGAGTTGTCATCTCCAGAGAGCATGTGGTGGAAATGCATTCTTGCTGGTGCTAATATTCTTGGTGGCAGTTTGCTTGGCCTTGGCACGGTGATCTCTGCACACACTGAGGGAACGGGCAGCTCTCAGCAGAGATAGGGAACGGCAGATATTCTGGGGTTGAAATGAAGTGCTCCCTCCCATTTGTCCACTCCCTTTTCCCTAAGGAAAACAGGAAAAGGTGTTCCTAGGATTTACTTTTTTATGTATTATTGTTACCAGCATTTTTAGCAGAAGAGAATGCCCAATGAGAAAAGCCATTGTAGATACCTAAGGCACCACTCGGGGCTTTTCCGGGCGAGAGCCACCCTTAGTGCAGGTACAGCGTAGCTATATTGCCAGAGCCCTCTTGTGGGGGATGCTCGTGGAGGATTTTGGCCTTCAGAGCTACACAGCATTTTTCACACCCTGAGCTGTGCTCTGCCCTCAGCCTGAGGCCGCACAGTCCCTTCCAACCCCAACATTCTGGGGTTGTTCCACCCCAGGAGCCCTGCACGGCCTGGCACCACAGCCCAGAGCTCTGCCCCGCTACTGGAGGCAAAGGGGAAGGCTGTGGTGAGATTAATTTAAAAAAAATTCATGGGGAAAAAACCCAACTTGTTAGGATTTTTCTTTGTCAGTGATTTTTCTTTTTTTTTTTTCCCTTTTTCCCCTCCAAACTTTTGAAAAATACTCTTTTTTATAGCTCCTCCTGTTTCTCCTCCTAAATTGTGGCTCTGTCTGTTTGGCAAGCCAGAGAGAAAAATTCTTTATTGAAAACATTACTTTTAGTTCCAAAAATTAAAAAGTTAATGCTTGAACTCTGCACTTTTGAAATAGTGTGAGGATCTACACTCTTCTGTGTCCTTGCTGCACTTCTATTTCACACTGACACAATTTCACCATGAGAGATGGAGTTGAAAAGTGAAAGGTGTTTACCTAGTAAACTGTGATGAAGTTTGCTAAAATAAGGTTTGGATACATTGATCAAGAGTTAAATGTAATAAATAAATATCCCAAGTAGAGTAATTTGCGTTTGTGTTTTTTGAGTGATTTGTGGGTATTTTCTTGGGCAAAGCTAAATGTGTTCCTGTATTGGAATGCCACTATAATGTTTGGGAAGGAACAGAATATAAATGACAACTCTTTCATTCTTTAGTTTTCTAGCAATCCATGAAAGTAAAATTATGAAAACATCTGAGACTGTACTTTTCATGTGTTTGAGGAATCCACTCTAAAACCTGTTGAACAAAAATCTTCCTTTTTTTATACGTTTCTTATTCTGCATTACTTTGGTTGGGTACTTGCTAGTCTGAAAGGAAATAATTTGTAAGAGGATTGTTCATTACATCTATATAAATTTTCATAAGTTGTAGTAAAATAATTGGTATATTGGGAGAATGTGGTATTCCTATTCAAATCTTATTAGATTTTAAATACACATATGAAGTACATCAGAGGATAGAGCTGAAGTGTTGGTGGTTTTTTCCTTAAGAACCATAGTTTATATCTTGTAGCTGTGGGGGAATGGATGATAATTTGCTATGGATACATTATTAACAATTGTAATTTTAATTTTCAGCTTTTTATAACTTTTTATATAACTATACATTTTATTATACATATACTTATTTGTGTAACTGTTAATTTGTGAGTAATTTCATACTTTTTTTCTGAAGACTCCATCATTTTTGTTCGCTTGTGTCTTACAATGTTAAGTCTGGAGTGCCAAAAAGGTATTTTGAGCATTTGGGATGTAGTTCACCAGCACTTTACTCCAATTCAGTGTCACTGCAGGGTACTTTTAATTTGCACCATGTCACATTTTAGGTTTGAATTTCAGCCAGTACCGTTACTAATGCTGAGATTGCTTCCCTTCCCCTTCCCGTCCCCTGGAAAGCTGGGAACCTGTGTTGAGAGTCCCCATTGTATGTTGCAGGATGGTTTCACGCCTTTGGCAGTAGCTTTACAGCAAGGTCATGACCAGGTGGTTTCACTGCTACTTGAAAATGATACAAAGGGAAAAGTCCGTCTTCCTGCCCTTCACATCGCTGCTCGCAAGGATGATACGAAGGCAGCGGCTCTGCTCCTGCAGAACGACCACAATGCTGATGTGGAGTCAAAGGTCAGTTGTAAAAATTAAAGCAGGTTGATGTTATTAAGCGCTGACCACATGTGTTAGATCCAGTGAAGATCTTCCTTAGTGTGACGTATCATGCCGCAGAGTTACGCGTAACTTTCTTCTATACTATGTGATTAAGAATAACGTTTTATTTGCTTCCTTTGCCTCTTTCCTCCCCCATTCCCTTTTTCTTTAAATCAGGGTTAATTTCTTCTCTAGAAACTTTGCAAATGGAAAATAATAAGCAAAGTGTTATTAGAATTATTCTCTTGGGAATGAAAGCCACTCCTGCGATAGTGCTCTATAGGTATTGTACAATTAAGCCATTTGATTGGTTGTTTGTGCAATTGCTACTTTAAGAACTTTGGTAAACATGTAACAATGAGCCTTCAAAAACACTCGATCATTCAGCTTCCATTCAGTCGAGCTTCCTTTGTGTGCCAAATGTGCTGTCATCTGAGCTGCCATGCCACGTAGCAATCATGAAGCTTTTTGCATCCATATCACCAGTGGTGAACTAACCGTTCATTTTTTCCCCCTCTTTGCTTCCAAATGTGTTAACCTAGATGATGGTGAATAGAACAACAGAGGTATATATAAATATATATATGCATCATCACTCCTCCATGACTTAGTGCTGCTGCATCATTTCTTCCTCTTCCTTTTTGCATCGCCTTTTATAGGATAGATACCTGCTTTAGATGAAACAAAGTAGCATGTGCTAGAGAAGACTGTAGTTTAGATACCAGGGCTTTCTGCAGCTGAAAATAGGGCTTAAAAATAAGAGTAAGCGTTCTTGGGAACTAATTGCCATCATAAAAGAGCCATATTACGTAAGATGGAGCTTTTAGGGATTCTCATACAGTATATGTTTATCAGATGTGTTAAGAGCTGCAGACAACCCTGTTGTGTTGTGCATCCAGGTCTGATCTTTAGGCTTCTGCATGACACTTACCTCGATGGTGTCAGCAAATAGAATGATCTGAGAGTGGTTTTATATCTGCAAAACTCCCAAAGCAAGGCGGTGGCAGCTGGCATGGCTTGCTAACAATTTAGAAATGCATCTAGTCCCCATAAGGTTTCATATTTTGCAGGACTGATGGAATTGCTGCATGTTTTAGCATTATTTTGAAAGGAAGTAAAGTACTTAAATATGAAAATAAGTTGCTGAAGTAATTTTATCAGTAAGGCATCTTCTAATTAGGGTGGTAACTTGCAGTGTCTGAACATAACCCAGTGTGATTGCCCACAGTGGGAGTCTGATCTTTATGGTACTAACCCTTGGAAAAGAAATTCCATATTAATCATTTAAAATTGTCTTTGATGTTGTTTTCATTTGCATCTACTTTGAATTCATAAAAAACAGTTTGCAAGTATCATTAAATGACTTGTATCTGAACTTCTGCATAGAATCTCTAAGAGATTTAACTTGCAAGATGGACATAATACCATTAACAGCTAGACGTTTCTCGTTAGGAATTAATTTCTTATAAAAGATCATTGCTTTAATACTCAAATGTTTTGCTGTTGTTTTTCTGGAATAACTGAAAGTTTTATCCTAGTTCTGGTCTTCTAGAATAATTATGTTAATTTTTTTCTCCTCTTGCATAGCAATATGATTTTATTTAGACTCTCAGAGAGTCTATAAATAAATGTCAGTGAGTGAAAACTAGTACAGAATTGGAATGGTGACTTGCAGCAGACTCCTATTACTAGCTTATGTCAGTGATGTGATACAAATGTTGGAGTACCAGTGAGATATAAAAAAATAAGTATCTATTGGTTTTGTTTTGTTTTTTTCCAGAGTGGGTTCACTCCCCTCCACATAGCTGCTCACTATGGAAATATCAATGTAGCTACATTGCTGTTAAACCGGGGTGCAGCTGTGGACTTCACTGCAAGGGTAAGTGTGAAATCTTACTTATGCTTAGTTTGTTTAATCATCAGTTTGAAACACTTTTTCCATAAAGGTGTGGAAAGGTCCATTGCTCTTGCCAGCCTGGCCTGGCTGCTCCTGTTCTGTTACCATATGGGGGGATTCCCATACAAAGGGGGGTTCCCTGAGCTGCTGAACTGAACCTGAGCTCTATTCACCACCTTTGAAACTTCTGCTGTTTTCATAGTTCCAGCGTTGCAAAAGGCAGGCTGGGATTCAGTGAGATGAATGCTTCCACCTGTAGCTTAACATATGGCAGGAGCGCTGTCCCTGTTGAATTGTCCTCAATATGCAGTTGTTTCCAGTGAACATGAAGTGCAGGTGTTACTGGTGAATGAAGCAGCTGTGCCCTTCACTGCATTTGTGAGAGTCAGGCGATGCATAAAGGAGGTCTGAGAAAATGTAGGGGTAGAAAATGAAATGAGCTATAGAAATGGAGGAGAGTTGATAACGGGAGCTGTATGGTGGAAGCCTCAGTAGTGTGGGGGAGCTAACCCTCCTGACCCTGTAAGCTCTGCACCAAAGTCACTACACAGCCCAGGGAGTGACAGGGTAGTTCCTCAGATTTATGGAGAAGGATCAAGAGCCAGGAGGGAAATGGAAGGGGCTTTCCTTGATTCCCTTTGGTTATCTCTGGGCTGAGTGGGGAGCAGGTGACTGGTGGCTTCAGCTGCACCTTCTTGCTTGGGGAATGGGTCCATCCTCCCCCAGGCAGCTGGATGGCTCTGTGAGCCTGGTGCCAGCAGAGTCTCCTCACACAGCCTGGGCCGAAGTTTGACCATATCTGCTGTCAAAGTTTGGGTCTGTTGGAAAACCGAAGAGGAATATTAGATTGAAGGAGTGTGGTCAGGGTTGGGTGGAAGTGGGAACAACAAAATGTAAACAGGAGAAGTGTAGAGGACAGAAAATGACAGAAGGAATCTGAACAGTTCTTTTTTAGAGATTGTCTGTGATTAATAAGGGGAGTTGGTGGAGGGTGTGATAGAGTGGGAATAGAAATTTTTACATAATGTTTTCCTTAAACTGTAAGTAGGAATGCAGGTGTAAAGTGTTGGTGCTGTCCACTCTTTAATTCAACATAGCATCATCCAGTGATTTATTAATGAAGACATCCCCAAAGCTAAAAGACACTGTTACAAGGCATGACCAAGTACCTACTGATGCTAGTGAGGAGAGTAGCAGCAGATGTTGGGTCAAGCTGATAGTTGAGTGTCAAAGCTAAGGATCAGCTTTCAAATATCCCCACAAGTGATGTTTTCCAAATCACATTCATCACTAAATGTATTTCATGATATTGGTGGGAGAGGGGTCCCAGGTTAGACCCACTTAAAGTTCACAAGCTAAGAGTAGATACTCTTTAATTCAACATAGCATCATCCAGTGATTTATTAATGAAGACATCCCCAAAGCTAAAAGACACTGTTACAAGGCATGACCAAGTACCTACTGATGCTAGTGAGAAGAGTAGTAGCAGATATTGGGTCACGCTGATAGTTGAGTGTCAAAGCTAAGGATCAGCTTTCAAATATCCCCACAAGTGATGTTTTCCAAATCACATTCATCACTAAATGTATTTCATGATATTGGTGGGAGAGGGGTCCCAGGTTAGACCCACTTAAAGTTCACAAGCTAAGAGTAGATGTGGGGGTTAAGGGTTTCTGGGAAGCTTCCGACTCTGCGTGCTTTGCTTTCACTGATAACTTTTACTTCTTTTCCCAAATCCTTAAACTGACCAAATTAGAGCATTAAGGCATTGCAAACGATCATAAGCTTCAGTATGTGATAGGCTCTAATCACAGGAGCAAGGAAGAAGAATGGAGCCCTGGGTCAACACTTTCCTGCTCAGAAACCAGATTAGGGATTAGAAATGCTACTATCTTAGCAATTAGTAGCATTTATTACCAGTACCACTAAATATCATCTGCCTATGCTTGTTTTAATAAAATAATACATCTTAGGTTTCAGCAGCTCTGTTCCGGATTAGGGGCACTGATGGAGAGCACATCCAGAGCAATAAGGCCATCCTCCCCTCCTCTTCAAGACCTGGAAATTCCAGGTTCTCCCTCCATTAGTTGTCCCCGTTGGAGAGAGGCAGAGGGCTCAGACGGGTGGGGAAGCGCGGATGCGGTGCCATCAGCCGCAGGAGCAGGGGCTGGCTGGGACTCAGAGCTCTGAACGGCTTGTTGTGCTTGTGAGAGCTGGGTGGGGGCATCCGCAGTGCACAGCCCCACTGTGTGGTGGTTACAAATCTAGATCAAGTAGTTGTGACAGAAGTAATCGTAGCATAAATAACAATAATATGGAGCTGAATTTTGTTCTTTAGTGTTTATCAGACTGCGGGTAATGAAAGTGCTTCACAGAAAGATGAGTTAAGTTCTGCTAGAGCAGTGAATCTGTAGGCAATCAAACCCCCAGTCTAAGTTGAGTGCAAATTACAATTAACCAGCACCAAGCAACAGACCCCTTGCTTGATCCTTGATTATCCAAATTGTAATACAGGTAGAGGTGCTCCTAAAACAAGTACTAAAAATGACCCATAGGTACAGCCTGCCCACTGCCACCTCATTGCCTCTTGTTGTTTCAGTTTCTGTAAACAATATCCACAGGGTGCTGTGAGAAAGGGCCCTTATGTGAGTTGTCGACAAGCAACAGAGCAAAGATATGAAAGGGCTGTAACTCAACTAAAATCATACTAGGTGTGTGTATTGTAGCTTTCGGAGGTACAAAGAGCAAACTGTAGGATGGGGGTGTCAAACGCACTTTGTGTTTTTACAAACCATCAACCATTTTTCCTTTGCTCTTGTTAAATAAATATGAATCAAAACTACTTGTCTATCTCATTTTATGTTTAAACTATTTAGGCAAGTATCAATTCTGGGGAGAGATTTGAACAAGAGCAGAGGATGATGGTAACAGAAGATGCTTGTGTGGATTGGGCAACATGAAGATGAATGTCTGAGGGCAGGATAAACAGGCAGCTCCCACCATCAGTGTAGTGAAGGTGGGGAAGGGTGGTGAAAATGTGAATGGACATGTAGGGTGAAGGCAGAGCTCTGAGCCTTAAGAAAAAGAGCAAGCACGGTGAGAAGAGAAGTTAGTGAAAGGATGTAAGAAAAGGAGAGCAAATCTGTGGCAAAGGAGATCTCTTCATCTGCTGTGTTTTCAGTGGGTTTCTGAGAGGCCTGAGGGAAGAAAGAGGTTCCAGCAATGAAGGCAGGGAAAGACATGAGCTTGGTGATGGCTCCCAGTGTGCAGGAGGTGAGCGGTGGTGCTGTACTGTAAGTAAATAATGTCCCCAGTGATTTGCAGTAGCAGCTGCTCCCCTCACCCCTGCTCGGTACACACCTGCCTGCCTCGCAGCTCTCATATGCTCCCCGCTTCCCTTTTTTCACTGCATCTAAGAAAAACAGGCATAGGTCCAGGAGCTCTTACAGGTGTTACAGCGCTTGCCAGCCTGTGTACCTGCTGTCCGTAGAGGCTGGGAGGGTTGGAGAGGTACCTGCTCTTGGTTTGCACTCCTCCAGCACAGCACCTGGTTTCCTGTCAGCTCTTGCATTGAACTGCAGTAGCATCTCTATATCTGTGCTTCCTTCTCTAGCCTTGCTGCAAGTACAGATGTCACAACATGGAAAGTTCCCTGTGGGATAGATGGAGATCATTTCAGTGAATCAGCTTGTGATGCCCCTGATTCTACCTATCAATTTTTTTTTTGACAGGAAGAAACAATTACTGCTATTTTAAGAAAAATATTTTTCATCAGCCACTTGTGCCTTTGAATCAAACTGTATCTGCTGTGTTACCTAGAGTTTTAATAATTTTGATGTATACTTCCCATTTTCTGGAACTACCAACCTAGTGATTGGTGTGGAGAAGTGAAATCCACCATGTGGGCTCTCCTGTCCCAAGCTTTCAATTCAGGAGCTGTGTTGTTGGCATACAGTGACCATATGGATAGTGAAAACTGCCGTGCTCCCACCCTGGCTGTGGCTTGTGGAGTTGGATGCTGTTGCAGGGGCTTCATGCCATGGGCTTGACTTTGCCAAAATCAGGTTATCTTCAGCCTGAGGGTGGGTGAGGTGCTGGAGAAAAAGGACAGGTCACAGAGGGATTCTTCATCTCTACAACTCCCTTCAAATTTGCTCTGGACTGCCTTGTACTTTGACATCTAGGATTTGGGAAGGTGTCTCCAAATACATGCTAAAGCAAGTAACAGCCATTGGAAGGAATCAGAAACCAGTTTCCTTAGCAGTCTGCTTATGCCTATGGTATCCTGTGCAAGAAAGCTTTTTTGCTAGGGATCAGACCCCTGCAGGGTGCCTGCCCTTTCCTCTTCAGGCCTTGCTTGGGCATCCCCAGGAGCAGTGCCCAGGGAGGGCAGGCAGCGTTGTCTGCTGTGGTTCTCAGACAGCTATGATGGAAATGTATGTCCAGACTACCCTGGGCTAATTTAGCAACAATAAAGTGCAAATCCAAGGCTTTCCCCAGGGCTGCTTTGCAGACCAGGGAGGTGAGGAAGGTGCTTTGAATAAACTATTTTCTGGGAATTACAGTTAGGAAAAGGTTATCTTTGGGGATTCGCAGAGTCTTCAGAAATCATTCTTCTGTCTGAGATTATCTTCCAATGGAAAGAAAGGTGAGGAAATGCCTCTGAAGCTCCACCAGTCTCTGAGGAGCACAGTGGTTAGAAAGGAAGGAAGAAAGAAATTACTCTTTCTTGTGGCTTGCAGAGCAACAGCTGAAAGAAACCTCTGTGACCCCCGCACCCAGTCCCTACTTGAGCAAGTGAGAACATTCAGGTAGCATGGGAATCCTCTATATGAAGATGACCTCTGCCTATATCTTTCTTGCCAAAGCAAACGGGTTTTACTGTGACAAAACTGCATCCAACCCTGCGAACAGCCTTCCTGATACTCAGCCCTCCTTATTCTAGAGGAGATCTCAGTTCCACTGGGAGTGGGCTTTGCCTGCAGAAAGTTTGCTTACTGGAAGCTGGAGAAAGGGTTTGGTAATTTTGAGAGGGTGGTGTGAGGACAACATGCATTAATGATGACCCTCAGGCTGAGCAGCAGAACACCATTAGCCCATCAAAAAGAGAAGGCAATATGTAAGTGACAGTAACAGAAGAGAAAAACATCTTTTTATTTCCCTAGTGGTAGTGTGCCATAACAACTCCTTGCTATACTCTTCCTTCTTTTCTTCCAGGATTCATTTTATACATATCAAACCTGAAGTGTATATGAGTATATAAGTCTACAAGAACTAAATTAGCACAATATTAGACTTATTAACATTAAGTAGAGGAGAAGAAAGCTAAAAAATTATGCACTGGTGTAAGGTTTCCTGGAAAGCTCTGATTGTGGGTTTCTAGCTATAATTTCTTGAATTTCTGAAAGTTCTGTACAAATCTCACCAATCCCAGTAACTTCTACTAGAATATAAGACTTTTCTCTCTGCAGGGGTTCTGCTGTGTTGTAGCTCCAATTCTGATTTGCAGAAAAATACAGGAGAGAATATTGAGTATTTTCATATACAACATGTAGATGTAGTTGCATATGACAATCACACGCACAGCACAAGCTTTTTATACCTCCAGGAACTGGTAATAACAGTAATACCCATGCAGTGTTGTGGATGACAATTCCAGTATACAACAACAAACATTATGCTTTTCCCTTAAGAACCCCTAATGATGTGAGGATTTTCCGGACTGTATAGGAGATTTCTGCTTTAGCAGCCTGGCTAGTTTCACCTTCTGTTTTATTCACGCATTCTTTGTCAATATTAAGCTCTTCACAGAGTTGCTCCCAGTTGAGAACTAAGAAGGACTATCTTACTAAATTCCAAGTTAATATGAACATTTTGGTAAGAAACTGTTTTCTAAAAAAAATATCAAAGATAAAGAAGTTAAACTTTTCTATTTAAAACTAGACTTCACTGGGGGGCTGGGAGGAGAGCTCAGAGGGGGAGGTAAGTTCTCTCGCTGGTAGCAAGGAGAAATACCAAGTCCCCATGATGCTGGCAATGAGTCTTCACAGTCCCCACATGATCTGCCAGTCAGTCAGCATTTCAAACAATGCAGTACATGGCTAGGAAAGGTTTACCCCTGTTTTGTGTGTGTTCTTTTTAAAAGGTACACTTCAGAGCCCAATATGATAGTGTAAGTGCAAACATTTACTTTTCTTTTTTATTATTAGCATCCTTATTTTTGTAAACCCAGACTGACTGTGAAGAGAAAGAGGCAATCCCATAGGACAGCATAGCATAGCAGAAACCAGGGGGAATTCTTCATTTTCTAAACAGATTAAAATAGAACTTCTAAGATGTACTGTGTTTGCACTGTCAGTTTTTGATGTACAGTCAATTTTAATTTTTTCCCTATTTTTTTTCTGACTTCCTAACCATTTGTGTTGCTAATTTGCAATAGTAAGGAGTGATTCTGGCTGCTGTAGTGAGCTATGATGGATAACGCCACGTGTCAGGGGGGAGCTGATCTCATTTCAGATGGGAAATGTAGGTGGTTTATTGCTCAGCACACGATAACTCAAAGCTTTTTTGGAATTTTCCTGTGAAAATTTCGACTGCACCTGAAAGGGCTTAGTGTTTCCTCTGATCAGGCACAAGCAAGAGCCAGTGAATGTAAAAGCAGGTCACTCTTCACCCGTCGTATTTCTGGATGCTGTGAGACTCTGAAGGAAGGCACAGGCACTGTAAGGGAGGGTAGTGGCTGCAGCAGGCAACGGATAGAGGTAAAGGGAAAACAGCCATCCACAATGTTGAGGTATCGAAAAAAAAGATTGCAGGCAACTAATCTGTCACACTTTGAGCTATTTACGGTGTCAGAGTACTTCAAGTCATATACCCCAGGAAATCTGCCAAGGGGGAGAGGAAAGGCTGTGTGCTAGTTCATAGTCCTATGAGCATTTATTGCGTAGTTTTAGGTTGCTGTTAAGTTATGTTTCATGCTCCCTGTAGAATTTAACCCCCTCAAGTTGAATAGCGGGTTGGGTCTCAGTGTCAAGGGATCTACCTGAGACATTATCCAGCATTTGATATTTCAACAGCGAAGCATTCCAAGAGACATTCTAGATCTGAACCACATCTTTTAATGGCAATGTTTTGAAGGCATTTCAGTTTTATTACTGCAGGAAAACATCTTCAAAAGTTTCCTGATTTACTATTCTATCTTAAGAACAAAGGGAGAAATTTATAGAAGATCAAACAGATAAAAATAGACTGAAAAGACAGCAGATGCTGTTGATTTACTGAAGAATTCAGAACCTTACATTTGGTGGCTATATTGTTTGCTGATACCACAGTTTTAGTCTTAATAACCTACACCCAAGCTGCACATATTATGAAGCTTTTTTAGCTCTAGTTTCTTGTGACAAGTACAAACAACTCGATTTTGAGTTGCTTGCTTTACGTTTTGTCATTGGAAACATTAATGATGATGCTGTCTGAGATTTATTCACTTCTCAGTTCACGTTCTGAATTGTCAGATCAGAGATGGGAGGGGCCATATGCGTGATATGTCTAGATATAATTCTTTAAGCCTTGGCACAACATAGTGTTGACCAAAGACAAGTTGCTTGCCCTGAACTTCAGTGTGCAATTATTCAAGCATTCACATAATGCATCTCTTCATCTGCATGAAGTCAGAAGTCTCAGTCAGCAGAATTATTACCAGTAAAAGCTCCAATAACTACAAGGCGAAGTTAAATTCTGAATGGAGACCTACCCTCTCTCTTTTTTTCCTCTTCATTTCCCCACAGTGTTTTCCTGAGCTGTTAGGGCTGAAAAAGGCGAAACATGCTTTTTCTTCTTTGTCTCTTAATTCTTTTTATGAACTGTCTGAATAGGTTAGTAGAGAGTGACAAAAACTGCATCCTCCTTCCCAGAGAGTGAGTGCTGCAATGCTCTTTGAGCTGAGGACAGATACTTCACTGGGCATATAGGGATTCATTTGTTTGATTTCTCCTGCTCAATTCATTATTTCAGGGTAGCTCATGTAGTTGGTTTTCCTAACAAATTGTGTCTAAAGTGATCACATCCTTTATCCATCCATCTCTTCCTAATGTGAACTTGCTGCCTATTTTCAGCCAAATGTAACTGAAGGCTTCAAGATCCTAGGGACATTAAATTTATGTTTTTCATAAAGACAAGTGATCAAATGGAGGAAAGATGGATCGCTAGCTCTCCAGCTTGCAGAAGTGAGCTCAGTCCTTATTCAGCACTGGACAATTTCCCCACATTCCCAGCCAAGGTGCTCACCCCTGTCAAAAGCTGAGAGAGAAGTGCACTGTCCTGATAGTTTCAGAACTAGAAATATGAAGGTCATTTGAACAGGACTCTTTTCTGACCATGAAAGTGAATATGTTTTAATTTTTCTTCCCTGTTATAAGCTTGGAAGCTCTAATGATTATTAACAGTGGAGGAAGAAGCTCTGTCATTTCATCTTGCTAAATTGTATTTTACCTCTATGATAATATTAATTAGTACTTTCTAGTAGCTGTGAGTTAGCTTCGTAGTGAAATTTTGTGTAAATGGAAATGCAGCATCCTGGCTTAGGTACTCAGCATTGTTATTAAGCCGTGAGTCAGCTTGCCACGTCTGAGAGGGGATCTGCTTCCAGCGCTGGTTTGCTCTCGCTCCACTCACCTGCAGCTTTGGGGAAGCGCTATTAAACGCTCTGTTGGCCAGGCCAGACACTCGTACTGCTCCCCAGCTATTCAAGGTGATGGGTGCCTTTCTGATTCAGTCAGCCATGGGACACACGCTCCCAAAAATTTACCGCTTTCTGCTCAGTCACGGGGAAGCTGGTTCTACTCAGCCAGCTGTTTACGCTGCCCCCGAATACACAGAAGCATGTTCTTTACAATTCCATTTGTCTTCATACAGTAGCTACATGCTCTGTTTAAATCCTTTTATTTTTTACTTGGCTCCATATGATCAAATACATGCAGGATGTGGCCTTCCTACACCAAGAGATAAAGGATTCATCAGAGCATGAAGAAACGTCCTCTCTCCGTCTCGTTAAGGGAGTGTGTGTTCCTGCAGGCACTGGTTATGCAACTGTCCCCGCAGCGTGGCACCGCCGTGCTGCTGGCCTGCCCCCCACCCGGGGGGGGACACACACCCCTTGACACTTGCACCCAAAACACGGTATTACCTTGATTAGGGAAACAAATTCGGTAGATGAAACGGTGATGTGACTGAAATGAAGGTGCTTATGAGGCTTTCAGAGTTTGCTGATAATGTTCAGAAATAAATAGCATTGGCATCTTGTCACTTCTGAACTAGACCTACAGATGTAATGGTTTTATTTATTTTATTTATTTTCCATGGCTCTTACGTGGCCAATGAAGTTGTGAGGTATGAATCCTCATCATGGCATGCTCAAAACCAACCGTAACTGAATTAAATTGCTAGAGTTTCGTCACTAAAATTGGGTAAGTTTAACCCTCATACAAAAGCTGAGAACTGAGGCACAATGTCATCTTATAACTCCAGCTGCAACTCGATTGTTTGTCTTTAAAATATATATGTCAAAGTATTATCCCAGTAATTCACATGTGTGAATAACCACAGCTTCCCTTTGCTTTCATGCACTTGGAGAAACAAAACTGTTATGCTTTAGCAAATTGGGCATAATTCATTCTGTGAGCAAATCGACCAGAGTCCGTGAAGGAAAGATATATGGATATTTACTTTCATGGTTTTTTTATTTCCACAGAATGATATCACGCCATTACATGTTGCATCGAAGAGGGGAAATGCAAATATGGTCAAACTCCTACTTGATCGAGGAGCTAAAATTGATGCCAAAACAAGGGTAAGCTTAAGTGTGAATGCTGCGAGGGACTGTGTGGAATTCTTGCCTCTGACCTGTTAGCTGCTGCACAGCGTAAATCATTCATCTTCCTGGCAGGCTACCATAGCTGCACTGCATTCCTGGTTTTATAAAATGGTTGCAGTAGGATGATAACAATTCATATCTCTTAAAGCACTCTGTGAAACACTATGTACAGCAAAGCTCAGAACCACCAATTTTCCATGTTCTCTATAAAGCATTTAATTAGGAGCTGCTTCTAACTACTCAGGGGTAGGGGTGAACGTACAGGAAAATACCAAAAGACAAGAATTCAATTCAGATATTTCAGAATTTGAATGCTAAAAGAGTGACTTTGAACTGAGGTGTGTATTTGCTGGTTTTTTTCCGGTGTCACGGAGCAGGGCGCTGCTGCTGGCTCTCGAGCAGCTCAGGCTCTGCCTCACTGGGTGCTTTGCTGCTGGCTTGGGCTGGTCACAAACATGCCAGGCGTAGGGACGGTTTCCATCGGGTTCACACCTAACTCTGTGCGCTGAGTGACTTTGAAGCTCAATGCATATGGTTTTATCTAATTGCTCTGTTTCCTTATATAGTGGCAAAAAGATAAGGAAAAGGTTTGGAAAGTAAAGATGTTTGGAAGTGAACCTAGAGCTAGTGGAGCTACGGGCTGGTGTGGCAGTCTCTGCAACGTGCTCCTGTGCCTTCAGGAGCTGTGCCTGTAACTTTTTGACAATTGTCATTTTCTTGAAGCATTAGCTTAGCACCTGCCCCTCTTCCATTTTTAATTACTCTGTATAATTTCCACCAGACTCATCCTGAACAAAACAAAGGTATAACCTAAGAACAATTTTTTCTACAGTTATTATTGTATCCACAGTTTCTGTTTGGTTTTCCAGTGTTTCAGCAGTCTCTGAGATTTCCTGTGGTGCTTGTGGAGGCACAGCCGCAGTTATTTCTGTGGCAAATTCAGAAACTCAGTCAATTTATTTTGTCATCTCTTCACTCTCTCCACATGTTTTTCTTTATTTTTTTCCATTTTACCTTTAGAAGTCACTCATGGTTTCTTTGTGAAGTATCTCTGCTCTTTCTAATTGGGGAATACAAAAGAGATGACTTTTCATGGATACTGTGAACCGTGGGTGTAATTTCTGGACTGAAATACCAGCCTCCTACGTGCGACGTGGGGGCTGCCAGGCTGAGGGGCGGTGGGGAGGGCCACCATGCGGTGGGGAGGGCCACATTTTGGTGACATGACAAATGTGTATTTGGTCAGAACAGGGAGGAAAGGACGTGCCAAGGGACTATTTGCTTCCTCTCTGCAAGCGTTTATATGGCCCACTGCATCCAAAATGTTGGGGACTGCTACTTTAAATAGTTGGAGTCCAGCTTGTTCTTTTCTTTTAGTTATGAAAATTTGTGATCTGCTTAATTTTCTGTATCATGGGCTCCGGGGTCAGACATTAGGATAATTTATGTAACTAAAAATACAGGCTGGGACGGAAACAGGATCCAGGAAGAGGGCAGAAGCATTAACAGCTCCTGAATCTGGCAGAGATTCCCAGTGAGGCAAAAGGCAAAGGATGAGTGTGGTTCACGAAGTGCTGGTTTGTTTTTTCTGGCTTCCCCCAAAGACCGCCTGTTTTCCCAAACACCCATCCTCTCTGTAAATCAGACAGGATTTGCATAACTTCTCCTGCTTGTGCCATACGTGTGTCACTCAATATTGCACTTCTCTGGCATTACCAGAGGCAGCATTTTCTGGCAGTTGGTGACTAAGTGGAAGTTTTGCTCCCGGCAGCACTGACTCATCCTGGCAAGGCTCTACCAGCCTGTGGTCTGGGCAGCGTGTGCCTCTGCCGAGGAGACTCACGGAACCAGACAGACAGCTGCATGATTGGGAAAAGGGAAGAGCATCACTGGATGGATAGGGAGGGTTTAGAAATCAATAGGAGAAGCAATAGAAGGCTGAGGGTAATATGGTGCTAGATGAAGAAAGGACATTGTTTCAGAAGTGTCTGCCTAATTCTCATATTCAGTAACAAAGATTAATTGCTGTGAGCTGTTGTAACACATGTTCCTGCTAAATCTCTCTTGTTAGTTCTACCTGACCCAATGTCATTTCCAAGGCAGAACAGTTGAGGCATGTCACCTCTGCAGTCATTTCATTTTTTTTTTAAGCACCATTTTTCTTCTAATGTCCCAGACATAGAATGGCCTTATGAAAATACAGGATGACAAAAGCTTCAGTCATATCCTTTTGCAACAGCCTCACCACTACTGAGTGTACTGAAAGGCACAGAGCAGCCAAGGCTCTCTTTTCTCATACATGTACCGAGTCATGCCTGTCAGCTGGATGCCCAGTCAGAGCCCAGCCTTGTGCTGTGCTGTGAGGGCAGGTGTGGGTGCTGAATGCACACACAACTTGATAAACAGATGGGATTTGCACATGAAAATAAGTGAGGCTTGTATTACCAGATTTAATAAATGACAGACTACTCTCTTTTTTTTAAACAAATTGGCAGAATTTTTGTGGATAAAAGATAAGCAGATTTTTTTTTTTTAAATTAAAATACTTTTTGTCTTGGACACCATGCTATTATTTAATGCAAATGTTGGTTATGGAACACAAAATAGCTCCTTAAAGCTGCATGGCAAAGGTCCTGTACCCATATGAAAGGACAAAAATTCTTGAACATTGCTTTTTTCTTTTGCTCTAAGAGAGAAATTCCTAATCATTTGTTTCTTCTGTATCAGGTCTGTAATTCACCTTCAAATGAGCATGCAGAAAATACTGTTTTGTGTGACCAAACCTTAACAGGGCCAGGATTTGCTACACTGACTCTTAGTTAGGACAGATTTAGCTATTCAGGTGTTGTTTTGTGATCTGTTCCTGCAATCCATTCTCTGGATGGGGTACCAGGAATATGCTCCACATAATCTCTATCTCTATTTTTCACCAACATGCTCATTTTATAGATAAATTCACACAAAGCCTTTCCTGCATATTAAATAAGTTGGAGTAATGATTTCTTTTCCTTAGTCATTTCCATGGGCATTTTGGTGTGCTGCTGGCAGATGGTCCTGGAAACTGCAGTGCTGAAGTACTGCACAAAAGGTTAAAGTGAAGGGCTAAATCCTTATCCTGTTTAAATTATTGTAAAAGTCATCCATGGGCGCTCGATTTCTCTATATTTATTTAGACTAGGATTTTATGAGACCTGCAAATATTGTTGCACACCTGCAAACCGTAGTTAGGAATTGAGATAATGTGTGAGCATATGAGGTTATTTCCAAAAATGATGGTACAACTATTTTGAGGCTCAGCCATCTCTTTTTTTTTTCCCTTTCAGTTCATGCTTATGTGTCATTGTTTATTTTAACCAGCTGTTTATGTTCTCTCTGTCCTTTTTTTTTGTGAGAGACATCTAGCAGCTGGTACTTGGGCCTTTGTTCTGAATTCTTAAGGCTACTCCTCAGGAACAATGTGCTGCTTTTGTCCATCCAGGGCAGCTTTTATCGTTCAGGTTTTTAACTAACATTCTAAGCAAAGACCTATTAATGCCTCACTTAGCATGTTTACTGAATGTTGCCCTAATTATTTTTTCTCTGTGTTCCAGAAAAGACTTTAAAAAATAAAGTTTAATTAGAGAAGTTGATTAAATTAGCTTGATTTGCTTTGGCTGTCTAATGCTGTAGATGCCAAAGTGAATTTGTCTGAAGCAGGCAGCAAGCAAGTTTTAGCTTGGATTAACAATAAGTGTTTATAATCTTCGTTCTACTGATTTTGCAGCTAAACAACAGGCCAGCGCTCATATCTGCATGAAAACATGTGGGATATGCTCTTTTAAGTTGCATCAGATCATGTATAAGCTGCTCCAGAAAAACCACATGTATTAAGATTGAAAATAATTACAAGAATAACACCGACTAAGTGCATTTTGCATGTGTAAAAAGAGCAAACCTCATTTGTTGCCCTGTTGTACAGAAGGGGCAGTTTGCAATGGGGCCAATAAACTCAAGAAACCAAGAGACTCCGAGCACGGGGGGACTATGAGATAGAGAGCCCTGCTGGGCTGAAGCACTTGCAGGAAGACTCACTATGCAGTGATGGGGATGAGAAACCCTGGGAGCAGCAGTAATTGCTCCCCTGGGGAAGCACGTCCTTCTCCATGGAGCAGAGTGCCCCTCGCACTCCTGCCAAGGCCATGGGTAGGTCTGGGATTTGGCTCAAACTCTGTGACCCCAGTGTGACAAAATCAGGGAGCTACACAGGTATCCAAGTCTGAACGGGAACCTAAACAAAGCTTGGATCTCATTTATTTGTGGGCTGTCTGTGTGTGTTTGAAATAAAAGCTAAAGAAGGAGCAGCACCCCCAGACACGGGTGAGCAATGCTTATGGGAAGCTTGTGCCTAAGCAGAACTCCTCCTTTTGTCCTCCTGGCTTTGCTGGAGCAGTGCTCAGGCTCTCTTGAGGGATAGATAATGCAGATGATATGATTTATCATGTCAGCGCATACTTAGAGAGTCCTTAATCTGCAGATTATTGTCATAATCGTTTGTAATGGTTTTTCTGAGCCATTGCAGAGTATCATATTAAGGCAAGTTTGTTTCTTAATACATGCAATATATTTTACGCTTCACATAGTATCGTATATATGAACAGTAAATAAGCAACTAGAAAATCTCCTGACAAAATCAGTTAAGTCTGGCTGTGTTCAGAACAGTCTTTTTTAATCTCAGATTCTCTTTTTTCAAACAAAATCTTTCTGTGATCTGTGTTTTAGATTGCCTCTGCATATTTCTTTATGTGCTTTTAATGCCATATAGCAATTATCCAAGCCCGGTGAATAGACAATATATTTTCAGAATACCAAAAAAGATCTCTGCAGCTAAATGAGCTGTCTTCAAGTGTATTTGCTTTTTACAGTGGGAGTCCTGACATCATTGTAACAATAGCTATAGATTGTCTGTCCAGACAAGGACCTACATTGCATTGTAATGGTGTGTCACGCCATGTGATATGTCTGCTGGTAGTGACTGCTGCGTGGACTAGAATGAGCTCTAGTTGGCCAAGCATGACTGCTGCCACCTCCTGTGCCACAGGAACAGTCAGCCCCAGGCGAAGGGTTGAGGCACTGTGCTCTGAGGAGCACTGGAGCAGTGTTTAAGGGTCTCGTCTAGTGCATGAAGATGATCAAATGTGTCTCATTCTCTGTGAGCTTGGTATGTACTACCCATGGTATATTGGTGAAATAAGTTGGGGGGGAATCAAATCTGAAAAATATTCCCCAACTTGCAGTTTTGTGCCTGATCTTCCCGAGTATCCCCAACTTGCAGTTTTGTGCCTGATCTTCTTTCTTTCTTTGATGTGCCTGGAGAATATGATAATTATAAGAAGTAAAAAGAATGAACAACCTGATGTTCATGTTCCTCAGTTCCTGCCTACAAATCTCTAGCTATCTAGCCTTGCTTTCTTTTATTTTCTTTTCCACACACATGTGTGTGTGATATTTTTGTTTTAGTTGTTTGCATTCTGCTCAGTATTTGATATGCCCTGGCCTGTGGAAACTACTGGTGTGGAAAGTATGCGTTACCTTTTTTAAACACTTGTGAAGCTACAGAAAACATTTGTAACTCAGCTGATAAACGTAGCATTCATGGGGTTTGATACCTTTTTCTTTGCCTTTACTTACATGTTTTGAGCAATACATCATTATTTTGTGTAGTATCAATTTAACAACATACCCTTCCCTGTACTTCATGGGCTGAAATAACAGAAAGAAGTAGAAATGGCAATAGCATCAGCTCCAGAGATGCCAATAGGAACATAGTGGCCAAACTGTGCTCATCTTGCATCAACAAATGACTCCCCGAGTCTTGATCAAGTCAGAACCAAAATCTTTTCTTCATCTACATCAAAACCATATGCCTTAATTTAAGTGGAAAAACATGCCCAGTGAGAACCATCCAAGTTTTAAATGAGACTAGCAAAAATAGTTAACCACAGCAATTTCTGTCTGCCATCTTTCATAGGCTCATTAGGAGAGGGCAAGAAAGTAGAAGCAGGAGAGTGTAAGGCTCTCTGAATCACGGCTTCCCTCTCCCCGGCTGCCCTCTACACTTTGCAGGCCTTAAGCTGATGTTCTAGTAGAGTATAAAGAACTATCAAGAAAGAATATTGTAATTACGCATGGAAAATATGTCTAAGGAGGTATCTTAGTAGTACTTGCTACCATACAGAGAAAGACAGAGGGGAAGTGCATGTGCATGAATTGGCGAGCACAGGATGTGTGAGAAGAAATTTTAGATAACCCTTTTTATAAAAATGATGAGACATACATATTTTAGACAATGCAACATATGTGTTATGAGTGTGCTGGAAGACACTGGAAAAAGGCCTCTTCATTTATGACTTGTGTTTGGAAAACTAATAAATATTTATCTTCTTTCTTTATTAGTTTCAACCTTTCTTATAAAGGTTTCTCTTTTGACATATTTAGTGAACATACAATATAGTTTCTGTGTGACAGTATCTCCTGCCTATTTGTTCTGCTTGTAACAAATGTTTGCTCTTATTAGTTCTGAAAACATCAATTTTTCTTCCTTATTTTTCTTGAAACTATGACATTCCTGTTTGTAAGAAGCACCATGTCATATGGTGTTGAAAAACTCCGTGTGACTTTACTCACAGTTACTGAAGGCATATGTGCTATCTTTCATCATAGCACTTGTGCACAGCAGGTTACTTGAGCATTGTAAGCAGGGTGCAGGTTAAAGATTAATCAAATCAGTTTGGAATATCTCTGTTAATATTAAAAAGAGTCTTCCTCTAATTTAAGGAATGTGTTTCTAATATGATGATATTACTAAGCAAACTATTCTAAAAGAAGTATTGACAACATACCTTGACTCTAGACCAGATGGAAGTCACACAAGTACAGTCTTCATGACAAGAGACAGGAGTTCATCCAACATAATTTTATCACCTGGGATTAAGATGGTTTTGTCACCTGCTATACACCTCTCTAAATCCGTGTAATAAATAAGTCTAGGGAGGAAAGATTTTTTTATTTTTTTTCTCTTAGACAGGCAAAAAGTTACCTGAAGTGCAATCTCGTCTTTTTCTTGCATGTGCATTTATCACTTTGCTGCATTTACAGTGAGGGCCTGGAACTGGCCCACTGCATGAGCACCAATTCAATGTGACTGTTTACATGTTTAGAAAATCAGAGCCAAAATGTACTCTGTCCATGTGGATAAACAGGTTCAGCTGTTCGGTTGCATAAGAGCAGCGTCCTGCAGAAATTAATTAGTTTCTTAGGACAAAATAGGTCTTTATAGAAGCATACAAGATTTTAGTGTGTCTGAAACTAATGGATTATAATGCTTGTGTCCCACAGGATGGGTTGACCCCCCTCCACTGTGGAGCAAGGAGTGGCCACGAACAGGTTGTAGAAATGCTGCTGGATCGTGGTGCCCCTATTCTTTCCAAAACCAAGGTAAGCGGTACTGTTTTCTGCTGGGATAAACCTTGTACTTTTTTTCTTTTTTATGTAATTCTGCATGTCTCATATATTTAAGGGCTTGACAATAACTTTCCTATTTCATAGCTATTTAAAGTAACTGTGTGGGAGATCTCCAAAGTGAATGCCGTATGTAGCGCACGTCTGCGTATGTAAAATGTGTTAAATTGAGATACACAAGAAAAGGTTTCTGTGCCAAGCAAAAAGGCATGTATGGTAACCTTATCCCTCAGAATTTCAGCAGTTGAAAATCTCTGTATCTCTCGTGGAATAAATACATGGTGATTACAATATATCTGCAGCTTGCACCAAATTGCCCTAAGGCTAGACTGGAGATAAGAGATAAAAATAGAGCAATGTCTCTTCACAGAGACAGCTCATATTTCCTTAGGACTTAGGCTGATTACCAGTTTCTCTACTTTCTATCTCTCTACAGTTTATCATGCAAAATTCTTCATGGGAATTTCAAATCACCTGCGCCGGAGTGTGCAGATTGCTTTAGACCCGAGGGCTGGCATTGAAGCACGCGTTTGGCCAGAACTCTTCTGGTGGTGGTCTCTGCTGGGCTGTTATTGCTAATTTTAAATCTCAGCGCAGCAGCCTGTTTTGTAACACCACTACAATCCATGACTTTCTCATTCAGGGCTGACATTTGGGTTGTGCAGTTTGTTGAGGTACTTTCCCAAGATAACCTTCCACTACATTTTTTCTTGCAGTCTGTAAGCAATGTATTTCCAACAACATTTCTTGTTTCCTTCTGTTATTTCTTTTCTCTCTTCTGTCATCCTGTCCTATTCTGTCTCAGCGCCCTTCTATATTCTGCTTTTCTCCTCCCTCTTCTTTGGGTTTTTTTCCCCCCTCACTGGAATATATTTAGCATTTGTTTGGGGAGGTTGGCACCAGCTTTCCTCTGCTTAGTGAGTCACTGGCAAGTGCTGTCATGGGTAATCTGACAGACAGGATCCACCCATTCTCTGCATGTGGAGTTTCCATGGACTCCCACAGCCCTGACTTGCAAACTTCATGAGCAAGGGAAGACAGCAAGGGACTCTCTAAGTGCCCCTTTGGGCACATATCCATGCTGCTGCCACTCTCAGAGCCTGGAGCTCATAATCCAGGGAGTAGGGCTCTTCTACGCTCTCTGGTAGCTCAATTAATTATTTAACAAAAACCCTATAAGCGCCATTGCTTTGGTTTCCACCATCATAAATGAGAACCTCTCCTAAGGAACTACATTTCTTTGTTGCATGGGTTGTGTCTTGTCAGGTGTTATCCCTAAAGTTAACCTGGTGTTCAAGGTCTGTGGTTTTGAATTTGTTGTTCTTCCTGAGGAGATTCAGACAGCATGGCCCAGAGTTCACTAGCCCAAATCAGGCAGATGAGATCATGGGTTAGTGGGTTTGAAATAGTCCGAGGCTGAAAGACACACTTTGGACATTGACCTGCAGAGGCTTAATTAAACACCTTCAGCAAAATGGGAGCCTCCTCTCTGAAAGAGGGAAAGCTTTGTTATGTGTTAAAAAGTAAAAAGAACAAAGTGTAGAGCCTCCTGAGTTTCCCTCTGATGTGTTAATTCTATGGTTTTCAGAAGGTAAGCTAAGAAGTAGTGGTACCTCTGAATGACATAAATGAATCCATTCATTTGGCACTAAACTGTAGTACTGTCCTCTGCAAAGATACGTGGCTTCAAATGAAATCACATGTTATTGGAAATAGGGCACATACATCTTTGAAAGAATTTGAACTTCACAAAGTTTTCTCACGTTGTATAAAACTCTTTCAGAATAACCAGACTCCAGTTTGATAGCTATTTCCTGCTAGAAATTGTTTAGTGTAGTGCTAACCCTTTTTTGCCCTGGAATAACCTTAAATTTATTTTTAGGGGAACCAATGGCCTAATGGATTATCTGAGGCCTTCTACATGCAAAAGGAAAACTGAATTCTAGCCTTGAGTATGCCAATGCCTTTCTCTGTGAGATACCACATCTCTGTGTGTCAATGTCCATCATTTTTTAATTACTGTTTTTCTAGGCTTGTTTGACTCTTTTTCTTTTTTCTTTTTGTCTTTTTTTTTAATCTTTTTTATTTGTTTTCTTTTTACTTCTTTTCTCTTTTTTCTCTTTTTCTTTTTTTTTTTTCTTTTTTTCTTTTTTCTTTCCCCGGAGTTAAGGGCGCTTTCCCTGATTAAAATACTTTAACACAGCTAGAAAATAAGCTATGTATCTCTGATAATTTTGTTTGCCTAGTCAGGCATTCCATATTCCATTTAATCTCTGGGGTGCTCTTCTGGTTTGGGGGTTTTGTTTGTTGGGTTTTTAAGGTATCATGTGACTGTCAACATCTCTGATTAATCTGGAACTACTTCATTTTTTAATATTTTTTAGCAATTTTCCTAAAACCGGTAATATGAAAGTGTTTATATAGTGGCCCCATCTTGAAGTACCAGATCACTTCTTATGGTCATTGGTGGATTGTCTCTCACGGCATGGTTATGGTACAGAAAAACATTGTTATATCTAATATTTTTATGTTAGAAGTGTGAACACAAAGGCATTGAAATATTAAGTGACTTACATATGATTGCAGAGTATCTTCTACTGAAAAAGAATTAAGAGCAAACCTGGTTTAGGTCGTAATAAAAGACAATATTCCACTTATGTTTCGTCTTCATCAGCTTCTTTAGGATCCAGCCTCTTCTTTTGCTCTTTTGTGTAAAGTCTGGCTAATTGCTGCACTTGTCTCATCCAGGACAGATTTTTGTAAAGCATCTTGTTGATTTGCCCAAATTGATGTGTGGCTACTCCGCTGCTTCACTTCTTTTCCACCAATGTCAGGCTCTTTCGTACAAGCCTCTCCTATAGGGGAGTCCTATGTCATTTTCTCAATTTCTTACTCTGTTGATCACTGTGGTTTATTGTGTGTTACTGTGAAGAATGACACTTTTCACCTGAAAGATCTTTCTTATAAAAGATGGAACAGAACAGTGTATAAAGTTTCATCATTTTATTACTATCACCTAAAAAGCATCAGCAGTTATAAACTGTTATCAGGGAGGCTTGGTGGCTGGGAGAAATTAATCTTTTTTTTATATATATTGTTATTCTACTGTTTTACTACACTAGAAGACAGTGAGAACATTCAAAATGCATTGCTAGTATCAAGCTTCCATGCAGATAATTGCTGTAGTAGCCTTTGGGAATGGCAGAAGGGCTTATCCAAAGCCAACATAAATCACAGTTGAGATGCCCATGAGATAATCTTACTAGAAAGATATAACTGTGTCCAAGAATGTCTGCTTTTCAGCACTAAATGTAAATGGCTTTCAAATTCTGACAGTATTAGCCTGTTCGCTTTCTCCATCCTTCTTCCGTGTCACTTTTAAAAATTATTTCACTGTGTATTTCCACCTTTACTTTGAGTGTTTGTCATTATGTTATGATACGGCCACAGGAAGGGAGAAGAAATGATCTGTTTCAGAAAGCCCAAGATCTCTGCTGGTTTTCTGTTGCTACTTTGCCTTTGCCCACTGCGGTCACATGAGGGCACTACATCTGTGAGCAAGTTTCAGTTTCTTCATGATGGCAAACATCGCATACTGTCAGTCATTTATGGATTATATACTAGTATGTGTTACCAGAATAGCTCCGGCACTTGAATCTAATTCTGCCATTAGAAGGACTAAGTGAAAAATAAACCCAAACAGAATAGAAATGGAAGAAGGTGTGTTGAGGTTTATCTCAGGAGCTCATGCACCTCTGCTAACAAGACTTCTTTCATTCTGTTGTATTTTTTAATCTTTTGTCATGAAATAGTGTCAGTCCTTTAAAGTTTTGAGAATTATTTTACTTGTGGTTTTACTCTGGAAATGTAATATACATTGGCAACTTGTTGATTAACTATTATAAGCAGTGCAAGAAACAATTCTTGATACAGGTTTTGTTCCTAAACATGAATCTCTCTCAGGTGTTTCCCTGATGAAACAGCTTTACCACTGCTGCTGGTAGGTCACATCATGCTGGTCTTGTTCAGATATTTATTTTTTTTAGCCTGGTTGCACTTGAAACTTGCTGTTGTACCAATGTTGGCTGGGAAGAATGGTCTCCACAGGTGTGTAATGTGGTGTGAGGCGTGTGTAACAACCCAAATTCAGGAAAACACTAATGGAGGGATGAGGGAATGTTGCAGTGATGCTCTGACCTGCTCTCTCATGCCTGATACATTAGAGTGGTGAATTTAATGCAGCTTTTAGAAACAGCAACTATCAGAAGTCACAAATTGCTGCTCTTTACATAACTCGTATAACTCAACCAACTTATCTGAGCTATGTTGGCTGAAATGAGCTACCTTTAGAGCATTGCTGGTATAGTATAAGTGGTTTTTTAAGGTAGAACTGCCTACAAACTCTAACCAAACAAGCTCCAAATTGTTTGGCTTTTGCCAGAGTAAGAACTCACGTTGTTACACTGAACATGTAAAGTTTAATTTGGCTGGGGCTTGTAAAATTCTTCATACAACAAATGCTCTAAGAACAACGTGGAGGAGTTACATTGCTCTGAGCATCCTATAACCCATCGGTGTTGGGTCTTTTTGTTCGCAGAATGGTTTGTCTCCGTTGCACATGGCAACACAAGGAGATCATCTAAACTGTGTTCAGCTTCTGATTCAGCACAACGTGCCTGTAGATGACGTCACTAATGACTATCTGACTGCGCTGCATGTTGCCGCCCACTGTGGCCACTACAAAGTTGCCAAGGTTCTCTTGGACAAGAAAGCTAATCCTAATGCCAAAGCACTGGTGAGTACACAGTAGGTTACTATTCACAGCTAAACATTCTTCCAGTGTTGCAGTGAGACTTATTTGAGAGTTATTTTCTGCCTGCTGCTGATTGACAGTGAGGATAGGTTGTATTGCTGCAGTCCAAGAGAGGATGCTTAAGGTTCAAAGTGTTAATAATGTATCATGCAATCAGAGTAGACCTTTGCTTACAGACAAACAGTGATTTATGAATTTCTAGTGTAACTAGAGCACTTTTGCCTTCTGGTAGCTTGTTATGATTCTGAATACATGAAGCAGCTGCAGACGTAACTGCTGTAGTTTTTGGGATGGAGAGAGTTCTCATTTTCTAAATGTTTGTAAAGAGAAAATAATCAGCAATGCTTAAAACTAAGAGAATCTTCATGAGCTCTCAAAGATGGGAAACAATAAACAGTAGGAATGAGTTACGTAACAAATATTTGTGGTATTTTAGAATTATTTCAATGGAGTGATGCCTTTCTACTTTGAAATCAACTTCAGCAACAAAATCTGTTAGTGTAATTAAACTGCATACAAACTGAATGCATTAATGCATTTTGATCAAAATTATACTTGCAATCCATTCTTTTTATAGTGTCTTTTTGATTTGTTCTTCAGTAACTGTTCCAAAAAAATTTACATTCTGACATTAATTGAGGTGACTGTTGGTTTCACAGCCTGGTGCTACTAATTCATTAATTTGCTGAAATACTATGTGAGCTCCTGAAACCTTCATAAGCAAGGTGGGACTGACTCTCTTGAAAACAGTTGAGGCTCCATAGATCTTTTTTTCTCTCAGCCCCTCTGTTTTTTTTGTGTCAGATCAATCTTTTGTCAGGTGTCTTTGGGCAAGGTATTATGATATATGAGGTTTGTTCACTATAACCAGCAAGTGGGGAGTCTTGTTGGACTGTAACGTTTATTTTTGCCTTCTGAAATAATCAACTCATCATCTGGTTTAGCTTGTCAGGGCTGGCAGTGGCCTCTCGTTGGTCTGGTAACCTAGCCACAAATTACCTTTTCCCAAAAATCTCTTTGTGTTTCCTTTTATTCTCTCCTGGTCTCCACTCAGGATGATTAAGTAGAAGGAGCCTGAGTGTAGTATCTGGAGCTTGAGCTCACCCTTCCTGAAACACATCTGAGCTTCCTCTGGACATTGTCCACTGCTTAGGAGGGAGCTGAGAGCTGCTCACACTTAACTGGAACAGACAATTGCACTGATCTCCCATTACAGAAACAGATGATATTTCTTACTATATGGCAGGTAAAAAAAGCTAATTTTTATCAGATCTGAGGGACCAGTTCTGTCAGCTGTTTTCAGAATTGTTGTGCAAAGGCTGTTTTGATGAATATACAGAGCGGCATCAGCATTCAGTGCACTAATGTTATTATACCAGTCGTGGATGCTCTGCACAGCTTATTTTCCTGGTTTACTTGTTTTCTGTTGTATTATCTCCTGCCAAATAAGATGGTCGTTTCAGATGTTTGCTCTGCTGCACATACAGGTATTTTTTTAACAGAGTGGGCAAAATAATTGTAATTACCATAAACTGGGAGATAATAAAATAAATTTTAAAAACAGTAAAATTAGTTTAGAAGAGGATCCAAATACCAGAGCTTGTGAAGGTACAGTGTTTTTTTTATCAGCAGTTCTGAAAAGTCAAAAGAAAACTAAACCAAAAAAACCCAACCCCCCAAAAAACCTCCAACAACACCCCACACACCCCACCCCAGTTAACAGTGAATGAAGCTTTTGACAGTTTTATGTGAACAAAGAATTAAAAAAAATAATTTCTTTATTGGAGTGGGCAATATATTACATAATTAAAACTGGCTATATGAAATATGTATTTTTAAAAGTTTGTTTTCTCTTTTATATGAACAATTTAGTGAAGCTAAAACAAATCTGGGAGGTGTTTTGTTAAAATAGAGGAGTGTTTTATGTGAATTCCATCCCCAATTCTACTTTTTAATGATATATGCAGTCTCAAAAAGTATATTCTTTCTCATTTACAGAATGGTTTCACACCTCTTCACATTGCCTGCAAGAAGAACAGAATAAAAGTAATGGAACTTCTTCTGAAGCATGGTGCATCAATCCAAGCTGTGACTGAGGTAAAAAAGGGTCTTTTCACATTTGTCTTTGTTTTTCCTACAAAATTCATTGCAATATATTGATTTTTTTATATGTAAAAAAGGGTCTTTTCACATTTGTCTTTGCTTTTCCTACAAAATTCATTGCAATATATCGATTTTTTAAAATATATATTTCTATACTGTACTGTTCTGTACTACCATTCAAGTCAACAATTATTTTCAACTAGATATTACCAAATAATAAAAAATGAATAATGAAGTCAGTTGCCCAAATGGATCACAACATCCAAACAATTGATATACTTTGAGATTACAGTGGGAATAATGAGTGAACAGATTTTAAAACATTTATTCAAACAAATTTTTAAAAAATATTTTAATTTTTGCCAATTTTTGCCTATAATTTAATGCACAGAAGATTAAATTCTCCCTGTTAAGGAGATGAAGGTGAAGACTGTGCGCAAGTCTGATTTTGAAAGGCGGTTTAATTCACGGACCTTGTTCTGGCTTTCCACACAGAAATGATATTCACCCACCATCGCGCGTCATCACAAATCAGTTAGACAGAAATCAATATGCTATTACTTCAATCAGCATGAGATGGTCTGCACCCAGTTATTGGCACAAGTGTGAGATTAATTAAGTACCTATGGAAAATTTGGTTTGTGTGTGTATCCTCTACTTAGTTAGGAGGAAAGGTCACATATTTGAATGTATGACCAGGTTAGAAAATGATAATTCCATTGATTAAACAAAAGATTCAACTGGGAGCAGTTCATGTCTCCCAAACAGAGTTTCGTTTGATGCATGGGGTTTTGTTCTAATTATTCAGTAGTAAATCATACAGCTCCCTTCCTGGCTTTCAACTGAGGCTGCCTTTGCTACAGTTCATGTATCTCCAGACTAGTTTTTAAAAATCATGCTGCTTGCAGAATCTAGTTTGAAGTCATGTTAGCAAATGGGAAATGCAAAGAGAACCTTAACAGAAGAGGTGCCATCTCTGTCCTCCATATTAATCAGTCGCTGTGGAAGTAGAAAAACTATTCAATTTTATCCCTTTTGAATACAAAGAATTAAAAGAATGAAAGCAACAGCAACATTTATCTACACTATCTTATGTGAGTTAGCCATGTTAACAATCTGATCTGTATCCTCTGAATTCCTTTTTCAGCAAAAAGTTTCCAAAAGCAAGAGCTCTGCTTTTATTTCCCGTTGTTGCCTCACCATGATCTCACGTGGTCTGAAACCACATTTGACTGCATTTATTGAGATTCACCATGGTATTTCACTGCAGGGCCCTACTTTCCTGCCTGTCTCTTTCACTGCATGTCTAGATAGTAACAGCCTTTCAAGGCAGAATTAGGAGCTGGCATCCCTACGTAAACCACTATTTCTCTAGTAAGAAAGAAAGACAATACCTGGCCATCAAAAGAAATTGGCCAGAAAGCTTAACAGTGTTCCTCCACAAAGAAATCTGTCTGCAAACAAGTGTTGGTTGTGGGATCTCAATAAGCAATACAAATGCAACAAGAGGAATCAGTACCAAATGTCACAAATAGTCATCGTTGCATATAAACTGTTTATTAAAGGTAACGCTTATTGTCTTTTCTGTGGTAAATTCTGCTTTCCAGGTAGATTCCATACTTCCATTTGTAGATACTGCACTTTTTCAGCTGCCTGCCTTGAATCTCTGCCATATGTGTTTGTGGTCAAATATGACACACATATGTTGCATTTCCTGCAGTCTATTATTTCAAATTCATTTGCTAAATTATGTGGAACAAGAAAAAGAAATTGCATACTTAACCAGTTATTTTTCCTTCCTGCTCATGTTTGCACAAGAAAGGAGCAAAAGTGTGTTTTCATTACCTCCTGGGACTTACGTATATTATGGGGAAGCTGCTAAAATCAGGGGATTTCCAGAGATCCACTGAGGTTTCTCCTTCTCCTGGTAGTAAAACTCCTTCTGCAGCCTCCGGCTGACTGTTGCTACAGCTGTGCAGAAGCAGCTGTGAAGAGGCTTTAGGGTAATGCTACTTGGACAAATATTAACTATTGATTGGATTTCTAAAGCAAAATCTTTGAGGTCATGCCCTGCTAAATGACTGCTCCCTTTTTTCCCCTCCCCTTCTCCTTCTCTCTCCTTCTCTCTCTTTCTCTCCAGTTGGTCTTTTATATCTTGTATAAGAGGAGTGGTGCAGATTTCTGATGGTGGTGGTGCCACAAGGTCCCAAGGGAAGGGGGAATTCTCTTTAGCCCATGTCATCTCTGTGCCTCTGGCTGGATGCCACAGTTTTGAATTCCCTTTCTCCTGGAGAATCAGTGGGGATAGAGCTCACCACTGAGTTCAATAGGCCTTTTTGTTCACTCAAAAGCAACTGGATTTGGTGGGAACAATGGACACTGCATCTTTTTTGCATTAGCTGTATGTTCCAGAAATTCTTATCTTTGTTCCAGGAATACGTCTACCTATTTTAATTTTTTTTTCTGGTACAAAATGATATTTAGCAAAACCTTAAGGAAGAAATCTTGCTTAGCTATAGTTGATTTTAGTTGATAAAAAATTACTGAATTCCTAGAATGGTTTTATGTTTGCTCATGAATCATGCTCATAGGTGCTTCCAATTCTGTGTAGAATTCTGTGCCCTTTAGTTTATGTATGTGTATTTGTTTTCAAGAAGATAAGAGCCTTTCAGAAGAGTAAGTGCTTGGGTTTGCTTAATTTAGAATAACTTTTTTCCTATGGCATTCTTGTAAAGGGGTGTGGAAGTAGGTGTTTAAGTTTGATTTTGGTTTGATTTTCAGTCGGGCCTAACTCCAATCCATGTTGCTGCCTTCATGGGACATGTAAATATTGTATCGCAGCTAATGCATCATGGAGCATCACCCAACACGACCAATGTGGTGAGTAACCGGTTTCTTTTCAGCATGGCAGAACTATGAATGCATCATAATATCTGGGAACAGCACTGTTGGGAAGTGCCTAACTCTGGTGTTCGCCATCCGCCTCTGTAGCAGTCCTGGCTCCTACTGGAGTCTTGGGAAAGCACAACCTGCTGACTCCTACTCCAAAATGCTTGACATGTTGAAGAAACCTCAAGAGAGGCTGACCTTAATTCAACTCTATTCTTTTAATTTTGTGAAATAAAGAACGAGAACATGCTGTAGCTTCTCGTATGTGATTTTTGAGATGTATACTTGACTGTTGAGCGCTGTTTTCCCAGGACCCTGGGGGCCTACCATTTAAGGGAAGTTCTGCTGTTATCAACAGATTGCAGCAGATTGTCGGGACATATTGCCTGTGTCCATGCAGCCATACAAGTGCGCTTTTCTACTGGATGTGCACTGTGTGCCCCAAGGCTCCTAGGGCATGTGTAAAAACTGAAGTCATTGTTAGATGGATATTTGAAAGTTGAAAAATGGGAGGAAAGTAGAAGCTTGTTGACTCTTTTTAACAGTTTGGCTTCAAAATCTCCCTTTCATCTTCCATACAGAGTTGTGGTTAGAAGACAGTCTTTTACTGAAGTCTTCATTAGCTAATTTTATTAGGTTATAGAAAAATGCAGCACCCTTTGTAAATTAGCAGGTGTTTGTACCTATTTGCATCCAAAAATGTAGAAAGAGGTTTCCCTTCCTGAATTTATTCTGGTTTCCTTGGATTTGTATTTCTTTAAGTCCATGAAGCCTCATATTAATGTACTCAGTGATGTCTTTTTTTCTTCTTGTCCACTCATCTCAGTGCTTGTCAGATAACAAATGATAGTGGGGGCATAGGGCGTAGCAGGAGGAATGCCAAAAAAATGTGTGTCTGATTATACAAAATTTGAAATATTTTTTTTTTGTTAAATTAGGCTGTATTTAAAAGGATATAATTTTTAACACTGTTAGTAAAAGGCTAGTAAATACAAAAATAGTGCTGTTTTAAGCAAAAGACAAGTGACAAAAGCACTATTGTGTTGGGAAACTGACCCTAAAGTAAATTGTTTTGTAGCATACAGCTAAGAGGTCAAATATTGACTTGATCTCCCATCTTGCTCACAGACGACTACTACAAAATATTCTAGTGGAGATTATTCTGAACTGGGTCACCCGTATTTTTGCATTTATGAAATATATTGGAGCTTGTTTTTTCTGCAGTGTATTTTTAATGACATTTTGTTTTTGTTGCTCTATGCTAGAGAGGAGAAACTGCGCTGCACATGGCTGCCAGAGCTGGCCAAACAGAGGTTGTTCGATACCTGGTACAAAATGGAGCTCAGGTGGAGGCCAAAGCAAAGGTAAGGTGATAATCCAGGTATGATAACCCTAGATTATCTATATTGAACAAAGCAAATAATCACGTTCATTTTGCATGCTTCTTTTGGGAAAGGAAAGGGAGGTGAAGCCAATGGACTTGGCAAAATGACAACTGATATTTTGTTACATACTCTCTTTCTGTAATCATGAGTGATCTGTATGTAATAGAGAAGACAGGAGATGTCAAGTTGCAATGGATGGATACAAGCTCTTCAGAAGGGACGGGCAAGGAAGAAGAGGAGGAGGGGTGGCCCTGTATGTTAGGGAGGATTATGAATGTCTAGAACTTACTGAGGGCAATGGTAGAGTTGAGTGCCTATGGGTAAGAATCAGGGGGAGGGCCAGTCAGGCTGATAGTGGGGGATGTGACGGTTGGAGGCCATCTGGGGCAAAGTGATCACGAAATGATAAAGTTTTCGATTCTTAGGGAGGCAAGAAGAGGAACCAGCAGGACTGCCATCCGGAGGGCAGACTTTTGTCTTTTCAAGAGTCTGCTTGACGGAGTCCCTTGGGAGGCAGCCCTGAGGGGAAAAGGAGTGCAGGAAGGCTGGACGTTTTTCAAGGAGGAAATCTTAAAAGCGCAGGTGCAGGCCGTCCCTCTGCAGAGTAAAGCGAGCTGTCGAGGGAAAAGACCGGCCTGGCTAAACAGAGAGATAGGGTCACAGCTCAGGGAAAAAAAAGAGAGTTTATGGCCTTCGGAAAAAGGGGCAGGCCACTCAGGAAGATTATAAAGGTGTAGCAAAGTTATGTAGGGAAAAGATTAGAAAGGCCAAAGCCCAACTTGAACTGAACCTGGCCTTGGATGTTAAAAACAACAAAAAAATTTATAAATATATTAGTAGCAAGAGGAGGACTTGGGACAGCCTCCATCTGCTATTGGATATGGGAGGCAATGTAGTGACAAAGGATGAGGAGAAGGCTGAGGTACTGAATGCCTTTTTTGCCTCAGTCTTCAGTAATGGAGTGGGGTGTCCCCTGAGTACCCAGACCCCTGAGCCAGCAGATAAGGGCAGGGAGCAGAATGAAGCCCCTGTCATCCAAAGGGAAGTGGTGAGGGACCTGCTCCAGCACCTAGATACAAACAAGTCTATGGGCCCAGATGGGATTCACCTGAGGGTACTGAGGGAGCTCGTGGAAGTGCTTGCGGAGCCACTCTCCATCATTTACCAGCAGTCCTGGCAAACTGGGGAGGTCCCAGCTGACTGGCATCTAGCAAATGTGACGCCCATCCACAAGAAGGGTTGGAAGGATGATCTGGGGAACTACAGGCCTGTCAGTCTGACATCAGTGCCTGGGAAGCCATGGAACAGATCATCCTGAGTGCCATTATGCAGCGCATGAAGGACGCCCAGGTGATCAGGCCCTCAGTACTGGGACCTGTTCTCTTTAATATCTTTATCAATGATCTGGACAAGGGGATCGAGTGCACCCTCAGTAAATTCACAGATGACACCGAGCTGAGTGGCAGTGTCGACCTGCTGGAGGGTAGAGAGGCTTTGCAGAGGGATCTGGACAGGTTGGATCAATGGGCTGAGACCAACAGGATGAGTTTCAATAAGGCCAAATGCCGGGTTCTGCACTTGGGTCACAACAACCCCCTGCAGCGCTACAGGCTTGGGGAAGAATGTCTGGAGAGCTGCCTGGCAAAAAAGGACCTGGGGCTGTTGGTCGCCTGTGGGCTGAACGTGAGCCAGCAGTGTGCCCAGGTGGCCTAGAAGGTCGATGGTATCCTGGCCTGTATCAGGAACAGTGTGGGGAGTAGGGCCCGAGAGGTGATCGCCCCCCTGTACTGGGCACTGGTGAGGCCTCACCTCGAGGGCTGTGTCCAGTTTTAGGCCCCTCACCACAAAAAAGACACTGAGGGGCTGGAGCGGGTCCAGAGAAGGGCAACAAAGCTGGTGAGGGCTCTAGAGAGTAAGTCTTATGAGGAGAGTCTGAGGGAGCTGGGGGTGTTTGGTCTGAAGAAGAGGAGGCTGAGGGGAGGCCTTATCGCGCTCTATAACTACCTGAAGCGGGGGTGTAGGGAAGCGGGGGTCGGTCTTGTCTCCCAAGGAGAATAGGACAAGGGGAAATGGCCTCAAGTTGTGCCAGGGGAGGTTTAGATTGGATATTAGGAAACATTTCCTCACGGAAAGGGTTTATCCAGCATTGGAATAGGCTGTCCAGGAAAGTGGAGGAGTTCAAAGGACGGGTTGACATGGTCCTCAGGAATATGGTTTAGTGATTTTTTTATTGCTTATTTCTTATTTATTTTTTTGTCAGAGTTAGGTTGATGGTTGGACTAGGTGATCTTTAAGGCCCCTTCCAACCTAGACAATTATATGATTCTAAGTTGATAACATAACCTGTTTTTTCCTCAACTTTTAATATAAACTACTCTGTGTTTGAAGAGTTTTGTTTTAGAGTGGAAAGCAAGAAGGGGGAGGAATGCCTCAAATCTGCTTTTATTTCTGCAAAACTGTAAACCCTATGCTGCTGGTGTCTCCAGTCATGTCCCTAAAGCACCAGCCTGTATGTATTCAAAAATAGTTACACTTCTAAAGAACATCTCCTAAAGTAAGGAGACGTGGATGTAGCATGGGGCTGGAAAGAAAGAGCAGACCCTGTAGAAACAACTGCAATTGAGTCAGGAGTCAAGGAGGAAGGAAAAAGAAATGGTCAAGAGCCGTTGAAGAAAGATACAAAATTATGGAAATAAAAGTCTTCCAGGAAACAGATAGGGGAAGAACATAAATGGGTGCAATAAACAGCAGTCTTAATAGGCAAACCCAAGAAAACTCTTTTCAAATAACAGTTAAATTAATACCATTTTTGAAGAAATCTATTTTTCACTTTGAAATTATCGTCTGTGAATTGGCTCACAAGTAAAGTTGCTAGTAAGAATACCTACTTATAATGAACTCTGCCTAAATATTTATAGCAGATACATTTCATCTGCAAGCAATCTGACAATAGAAGCGAATCATGTGGTCTGTAAATCTCCGAAGACAGCCTTGAAAGTGAACAATTCATGCTCAGAAGCACAGTCATGCAAATATTTTCTAAGTAATTTCACACAATGAATTAATTTGTGCAAACTCCCATTGCCTGTGATCAATTTGTTATCACAAATAACAACTAAATACAAGTACTAGATTATACACCAGTGCCAACATCAGCTGTGAGAAATTTGTGGGAAACAGGCATAAACTGGAAAGGTTTAAGAATCATAAAGATTCTCCACCAGTCAGAAGAGACTTTTCCTGTATAGAAGCAACATTCACATCCTGACACTCTCTCACCCTAAGACCCAAAAGTGTAAAATCAGTGTTGTAGGATGGGCATGGGCAGAAGTCTCCCTACCGGAGAACATCCCAGAACTCTTCTGCTGCAGGAGGTGGGGTAGCAGTGCTCAAAAAGCAATTAAGAATAGGCGGGACAAAAATACAAACCCAAGTAATGAATAAGAAATTATCTACTAGACACTCAGAACAAGGTCAGAAACAACCACAAGATTTTCACTGAGGGAAAATAAATAACGAGACTCCTGACAGAGCAACCTCTATACTTAGAATATTAGGATTCTTGTGTTCAGAATGAGCAGTGAGGAAACGACAGTGAATTTCAGCACCTTGCTTTATCTTCAGTTACATCCACTGTAAAGTTATCTGCAAAATACCAAATTGCTCACCAGTAAAAAAGCACAAAATATGATACTTAATGCAAGTTACTAGGCAATAATATGCTAAGCACAATATATCTTTATTATGTGACAAAGAGAAAACCAGCATGCAATATTCACTAGGTAAGACCTCAGTAGAATTAATGCTCGTCTGCAATTTTGAAAAGTGCTAGGATCTGAGTTAATATTTTTTGTCAAAATATGAGCTGTAGTTTTCTTATGTAGGACTGTGTTGTTCCTTTTTTAGGATGACCAAACGCCACTGCACATTTCTGCTCGACTGGGAAAAGCAGATATAGTACAGCAGCTGCTACAGCAAGGAGCATCTCCAAATGCAGCTACGACGTCTGGCTATACGCCCCTGCATCTTTCTGCTCGAGAAGGACATGAAGATGTAGCTTCTGTTCTTTTGGATCACGGCGCATCTTTATCTATCATTACCAAGGTAGGGCAGTTGCAAAAGTGATAGCTTCAATAGTTTAATATACCTGAAGCAAGTGCTACTTGTGAATGAAATGCTGCAAGAGTCACATATACATACAAATAATGAAAGAATGAGCTTCATTTTGTTAAAAGGGTATGTAACTTCATGCATTTACCTCAGAGCCTGACGTGTGAGGTATTCCAGTGATCAGA
The DNA here is from genome assembly GCF_001431845.1 of Calidris pugnax. Taxonomy (NCBI): domain Eukaryota; kingdom Metazoa; phylum Chordata; class Aves; order Charadriiformes; family Scolopacidae; genus Calidris; species Calidris pugnax. The sequence continues at coordinate 5,145,329 of NW_015090828.1, read as the reverse complement.
CATGCATTTTCCTGGAATGAGTGTAGGGCAGAAATTCCTGATGGAAGTTGACAAGCTGTTAGCCAGCCTTATCCTTGGGTCTTTGGTGGTGTGAGGAAAGGAAATGACTCTTCCCTTTTTACAGTTGTTTTAATGTAGATAGGTCTTTGCCTTGGCAGGGCAAGCCTCCAGACATGCCAGGGCAGTTGGGAAGCTGCAGGCTTGCTGCTGGTACTCAGGACTGTGTAAGGGGATGGATGGAAACAGCAGTATCCTTATCGATCAGAGACAAACCTTGCTCTGAAAAAGAGTGTGCAATGCTACTGTCTAACTGCTTTCTCTTACAGAAAGGATTTACTCCTCTACATGTGGCTGCAAAATATGGGAAAATTGAGGTAGCCAACCTCCTGCTTCAGAAGAATGCATCTCCTGATGCTTCTGGAAAGGTAGGACAGAAAGAAGCTGCTTCTAATTGCACAGCAAATATCTAAATGCACATAATGTTCTAATAATATCCTTCTACCTACTTACCATCACACTCGTATCCACAGCCTGATTTAACTGGAATGGGTTTCATGTAATATTCCAGTCCTTACTGGGGCTGCCAAGAGTCAGCACACTCTTGACAAAAGTGACTTTTATTGTCATTAATTGACAAGAAAATTGTGTCCTCTCTGTACCCATCCAGGGCAATGGAGACAAACCATTCCCTACCTTCCTGCCCAGATTATTTACTGTCCTTATCAGAGTATTCAGGCAGCTGGCTCTGCTCCCCCAGGTCTCATGACAGGGGGCAAAGCCCAGTAGGACCTCAAGCTTTTTAAACTAGTCCAGCTTGGATTTTTACAGATCCAAGGGACAGTTTACTTCTCCACTGCAGTAAAAGAAAAACATTGTTGAGGGTGTGACCTCAGGGTCAAAATTCCTTACCTGCTCTGTCCTGGGGTTAGCACAGATAATATGTTTCTCTGTTGATCTTCCCCAGGAGAAGTGAAAAGGACTTTCACAGATCAGTAAGGATTTTCAAATATGTTTTGTTTTCTGATTCTGAAGTTATCAAAGACTCTGGATACACGAATGAGTAACAAATGTGTTTTTTCACCTTATCAACTCCAGTTTTCCAAACTCTTAAGTTTTCCCTGGAGAGAGTCTGTAACAGCACTTGTTTGTTCTGCATGTGTTTTTAGAGCGGTTTAACACCACTGCATGTAGCCGCACACTACGATAATCAAAAAGTGGCACTTCTACTGTTGGACCAGGGAGCTTCACCTCACGCATCTGCCAAGGTACAAGTACTGGTCATTCTAGGGGAACAATACCTGGGCTTTTTGTGTCACTTTATTCCCTGTCTACCTCTGTTCTTTCTGGATTGTATATGTTTGCAGTTTCAGGAGGCTCAGTGACCTTGTTCATTAAAGTCTCACACCCACATAAAGCTGTTAGAATAATTCTACAGGTGAATAAAATAGCAGTAAAAAATCAAATATAGGTGTAGAAACATTTAAAATCTCTAGTTTCAATAAAGGTCAGTCTCAGCAAATACTGAGCCTTGCTTTCACTTGGCTGGTCTCCTCAATACCTTCTCCAAGCCAGCCAAATTTATATCATTGTGTCTTAACATCTGTGCAGGGCAAGTTTGGAGTTAATGCCTTGCTAAACAGGGGTAGTTCTCCTCTGTTGTGCCACAGGATGACTTCTGAGGCGTGATACGTTTCTCAGTATAATGTACGTAATAATTAATGTGTTTCACAATACTTCTACCCCAGTGTAAATGGACTGGTGAGAAAATAAAACAACTAGTCACAGTCCTGCTTTGATTGCAATTCACAGTAGGCAAGACAACACAGAGTGTAAGATTTCAGGGAATATGAAAGAATAAATATTTAAATACATTCTAGTTCTGAGTAGAAAAAAGAATTTAGAGAAATTTAAAGTGTCTTTATCTTTTGTGGATCCCAGTTTTATGTATGGATGAATAATCGATAGCTGGACAGCAACAATACATAAAATAGGGTGAAAGCCTATGTAGGTTCAATTGGGATAAGTGCAGTGTAAATGCCCCATCTGAAACAACCCAAATACATTCCTAAAATTGCTAAAAAAACCCCAAACCCACTGTGGAAAAGTGAGAGCTAGTGGAAAAGCCAGTATTGCAGATAGAAAGACAGCTCTCCTTGATTGCCTTCCTTTCACACATGGCTGAATACAGCCATAACACTGGAGGCCTCCTGCATGGCTAACGAAGAGGCTGGAGCCTGTCATACATGGTAGATCCCAGAGCTTATAGTGCAAAAAAGAGGCAAGTTAAATAAACATGGATAGCCAGCAGCAACAGCACAGGCTAAAATCAATAATGTCGATAGTGGCGATCTGCCAGAGCAGTGCCCCGGGAGGTGAACTGGAGTGATCTCTGATCTTTTACTTCTGCAACACAGCACTCTTAAAGGCCACTGTCGGGGAAAAAAAGGGCCTTCTGAAGGGGATGAGAAGACACTGACCCAGTTTTCACTGAAGGAAACTGCCAGTGGAAGCTGTGCATCCTGTAGGGGCAGGTCTTGCAGCAGCCACTGCCAAGGGCTCAGGAGGTCCAAACCAAGGTGGAAGCACTATAGACTATGGTATAATATTACACAAACTCCTGTGTCGGTTCACCTTAGCTTCCCATCTGTAAAAGAACAGTTTTGCAGCTGCCACTTTAGGCCTTCCCAGTGTCAGCTAAAAGTCTTCCTAAAAGAAAGCATTTATTAGTATTCTACAGCAAGTGAGCCACAGCAACACTGACTAGAGCATCAATACTAAATAAAATTTATTGTAGCATGTTTGTTGCTTTAGGCACCCACTGTGCAATTATCTGAAAGATGATGTTGGTAATAGGAGATTCTCATTTCTTTTGTAAATGTGGTCTAATAAATAAATGTGTTATGGCTTATCTCACCACTGATTCCACAGTCAGTTTCATCAGCAGTTGCTTTTTGTGTGACACTCCTGTTTTTAACAGGGATCTTAGGATTGGTTCATTAGCCTGGCCCAGCAGCATTTGCCTTGAAGAGTGATTGGTGAAAGGGTATGGGAAGTGGCCATGTCAGAGCTCAGTGCTGTGATACAGTTATTCTGATGAACCATTCTTCTTTTTCATTGGCCAACATCAGGCTTGTACCTAATTTTAATTTGGCATCCACCTTACGATGCTTCTCTTCCCCTGCCCCCAAAGCCTCACTTTTTTCTCTGTCCCTTCATCTCTAACCTTTTTCCCTTTTTACCTCTTTTCCCTGGCAGACAATAACCCAATTGCCTTCTTTCCAAACTTCTCTGTTCCCTTCTGCATCTAGGCATAGTGACAGAGCACAGCCCTTATGAGGAGAAGATACAGACTTGAGACTGAGCTGAATTTCAGCTTTTATTTTTCAGCTCTTTTTCTGTCTTCTGTTGGCAACCTGCTGCTTTCCATTCCACTGAAAGCAATGTATGCCCATTCCTGAAGAAAAGGCTTGAAAACTGCTTTTTTTTACTTTACAAAATATACATGAGCTCTATTTAAAATACACAGTATAGCATTTACACAGAATTTACACGTTGTATTTAGGATTTAGTAGGTGCTTATGTGGTGATGGCTGTTTTACATGTCAATCTTGTGCAGGAAGTCGAAGGGAGAGCATTCTGTTTGTTTTTCCTGAAGCATTTTATCTTCAAACTGAAAGTTTAGTGGCCGTATACTTCCCTTATTAAATGTGGCTCTGTGTTTCCCAGCTGTTGTTTCGAAATACATTAGCATCTAAGGTCTGAACTGAATCTGAATTGAATTTTTTAGGTTACAGAACCTTTTCCACATGGAGTTAGTGCTGTGTCCCTCTCTCAATTCCAGATTACTGTTAAAGCAAGCTCTCTTGTAATAATTTCTGTGTTCCCATGTGTTTATTCTCTGCTCCTACCTGCATGGCCCTGCATTTGTTGTGACCTGCCTTCCCGTATCATCCAGCCCTGCTGCCCCACAGGGCGCAGGGAGCAGCCAAGCCACATGAATCCTTTGTGCCTTTAGAGAGATTTTATTGGGCTGTGTAATCTGAGATGCACGTGGTACTGATGATACCGTACGAAACAGTTTATGCAGCTGGGGTCTCACCCTTCCAGCCTTCTACTTTAGACACATGCACATGTCTGCGCATTTGCGTTAGGATGAGGGCTAATACGTTTCTGAAAGACGAAGTTCTTGATTAAACAGGCATCAAATTGCCGTCTGTACCAAAAGCCGGTCATACCTTAGTAAGTGTTTTGGTATTTGCACACCAATCAGTTATTCTTTATATCTATTTATTTATTTTCTGTCAAATTTATTCTTTTTGCAATTATAAAATTCTATCATGCAGTAGATACTGCATTTTTAACTTTAGTAGTGGGCTCACTGGATACACATTGGAAGGAAAATAAGGATGCAAGACTCTATAACGTTATGCTTTAATTTTCCCTTGATTTGAACAAAACCACCCTGTCAGTAAGTTTAGGGTAAATGCTGCAAGAATGGCCATATTTCATGTACATAATGCTTTCATTCACACTGCCAAATGGAGAAAAAAGCAAACAATAACAGCTGTTCTGAGTTATGAATACACGTCCTGCTCTTCTGTTTGTTAAAGATTTTATGTACATTTAAGGAAAAGTAGCAAACATCTGTGAAATGAAACTCAAATTCCTATTGCTATAGGTTGTGTTCTTCTGAACAGATTTTTTTTTTTCCCCAAATTTGAACGTTTCTTTCAGAATCCTCCTATTTTTAGTAGTGCTTCCAAAACCAGATTGCTTAAAGCTCTGATACGGTCATTTGTACAACTCAGTAACATTGTATTTGACTATGTTTGACAGAATTTTTAGAACTAATGACTTACTTTCATAGAGCCAGATTAGGTACAGGAAAGTGATTTATCACATTGTTAAATAAGTAGCTTGCAATGAAGTACTTTCTGTTGACAGAACGGCTATACGCCGCTGCACATAGCTGCCAAGAAAAACCAGATGGACATAGCGACCACACTGCTGGAATACGGTGCTGATGCCAATGCTGTAACCAGACAGGGTATTGCCCCTGTGCATCTTGCCTCTCAGGACGGCCACGTGGACATGGTGTCATTGCTTCTTACTAGAAATGCTAATGTAAACCTCAGCAACAAGGTAAGTGTTCTCCCTGCTTGGTGCTAAGGCAATGAACAAACATGGTGATGAGAAGGATAGGGGCCTGCATTAAATTTTGTGCACTGTGATACTGCGTGTTCTGAAAACCACTGCAGGTATTTGAATATACATCATTTCTACTAGGAAAGAGAGCAGCGTGCAGCATGCTGTGTCACTCTGAGTGAACTATATTTCATAGTACCCAAGTTTTGATGATAGCACATGCTGCGGAGAAACTCATTAATCCATCTCCCTCCCTTCCACGTTTTGCTAGTCTGCCAAAACATTCCCAGAGAGAAAATGTCTTCCTCCCCTCAGCAGTTTGTGGGGTTGGCGCGTGTCATTTATGAGCCTCTAGATGTATGCCTGCCCATTAAACAATGGCAGCAACTAACTTGTTAAGGGAAGATGATTTTTTTTTTTTTTTATGGGATAATAACAGCGAGGTTGTCTGAGATTTTGTTCATTAATATAAGTGATTCTTCCTCCCCAAGCGGTGTTTCTTGAAACACTGTGACTTTTGGTGTAATTTCTTCTGGGGGAAGGCAAGGGAAGTAGGTAGATTTTAGTTTCTACACGTATGAATTTCTAGGCCATTACATCTGCTCTGTAGTAATGTTTCTAGCAAATGTGCAGCCTTAATTCTTTAAATGCCCCACTAGACATCAGAGAGGTTGTAAAATGCAGTTTCAGTATGGATTTATGTGGCTGAAGTAGAAAGGCAAGAGACACATTTTTCATGGAAAATATTTCTTATTCTCAGCAGGTAGAAAGACTCGATGTCCTCTGAGGCTGTGGGTGATGCTGCACAGGGCTGCTATGTTTTCCTGTTTCTAACTTTACAGTTTGGTTATTTTTGGGCCTCCCTTCAGGAAGCTTCTCTTGCAGATGTTGATTTTCCCCCCATCTCAAGTGTGTGGGTTTACGCGGTGCAGGATGTACTTTGTATCCCCACAGGGCAATTTGCCTTGTACACATTCTGCATCACATTGGCTATCATGGTTTTGCTGCTGAGGCTAATACAGAGAGCACGACTGCAGCTGCTTAGCACTTTGATTCAGTCCCACCAGAGGTTAATTACCTGCAACATCCTTCAATCTGTTAGTGTTTGGTTGTAGTCTAGTTTCTCGTTATACTGATAAAACCACCTTTTGAAAATAGTTCCCCTTTTCTCACTTAGGGATGTACATTTCCTCCAAGCTCAGCACCTACATTTGAAGCCAGATATTTAAAGCACACTAACTTTTGAGTTTTGCAATGGAAATAAAAAGAGCGATTGTTTGCCATAGAATGATTGGGAACTGAATACTCTGAGCCCCAGTGTGGGCACTGAGCACTTATTAAATCTTTTTAGAAGGTTTGGCCCATAATATCCAGGCTCCATTAGGTAATTTACAGTTGGTTACTGTTACATATTTGTGTAATGTGACCCACTGAAGCTGCACTGTCATCAGGATTGTATGTTCAAGTACAATACAAAGGAACGCTCTCAGAGTAACTGCCTTTGGGAGCAAGCTCATGGTGGACGTGAGTTTGGGTTCAAGGGTAGGAAACTCAGTGAGAGTTTCTGCCTGACGTGTCAACTGCTGCCACCTGCTCTTCTGTCACTGGTGCTAAAGGCAATAGGAACAGGAGGAGAGAAAAAGAACTGTAATTTGCAAGTAAAGGATATTCTTTCCCATTCCTAACGACATCCCAATAACAGATTCTCTCTTCTACCTCTTCCACCTGAGAATTTGCATGTGACACAAAGTTGCATAGCTTTCTGAGGCTTTAAGGATTTTAGATCTCAAGTTTCAGATAAGGAAAATAATGATCTTTCCAAAAAGTAAGTGTCAGTACATGTCATCCAGCAAGTCTCTGTGTTCCCTGAGTGGAGAGAAATGGACCTGATCTCAGAGAAACACAGTTTAATCTTTTCTGTTTGGGTTTTAAAATTATCAATTAGAGAAGTAAAAGGTAAGGATAAATCTGACTTATGTTACTTGAGGAAAATTTGTAGAAGTGTAAACAATAACTCAATGTTTCTTTTAAAATCTTGCTCATTCTAAGGAAGTGAATTAGGAGGTAAAAAAATACTTTGCACTTTTTTCTTAAAATGCTTTAATTTGCTATCCCACATTCAGCCCTGCATGAAGGAATGTTCCCTGTGTAGAAGAAACATTATCTTTCTGGCTTTCAAATTGTACTTTCTTGCAAATCAACAAATGTGATTAGGAAGCAGATTACACAGCGAAAGTGGAATTTATAGTTCCTTTAAATTCCATAGGATGTTTTGAGTCTTACTAATACCTGAATTTGCATTTTAGTATTCATGTGCTTCATTGTTACTCGTTGCTTTTAATTTACAGAGTGGACTGACGCCACTCCACCTGTCTGCTCAAGAGGATAGGGTCAATGTAGCAGAGGTTCTTGCTAACCAAGGAGCTGCAGTTGATGCACAGACGAAGGTAGGAGCACCACTGTCAACCTCTATTATTTCCTTTCAGGGAGGCAGGAGCCCTATAGACTGGACTAGTAATCAATTTCAGGGTGAACGTGAAATAACAGCAGAGAAACATTCCTTGTAATAAATTATTATAGAATATCATCCAAAAACTGAAGATATGTAAATTTGAATGTTTAGTGTTACTGCTTTGAGCAGGAAGCTTATTTCTTGCCAAATATTTAGATCAATATAGATTTAGATTGTATCCTACTATTGTGTGTCACTGAAGGTAAGTGGGATTGATCTGTTTTTTATGTAAGGAAACTTTCAGAAAAGCTTGAGCATTCTCTACAGAGAATCACATTGTCTTTTTCCATATACACGCATCTGCTTTTGGTATTTTTTATGTGTTGTGTATCCTTTCCATTCAGCTGACAGTAGAAACAACACAGCAGAACTGCTATTTAAAACATCTGTATTTACAGTAAGAGAAACAGTATAAATGCAATGTAGGCATTCCTGCTATTAAGTGATTAATACTTTTTCCCATCACTTAAGAGACTTTATGAAATGAAGCAGGCTCCTTTCCTTGAGCTGATAGCAGCCACCCGTAGACATGCTTCTGCAAGTAAAGCCATTGTTCATGTGTGAAGATTCCCCCCTACCCCTAGAGCTTGACTTATAGCCTTCATGATTCAGTCCCTCTAAGTTTCTAAGTCACTTAGTGCTGCAATCATAGTGAGGCCAGTTATTTCATTGTAAGGATACGTTCTAGGGAACTGACTTTTCTGTTGTCCCAAGTTCACAATAGACCGTTATTCTCCTGATGATAAGCATTAGCCTGTCAGATTGTCAGTAAATATTGCTCTACCTTCAAAAATAGTATTAGAGAAGAATCATTTAATTCTTGAGGACAAATTTGAAATTCTTTATCACTGTTATCTAACATGAAGTATATATATATATATATATGCGTGGTAGTTGTCCATTTCAAATTTACTTGCCTAAAAATAGTTATGCCTGAAGTAAATATTTGGACTCCTAAATAAGAGACCTGGCTTTCCAAGGTACTTGGGGGTGGCTTTAGAGACCCCAAGCAATGACACCTGCCACTTCACAGTATTGGTTTTAAGAGCAATGGCATGAGTAAATTCCAAGAGCCTGTGGTTTCATGCTCACTGATGGTGTATATGGTGCTCAGAATTTAATGATGATGATCTCAGTTTTTATTACACTTGCATTCTTCATGCATTATCTAGGTCTCAGAGTCATTGCTTTAGCTGGGCAAGAAAGCAGTTGTGATCAAATACTTGGACTGTAGCTGATCAAATCAGGTGAATGAATGAAGTCTCACAATCTGACCTGCACCCTTTGTGCAGAGTAAGAGCTTTCACAACTCTCTGCTAGGTGTGTGCCACCAGTTTAGGTGCTGTGCTTGCATCCCGTAAATGTCCAGGTGTGTCAGACTGCCCAGCAATATTATCATTCTGTCATCACACTGACATCTCACAAAGGGGTGAATCCATCATCATCTCTGGCTGCAGCTCGGCTGATCATAATCCATGGCAGAGGGAAAAGCTGTTGTTACATGATTTTTCTACTGTGCAATTCCAACTGTACCAGCTACTGATTGCAATGACATTACACTGACATGAAACTGAAATGGTTCTGCTGAAGTCCTAGGAGCTTCTCCAGCTTTATACTTTTGTAACATATCCTCAGCCTGTATTTTACAGATGAATCAGTCTGGGTTATTATCATCTGCTAAATCATCCACCAGTAGATGAGATCTGCCCTGGGTCATTCTTTGCGTGATTTCCTCAGATGTATGTGGTTGCCTTTCTGGACATAGTTCCTACCTGGTTTTGGTTTCTGTAGCGAGACATTGCCAAACCTGCTCTTTTAACTTGGTCAGAGCTGCATTGCCTCCTAGCCCGTACAACTTGTTTGTGAGCGTTTGCCTTTCTCCCACTCTTCTCTGTCCCACAAATAGTAAGTATTCTAAAGAGACATTACATTGACAGGTGCAGGCAGTCACGTGTTCCCTTTGCCTGCTCTTCAACGTCCAAATAGGATCCAGTTCTGGACTAGTGGCCTTTTAGTCACATTAGCTTGGTGAAAACGTCTGAGATATTGTCACAGCTGAGAGGCAGGGCATGTTTGTTGGGTCTCAGGGCCAGCCTGGCACTGTTGCACAGGCTCTGTACTGAACTTTAAGCCTAGCAGGGTGGCAACGTGGTGGTGCTGGCATGTGACTCTGTAGACACACACAGAAAAGCAACTTCAGTTTCTCATTCAGAGATCTCCTCTGGGTGGAGCTGAATTTCTTAATTGCATCTCTGAAAATTGAACTAGTCAGTAGGTAAAATGGTACACAGGGAAAAAAAATGCAGGCATATTTGAATATCTGCAGCATGAGTCCTGTCATCAGTATGATTTTAAAGAAGCCTTGCATCTCTGAAAATTGAACTAGTCAGTAGATAAATGGTACACAGGGAAAAAAATGCAGGAATATTTGACTATCTGCAGCATGAGTCCTGTTATCAGTATGATTTTAAAGAAGCAAACAGTTGTTCACCTTCATTCCTCAGTTATATATGTAACTATTGCAAATAAAGAGTGTTTTCCCAGTACATATTTATTTCCATGGGACTGCCCCATAGCTGTCAGGAAATGGGACTTACAGATCAGGCAAAGTCATGGTAACATATTTATTTCCATGGGACTGCCCCATAGTTGTCAGGAAATGGGACAGGGACTTACAGGTCAGGCAAAGACATGGTGTATTCAAGCAGGACCACTTTGTGGTGTAACAGATCACCTCTCTGGGAAAATGTGCATTATCAATCCTGTGGGCCTCTGTGGTGAAGAACACCCGCCATGGCTTGTCCTCCTGCCTACCGTGCTGATTTGCCCTCTCTGCTGTAGGGGACTGTCTGCTCCTTAGCAAGAAAGTGCCCACGTGCCTTGCAGTATCCTGTTGGAGTGGAGTGAGCTTGATGCTTATTCACTGGCTTCTGCAGAGTCCCATCTGCTGGGTTTGTGCAGCAGTGAGCCCTCCGGGCTCCACACAGTTGGCCACATGGGGGTCATCTGCCAGATATCCACTCTCTACAGCCTATGATATAAGAACTTATAAGTGCCAATGCATTACCGTGTATTTTAGCATGGAATAGTTTCTAGATAAACTGGTGATCATCTTGAGTTCTAAGGAAAGAGCTGACAAGCTCTGAACTTACACAATGAAGGAAGAGTTATGCTGTAAGAACTGCCATACCTTGACCTCATGTTCTATGCAGGTGAAGTTTAGATGACTGGCTTGTGAAATAGCAGTTCTGTAGTTGCAAGTGCTCTTGTTTAGATGGATTAACTGTTCTATGGCAATAAAAGGTCTGTGCATGCTGCCTCTAAAACCAGAGGCACTGGGGAGCAAGATACAGCAACAGCTGAGTTGGCTCCAGGAGCATTGTTACTATACTTGCATGTTTGCACGGTACTGTCCAGCATGTCCAGTTCAGGTTCATTACTTCGGACATCCAGTGGCAGAGACGTGGCCATCCATGCCTTAAAAGTCAGTGAAGCTGCACAGCTTAGAGTGGCATTGTATTGGGGATTTCAGCAGTGTTACCACTGACATTGTTTTCTTCTCTCTGTTTCACATCCGTTTGCTTTTCTTACTTCAGTTATTGCAGTCTGGATGACTGTTCAGTAGTCTTTTTTTAATTTCTTGTTTAGATTCTCTCATTATATTTTTCATTTTCCTAGGCTAAGTAGGCATCAGTTATGTCACTTCAACACAGTATCTCTCAATAGAGAGAGATACTTAGTATCTTAGCAGGTCATTCACCTTCTTGAGTAGAGACCAATGAGCTATCCTTTTCCAGCTCTGATGCATGTTCTTTAATCATCATTTATTTATAGCTTACCACTCCCCATGAAAACATCTAGAGTTTTAGAGTCTGAAATTCTGACACATGGGAGTTCTTACTCCTGCTCAGATTCTGTGGGACACACAAGATAAGGGTTTTTCAGGTGATTAGAGGAGAAGATTGGGCAGAAACACGTTTTATATCTTGAAGCTATAGCAGAGAAGAAAAATATCCAATACTACAGAAAATCTCTACTGCAAGAGATTAGTCTGTATGATTGAGATCAGTTTTGGCTCTAAAACTTATGAGCATTTTCAAAATCGCTCTCAGACTTGAACCATTGCAACTGTGGCCCTCTCTTGGGGTGGTTTTCCTCCCAAGAACATTTTTTTTCCTGAACTTTGTAGAAAAAGGCATGAAAGGAAGAGTAGCTGCTGGTTTTGAAGTCCATTTATTGATGGTGTTATGGGATCCTTCTGGTTCTGCTGCATCAATTAACTAAATGACTTCTAATCCCAGAGCTGCTGGAGTCTGTCTCAGTCAATGCTGAAGAGTAAACAACACGGGTTTAACATGCCAGAAATAGTGCTTGAGAGGCCACAAGGCTGTTCCTGCCACTTGAGGATGACATTTTGTGTTGTGGTTTTAAGCCCAGCAATGTTAGACTGAGCTGCAATTGATAAACCACAGAAAGCACCTATCTTAATATGCAAGAAGAAAATAATAGAATGATGGAAAAGTAGCAACACTAAAATGCATTTCAGATGGTGAAGCTTCAGAGCTGCTTCAAACCCCTTCATGTTTAGAAAGCTTTAAAAACTGAATTTAGTGTTCGCAAAGGCATGTTAGTGTCCTGCTGCAAAGGCAGCAGATTTTGTCCATTCTGACATTGTTTGTGTATCTGAATTTAGGTACGTTAAAGAGGTTTTAGTGCTGAAAACCTGTATTATGCAACATCAAGCTTAACACAAGGATTGCTCATCTTACACATAATATTGGGAGTAAAAAATCGATCTGAAGCCATGGCTATGAGCAGATATTCCTTCTCTGGTGATCATGTTGAATGTGTAAAAGCTATACTGGTACATGTGATGTTGCTTTTGTTGCAGGGATTTTGTATTGGGAATTGGCACAAGTAAATATTGTTTCATGGCTCAGCAGGTCTCCACATGTCATTTTTCAACTCTTTATTCCATTGGATAGTGTTATTGTGGGATACAGCATGGCCATGATAGACTGGCAAAGAGAAGAGTGCTGGTTCAGTCAAGGATGAAGAGCAGGATTTGGAGCTTTGATCTCGGTGCAGGTTGTTTTAGTCAAACAGTTGCTACGCTGTATTTGGTGTTGAGGCTCTGCTGGGGGGATTGATGGTCTCGCAGTCCCTTGTTGATGACTGTCTGGAAAATAAAGCCAATATTAAACTGTCTGTTGTTCCTAAAACAACAGTATTGGTATTGTAGTATTGGTAGGAGATAATGGTGATTTGAGAGGTCACGATGTTCTTTTGCCGGTTGAGTTGGGCCTTTTATTTCAGATTTATTCAGGGAAATTTATTCAGGTCTGCCTGCCGTGTTCTGATAGGAGTCTCGTACCAGCCTGAGTGCTACAGCGGTTCATAACAACAATCCCATTTTTCCATTAGAATATCTAATTTTCAGATGCAGAAAGAGATAGGAAGGAGGCAGAGAGGGTGGGAAGTGCTATCAAGAAGAATCACTTTCATAGAGAATGAACACTCAAATACAGGGATCTTCAGTATATTTTCATGGTACATTATCTCTCTCTCCTTGGCTCTTGGTACGTGCTCAGTTGTTGTCAAGACATTTGTGTGGAAATTTCCAGCCTAATAATGTGCAATAATGAACTCTCGTAAACTACTGCAACATGTTAGGCTCTGATTCAGCAAGGCAGTGAGTGTGTGTGTACACGTAGGCTTCCCCGTTTCATTCAATCAAGGCTGGATGCCTTTGTGATCTTTGGATCCTAGAGCATTTTCTAGCCTTATCAACAATAATACTGTAGCTTCATTGTCTGACATTTACAGCAGAAAAAACAAAAACAGAGCAGCTTGAGAGTCAGCAGGACTAGATAGATGCAGTAATTCAAGCTGTTAAGATTTATGGTTATTACCAGTGGAGGACATTAAAGTAATTCACTGACATGATCACAAAACTTGTGATAATTTCCCTCAAAAAATTGAAGGGCAAGAGAATAAGGGCTGTTTTGTGTTTGTGTGTTCCATTACAATTGAAAAGCTCAGTATTTCTGATTGATTTTTTTTTTTTTTTTCACTTATTCTTGTGGCTTTTGATAAGCCCTTCCCAGCTGCTGACTCCCATATCGTTGCTCATTCTTTAAAACAGCTAGAAGCAGCATGGTGGCTGGCTGCCAGAAGGTGATGCGCCTTAAGAGCTGCATTAAACAAAAGCCCTGGTTTTCTTGGAAGTAACTTTTTAAGATTAGGATGCCTACTAAGTCCTGTGGTGCTTTGCCAGTAAATATAACTCTGAACCTTAAGTGCTGTGCAAAAATGTGTATAATTGTGGGACAGGGTTGGTTTGGTTGTTGGGTGGTGGTTTTTTTATTATTAATAGCTTTTGAAGCAAAATATTTTAGCTTCCTGGACCCATTTCTATAGAGAATGAAAGTATCAAACTCAAGTAGCCGTGAGAGTTGCTACTTTTATAGTGAATTTGGTTGTGTAATTGCAGAATCAGCCAGTTGGGGTTTTTCAGAAAAGAATATCTGTTTTCCCTGAGAATGTTGAGATATAAATATAAATGTTATACCTTCCTGAGCCAAAACCAGTTGAATTCAGGAATCTGTACTGCAGCTGAGAAGCAAATGAAAGCCTTTCTGGGTCTCAGGCATTAAAAGGGCATTTTGCTAATTAGTTTTACTTTGACCAATGCCTTCGCTACAAAGATTGCTGCCTGTAAGCCTGAAAGATGTCCTCTGGTGGCTGATGAGGCCTAACATGCCCAGTGAGATGTGACGCGCCGTGTCAGATCTCTGTCACTCTGCTGTCAGTGACTGTGTGCTGCGTGAGGCACTGCCTCGTCAAACGTGACATGATGTGAGATGACCACAGGCTATGGCAAACTTAAAAGAAAGCTCCCAGGTCCCTCCAGGGAGTTCAGACAGGAAACTGGTATTTTGCCACCGGGCTAGCAGGTGCCCACATTGCTACTCAGGACACATGTGATGCCTGAGATGCCTTTCTCTGCGTGATGCAGAGAAACTGTCTTTTGGTGCACATGTCTCCAGCTGCCGTACCTGACCAGGCCAGCAGCACCACGATCTTCAGAGACTCCTTCAGCTTCAGATCTGGGACACCAGGAGCTGTAGGAGGGAGAATAGTGACCACGTCCCCGTGGAAATGTCATGATTTCTGCCATGCGTGTGGAGGGGAAAGGGGAGAAATTTTCACTTGGCCTGCTGTTTAAATCAGAGACTAGTCAGGAGTGACAAAGAGTATCAATAATTACTCCTCTAGCCATTTATGAAGGTAAATCTTTGTATATATCATTTGTAGAAGGAAATTGATGTTGTGCTGTGGTAAATATCAGGGGTTTGATAGGTCCCCCTTCAATATTCATTGTTACAGGCCGGAGAGAGGAGCCATTACAGACCACTTCAAAGGGAAATTTGAGATCGGCTGGTCTTGGCTCTCCCATACTCTCCAGATTTTAATGTTTTAAGGTTATTAGCAGGGGTTCCCAGCAGGTGGCCCTTGACTTTGGATTTCATCTCCCCAGTTGGTTTTATGATGTCTGATTTTTGTTGACCTTGCAGTTCATGTTAAGAGGCCTGTATTTTGAAGAGGGAGAAGGGAATTAAGTTTATGAAGGAGGAGGTTTCACAGTATTATTTTTTTTTAACTGGTATTTTGATAGTTTGGCCATGTTTTAATCTGAGTTTATCTTTGGATGTGTAGGAGCAGGGGCTGCAGGAGCCGTGTTTGAGGTACACGGCTGTGAGTAGGCCTCAACATTCTGCTGAAAACCCCAGACTCTGGCCAGCTTAGGGAGCCCTGTCAGAGTCAGACCCCAGGCACTGCTAGGAAGCTGTTAGGCCAACCCTAAACTAACAGCAACTGTAAGATGAGGTCCCAGCATACAGTTCATGATGATTATATTTTAGCTAGTGCTCAGGTTCTTACCACCATGCACAGCTATTCTGCAGGAGAAGTTCTTTGTAGTCATTTGGCATCTAATCCAATGTTCATGTTAAGTCAACGGAAAGTTTCATTCTGCTGATGCCAATGGAATTTGGATCCGGCGCTATTTCTTGCAATGATTAACTCTTCCTGGTTGTCAAAGCTAGTGGTTTCTTTAGATGTCAAAGGGTATATAATTAACTAAAGAAAAAATACACACCCTAATTTAAAGTAACTGGCACAGCCACCATCTCCTAGCATGTGTTAATACAACTGAAATTAGACATCCTTGTATGAAGTACTATGAGAGGCAAAGTGACATGAAGAAAACATTGAAACTTCCCTGTAGTGGAAATAGTTCACATTTGAGGTTTTCTCATTTTTTCTTCTGAGCAGCTTTGACCTCATGGTTTGAAGAGGCTACTGAACCCCAGACCTTGGACTTACTTGCCTTCTCAGTGCTTTTGACCAGGTTGTCTAACCTGCCTGCACCTCACTGGCATGGATGTACAACTGAAGGATGACAGGCCGCAGCTTTTAACTCCCTGTGTGCCTCTAACTCTTGGGCAACAGGCTTTTCTTCTTGGAGCAGGAAAGAAAAGGCACTTTTTCACTTTTAACACTGATGAGAACAGCAGGAGCCTGGTCAA
Organism: Calidris pugnax; assembly: GCF_001431845.1. Classification (NCBI taxonomy): domain Eukaryota; kingdom Metazoa; phylum Chordata; class Aves; order Charadriiformes; family Scolopacidae; genus Calidris; species Calidris pugnax. Next base: position 5,129,081 of record NW_015090828.1, on the reverse strand, counting down.
TACAAGACCAGCCCATTTTTCAGTGTTTCTACCCACAAGGTTGGATTTTGGATCTGGTTGCAGATCGTTCAGTACCAAGTAGTGTATTTTCCTTCTGGCCATGTTGCTGCTTTGGACTCTATCAGCAGCCAGGACATGCACTATGGCCATGTTTCCCCATGTATGTTATAACTGATCTTTCTGCCACTGGAATTAGTGATCTCAGACAGCCTTGCCTCTTACCCTTTTTCTGAAAGCAGAATTCTTGTAGATTAACAGTAGTGCACATCCGCAGCGTATTTTACCATCTGTTTAGTATCAGATACGGTTTTTACAGCCTAGTAGTTGATTTTTCCATAAAAACTGGTAATGGAGCATGGGGCCAATACCACATTGGAAGTCTCACAGAGTAGCAAAAGGACGTGTTACGTTGGCAGTGTAGTTTCATTCTGCTTGTAAAATGGTGATGCCCCATGTGAACGCTAGCTAAGATGACCCTTCTGGCATCTCAGAGTGTGTCAAGTGGGTTCATAACACCTGACCTTTAAGGGGAAAGGAATCCTGATGACTCACCTCAGGAGAGAAGGAAGTCCATTAATTCATCTCTGTGAGCCAAGCAAAGCATCTGCTGGAAAGCCATCAAGCTATTAGTATGACTGGGGGGGAGGTTTGGGGAAAAGTGGCCTCTCTCCATGCCACGGAGAAAAATAGCACGTGTCCTGTTTAGAGGTAGCCATCTCCCAAACTATCCTTTGTACAGCTCTAGATTAATTATGTTTGTTAAGGAAGAAGAGATAGCGTTGTCTTGCAGGGAAGATAAGGCAGGAAAAGATAATTACTTCAAGAAAGATAATCTAATCATTCCCAATATGTTAAGCATCTCAAGTCAGTCCAACTTTTTCAGAACTGCTAACGGTGTGCTCATGGACTAAGAGATTAGAAAAAGAGCAGCAAGAGCAAGCTTTGGTCCTCTTTGTTTTGTTGCATTGTATGTTAAATGTTAACTGTTCATTAAAGTGTTTATTACGATTAACAGGTTTCAACATGCTGTTTGACTTATTTTAACTATATGGGTTTTAAAGTGAGTGAGTTCAGAGTCAGCCTACTGACTCCTGCTTTGCTGCCAGGAGTAGTTTTTAAAAAACAGTAGTAATTTAAAAAAAAAAAAATCTTGTCAGATTTTGAAGTGATATTCTTCTTGTGCTTACTGGTTTTAAAAAAATTTCTGAAATGTGTGTACTTTACTATAAAAAGCCATTTAGCTGTGTTTAGAACATTTAGTGGGGAAATCCCAATGTTGACAAACAGTTTTAGTCTGTCCACTAGAAATGAAAAACAAATAATAGGAACAAAAAGGATACAGTCAAGTTTCTCATATTTGCAGTTGCCAAGAAAAAGCCGCTTCTCCCAGTTTGTGTAACACAAGGACAGACACATGAAAAATTAGACCTTTCTGTCATAGATCCTCAATTCACCAGCTGGTGTTCCAGTTTCTGTAGGACTACATTGTTCTGGCAGAGCTGGCAAATCAGTTGCATTGTTTTAGATTTACCTTCCGGGTGTTTCAGTCAAAATGGATGAGCTGCAAATTGCACCCTGGCTGAGGCAGCCCGCAGCATGCCTGTTTTTTAGAAAGTTGTTATTACTTACTTTTTTATTTATTTGGTTATTATCACACTGTAGGAACACCAAGCATGTGAAGCTCACTGTGCAAAGCATTATCCACACATTAATTTTAAAAGCTGGGCTCTGCCCCAGTCTGACCATTGGAGAGGAAGTAAAATCTTTAACCAACACTGCATGTGTTGAAGATTACAGAAATACAAGGCATTCAGAGAGGTTCACAGGGAGTGGGACTTGAATCAACATTTGAGGTGCTGTTTTTTTCCAAGGTTGGAGGATTTTTCATGTAGGCCAAAGAAATAAAGCTTAACAGGATTTGTGCTGTTTTGTGTCTGTTTAGTTTTGGGTTTTTTTGTCAGGGGAAGTGTGGAATGTTCACGTTCACTAATTGCTTACGTTCATTCTAGATGGGATACACTCCTTTGCATGTTGGCTGCCACTACGGAAACATAAAAATTGTTAACTTCCTTCTGCAACATTCTGCAAAAGTTAATGCCAAAACGAAGGTGAGTTTTCTGCCTCTGCCTTGCTCGCTCAGTGGAGGCGGCTTCTGCGCCGTGTCCGCTGCAGCCTTTCCCTTTCCCTTTCCCTGCAGAACGGGTACACGCCGCTGCACCAGGCTGCACAGCAGGGGCACACACACATCATCAACGTCCTGCTCCAGCACGGCGCGGCGCCCAACGAGCTCACTGTGGTAAGTGCAAGGGCTCCACCGCTTCCCCCTCGGGCTCAGCTGTCCCACCCTGTGTAAATCCTTTAAGCAAGGGAAATGAGAAAAAAATGTATGTGGTGGGAGAGGAAAAGAGCAGAGGAAGCTCATTCCCATCGCCCCCGCATCCTCTATGCCATCATCTCTTCCCAAACTAGAACAGCAAACATCTGAAAATCTTTTCATTTTCATTCCATTTCTGTAAAGAGTTAAACTCATTTATATATCCTACTACCTGAAATATATTTATTTCAATCACCAACATGCAAACATTTATTTGGCCTTTATTGTGCATTCTTCTACAGTTAATTTGTAGTTTCTACACTTTTCCTTGCTAACATTCATCTTTTGTTATAAATGTTTTAATTGCTAGAATGGAAACACTGCCCTTGCCATCGCTAAGCGACTTGGCTACATTTCGGTTGTTGACACATTGAAAGTGGTGACAGAAGAGACCATGACTACAATTGTAAGTACAGCTTAGTTCAGTAGTGAATGGAAGAATTTTTCCTAAGCCAGTGTATTCAGTTTTGTTTAGTTACGTGTCTACTGAGATTCCAGTTTAATTTCCTCCTATTTCCTTTTAGCAGTATAAAGTGGAAATTAAGTCAAATATGAGCATATATTTTTAAGGTAGTAGACATTACTAGGATGTATTCATCCAATCAGAAAATGGACAGTGTGAATGACTGGTCATAGCTGCCATGTTTTTCCACACATCTTTTTGTTTAGGGCACAAACCACACGAATATGGGCTTGTTTGTAGTTGAATAGACATTCCTACAGACTTATGTAAATAGAAACTGCTTCTGCCTTTTGAGAGGGTTTGCCAAGGGACTGATGTATAATGACTTGTATTTGGCCTAAGAAAACCTATTCCAATCTAGAAAGTGGTTGGAATTTACTTAAAAGCACCTCATTACATAGTTTCTGGTGTCTTTTGCAAGATGGTGAAAGTCTGTCTTCTGCAAGCAGCCACAGTCAGCTCCTGCAAGCCCAGATACCCATTCGCTCACTTGTACAGGAACTCCTGCGCGTCTCTCTTCCCTCTCAGAAAGGCTGATTGCAGCATTAGGCAGGAGAGATTAAAGGGATTTGCAGTGGTCAAATATTACATGCTACCAGAAAAATGGTGACTCACAGAATCCAAGATATTTCTTAGAAAGATCTTTTGTTCATTAAAGTTTTGCCAAATTGCTCTAAAAAAAAAAAAGAAGATGTTTTGTGAGGTGAGGAGCCCCCATGGCCATAGGAGTAAAGCCAAAATTGAGTCTTAAGAACATAAATTCAGAGCATTGGCTCCAAGTCTGCCTTTTCTTTTCTGCAACTTTTTTTCTGGTTAAAAAGAAGGAAGAGAAGTATGTACACGTATGTATTTTTAGGTGTATCAGAGACGGAAAACAGTCACTGTGTGCTCCGTGTTTTGTCATCTCCCATTTGTGCCGTCTGTCAGTACAAGGAGGTGGTTACAATAGGATGAGCATTTGGGATGACGGGCAGATTTTAGCTCTGCTGTTGCATTGGCCTTTTCTTCCTGTGACTTTCCTGATAGTGGTCTATAATTCAGTAGCTTACAGAAAATCATTACAAAATGCTTCAGTGCCTGAAAAAAAAAAAAGTCCTGTGATTTTGGTAGTTTAGCAGCAACGTATTAAAAAACTTTGTAAGTAATTCCCACAAAATGAAATGTCTGATGTTTTTTATAAGTTTTGTTTGATCTCTTCTGCCTGTATCAAGCTGTGACAGTAGCCCAAGAAACATGAACTGCAAATGAGTATTCATGAGGTCAGAGAAAAGCTGAAATATTTTAAAATAAATGAAAAAGGAAAACCTATTTTCTTCTCCTGAAGTTAATAATGATATCTTGTTTGTATGTGAAGGATGAGAAGTAATGGTGGTTAAAAATAATAAAAACTCCACAAAGATGAGAGTGATTTCTGGTCTGGAGTTTGTTTGGTGGTTTGTTTTTTGGTTAGATTTTTTTTTCTTTCTTTTTGTTATTGTTGTTTTTTGTTCCACTGCACTCCTTGAATGGTAACTCTGCAGGGTCTCCTGCGTGATGTAAAACTTCATCAGTGCTTGTTGTGCAGTACTCCAGCTGAAGAGTAAAATTTGCATGTGTGTCATTTGTGGGATACACAGGTATTCTAGGAACAGATTTCAGGCATTCGTAACATATTTTTTTTCTGCTTCTAATTTACTTTTATATTGGTCTTTGAGTCTGAATCGATACAAACATCAGGATGAAAATCAACCAACCGCTTCTGAGTGTCTTACATGGATGAATTCCTTAAAAGGGTATCATTTAGCCTGCATGTGGTTACAATTGTTTGCATTTGTGGGAAGAACACACAATTCATGCTGAGGCACCTCTGAAAAAAAAATTACGTAGATTAAGCCAGTTCCCAAACTGCAGCATTTTTCTAATGAAAAGGAGAAATACTTCCCTGAGAAAGTTTAGTTTAAATAGTGATGACATATTATATTCCTGCTCAAAATTTAGATGATTATTTAAAGGGTTGTTGTTAAACCCCTTAACATGAAAGTCTTTTCAGTGCATCTGTTTCTTCTTTTGGTATCATCATCTTCTAAGTTTTCAGCTCATGCTTTTTCTGCTGTGGAAATGTAAATATAGTGTAAAACATAAGTGTAATATTGCCTATTTCTGTAGGTTTTTTAAATTTATAGTTCAACGCATCTATAAAAAGGAAAGCGAATAAGAAAGTTTAAAAAAAAAATCATATTTTGCTGACTGCGGTAAAAATATGTTCTACCTTGCATTTAATTTTTAATATAGCTATAGTTTTAACAAAAATGATGTCTGCACTCTGAAATGATTTTATTTTCTTTCACAGACTGTTACAGAAAAGCACAAAATGAATGTACCTGAAACCATGAATGAAGTTCTTGATATGTCTGATGATGAAGGTAGTAAAATAGAAAAAATCCCTCTTGCTAATTTTTCAGTTGTCTCTTGTAAGAAATGTTTGTTTAAAAAAACCAACCACCACATAGTATTAGTTGGATATGGTCTTTGCACATTTGTTATTGTTTTACTTTGATTGTTTTGTTGACATATTGATAGTATATGTTTTTATTTAATTATTTTGTTTATTTAAATCATGCAGTTCGTAAAGCCAATGCCCCTGAAATACTCAGTGATGCTGAATATTTGTCAGATGTTGAAGAAGGTATTTGTGCATTTTTGTATTGCAGTGATATTTAACTTAAGGCTCTGAAAATTAATCCTTTCAAATAATTTTCTTATTATCCCACTAATTTCTGCTTTACAATTAAGCACGCTTTCAACAATTATTTGAGCTATTGCTGATAATCCTCTAACTTTTTCTGAATTTCTTACTCCCGATTTTTAATCAAATTACTTCCACTTTCCTGCAAAAGTCTTTTGCTGCTGCTTCTATAAAGTGGGGAATTGTTTTATTATTGTATTTGAAAATTTAAATATTGCACAGAAGGGTCCAATATCAAAACTCTTTGGAACAAACAGCTGCTAGTGAAAGTGAACAGCAGAAGGAATGACTTTGTTGGTTTTTTTAAATAGTGATGTGAATTAGCTCTGAAATAGTTGATTTCCATTGACAGTGGACCCTTAGCCTGGAAAGAAGTATTTTCAGGGTGGTTTTTTTGTTCTGGGTTTTGTTTGTTTGTTTGTTTTTTAAAGTAACATTTCAGTCAGGACATTCAGTAAAAACACGTCAGGTTACTTTTGTCCTGAATAAAGAGAATGCTGTGTTGGACTGTTTGTTAGTATTAAGTAAGTACCTTGTGGCTGAGATTTCATCTGTATCATCCTGCAGAGAGACATGAAATGTGTCAGTGATTGGCAATGAAGTTTTCAGTGCCTCCAAGTAAGTCTGGTGAGCTATGGGCACCAGCAACCTGCCTGTCCCAGCTCACTCCTGGGTGCTGGGCAGGTTTCACCTGGCTTCGGTGGTCCTCAAGTATTTAAAACTCCTTTGGCAACTGCTTCCCTCTCTCCCCTCTATCAACATCCCCTGTTAGGTCAGACCCACCCTGGTTGGGATGTGCAGGAGTCTGTGCAAATTTCACCAGGAACTGAGGTCGTGGTGGGATTAGTGACATTAGGTGACATTCAGAAATAGGAAGGTCTTGAGTTGATGAAGAGGATGACAGTGTCCTCAAGGCATTTTTTAATGTCCTGATTCACTTACATTAGAACTACAGTTTTTTCTTCTCTGGTAAGAAAACAAGTGACTGGGTTCAGTTTTCTTGTGCCTCTTTAGTTAGTCTCCCTTTCTTCGTTCCTAGTGATATGTTTAATTTTTATAGCATTTAAGCAGTAAGGTGTACAAGCTATTTAGTGAAGTTCATTGTGTGCGGCTCTTGTTTAATTCATGCGTTGAGGCTTTTGGTTTGTTTTCAGTTTGTTACTGTGTTCCCATTGCTGCAGTTCCAAATGGAGAGTATTCTTACCGTACACCTGTGTTTTCCAAATAGCTCTCTTAGGCTATTGTACTGCTCAAAATACTGTATTGTTTTAACTGACTGGAACACTGATGCATAATAGTGTTAGTTAATAGAGCACTAACTCTTGCCATATTCCACTGCACAGCATGCGGCGAGGTACAGATGAGAAACACTCCTGTAGGGAGTCTGAATATTAGAACTAAAGATGTAAAACATATCTTTTAATGTAGGGAATCATTTATTTTTTAAGGCCAAATCTGTGGAAGGCTTTTATAGTTACTAACTGCCAGTTTAACAAAAAACAAACCAAACAAAAAATTAAGAGTGCAGGTGTAATACAATCGATCTCTTGCCTAGAGATTGTGTTCTGCACCCAAGCAGTTACTAGGGGAGCTAAGAGACTGGTTTACAATTAACAGGGTCATTTTCAATCCTAACACTGAAAGGGAGCTTTCAAATCAAATAGTAGGTATTTTATTAGCCTATGCTGAAGCATTCCAGTGTGCAAGGCATGCGATGAATTACAGGCTTTGAGGTAATAACCATTGGCCTGTCTCTTTTCTGACTTGCACATCTGTAAAGACAATATACTGATGCCCATCCCCACAACTCCTCCATGTTGGTAGGGTATTTATATACAAAGCATTCACATACGCCAGTTGAAATTAAGATGTTCAAGATGGTAATGCACTTTGACAAATCTCGTAGCCAGGGAGCTGATTTCCAAGTGAGAGAAGGGCATAAATTTGCCACCCAAACCTGAGCTCTCCCTCAGTTGGCTAACACTCACATCACCAGCCAAACTTCTTCAGCCAAATCTCATTTAATGATTTATCAACATGCCAAAATTCTCAAAGTTTCTCTCATGAGAAATTGAAGGCTTGGGAAGCAGAGTTTCAGAGACAAATGTCAAGGAACTGTTTCCTTGTGTCTATGTCTTGCTGTGCCCACTAAATAAGTATTTACATGGAAATTGTGTAACTTTGCTGCCGAGGACAGTTTGGTTTGGACTCGGGCTGGTTGGGAGGAGAGATCTTTTCTTTGTTTTCCTAGACTACTCTGGCAAATCTGCCCAAATGAGGTTAAGTGCTGGGAAACTGCTACACCGCAAAAAAAAAAAAGATGTGAAGATGATTTTGTGGGGAAAAACACTCAGGTTCATCTTTGTATGTAGCACAAAGTTTGAAAAAGAATATCGAGCAATTCCGATGCACACTGAACATGTGCTCTGCTTTTATTTTTAAAGAGATTGCAAATCTTATAAATGTGAAACCTGAGACAGCAAGAACTGGGTCTTTCCTCTTACCGTCTCCAGATGTGAGCTCACACCCCATGCCCTGTGCAGCTGGAAGCCCCAGTGGTGCGACCTGTGGCTGTGGGGCTGGTGGGGAGCCAGGAATCAGCAACCCTAAAGCACAACCCAAGCAATCTGCGGGAGGCCTGGGGGGAGCCCCCTCCTCTGCAGTCACAGGCTCAGCTTTGGAGCACCCCTCCTGGCGGGTGCAAGACTTGTAACCTGGTGGAGGATGCCAGAGCTCTGCTGTGACTGCCACAACCCCACAATGAGCTCTGTCACAACAGCCCACCCCACACAAGCTGCCGCTGCTGTCCCAGAGGCAAAGGGGACAGCAAGCAACGGAAACTGCTACAAAGAGGGGTGAGACGATGTGAGCAGTGAAGGGAAAAAAATCCCAGCCATAAAACAATTCAGCTGTTGAGAATATTAGACAGTCATTGTCAAGAAACACTTAGTTTTGAGCTTTTATATTTTTTTTATTTGGTTTTCAGTAGATAACAAAATTTTTGGGTGTAATTAAGGACAGTGTTTTAAACCTATTTAATGGAGATTCCTCTCTCAGTAGGATTAAGTATCATGCTAATCAATTCCTAGCAGATTAGACAGATGTCCTAATAGGGCATGAGTGCACACTGCCTGATCCCTGAGTAGGTGCTGAGGTGCAGCAGTTTAAGTGCATGTAAGACAGGTCAGGGCATCCCTATGCATGAAAGTCTTGTATTGACCATTTTAGGAGGGGTTGATTTATTATATTTTTATGCTCTAGAGTTTTCTGAGTTTCTTTGTCTCCATAAAATTTTACAGATTCATAAAAGTTTCAGCGGTTTGGTATTGGCTTTTCTCCATACTTGTGGGAAACCAAAACCCTGGCTCCAACTAGAAGCATCCTGCTTTTCCATCAGGCAACTCTGGACAAGCTGTGACAAGAGAGTGGCGAAAGCTTTGGGGATCTTTAGCAAAGCCAATGACAAATGCCCATTTGGATCCCAGGCTATGATTACATTTTGCCTGGGACTCTTCCCCAAGCCACAAGATGCCTTCTCTCCTGCTGCCAGAGAGCCTGTATTTCCCACTGGCCTCTAAAAAGAGAACCTGCCCTGTGCTCTTGCAATTCCTACCTGTAGGAGACATGCTGAGGGACCAGAAAAAGGGGAGAAAACATGGGAAAAGGTGATGAAGGTGGTGGAAGGTGATGAAAGTGTGGAAAAGCTTCTCAGGGAGAAAACAGTAGGACTGTCTGTCCCAGGAAAAAAGGCTGAATGAGGGATAGGCTATAATATATAAAATAGTGGGTGGCAAGGTGGGCAGTAATGCTTGCTGCCTCTCCTGAAGCCCAAGAATAGTGGGAATCAGTGAAGCCAGCAAGAGGCAGATTCAGTTTAAATTAAAACAGCTGCTCTTCATGCAATAGCTAATTGAATCGTGTGACGCCTTGCGCACATCCTTGGTGTGGGGAATGCAAAAAGTTTGTATCAGTTCAAAGTGTAAATGGAAGATTAAAAAGGGGAAAAAAAATACCTGTTTGTGATTTACAAACCTCTTGTGGCTTTAGAAAATGTACGCTCAAGTCACTGCCAGCTAGAAAAATGTCCCAGAGGACTTCCACAGTTGCATATTTTTATATTCTTCTGTGAAGTGTGGCTGCTGTGAGACGGAGTACACTAGGATGGATGGGCCTTTGCTTTGACCTACTGCTGCTATTCTCTCCTGGATTTTGAAGGGTTTCCTGTACTTGTGATAGTAATGTTTGCCCACTCTTTATGGGGACATCATCTTTCTTCAACACGTACCATTATGAAGGGAAGGATGGCACTTGCAGCAAAGCAATGCAGTCTTCTCTTTCTTTGGTGTTTTGTCATCGGTGTCTCACTTCTTGGGCACCTCTTTGTTGTTTGTGTTCAGAGATGAATTTTCTCATGGCTTTTCCATGGGACCTTACTCTGCAGGATTACAGTGTGCTGTGAGCAAACACTCTGCTCCTTACCTGAAATGCAGAGGATTAGGCTGTGGCACCTAATTAAACAGAGCGGGATTGCAGAAACGTGCACCACCCATTTTGCTCCAGCCTCCCACGATCACAAAACAATGTCTGGAATTCTTTGAAATTACCACTCCTAGATGCAGCTTTTCCTTTGATGAGAGCATTTCATCAGAGTAATCCTGCTCTGGCTGGATAAGCTGCAGAGCAGGATAACATCTAACGTATTTTGCAGCTCAACTGGAATAGCTTTTTATCATTCCCCACCTTGCCTTTCACAAATGACGCTCCTACAGAAAATGCCTCCTCTGTTCCTTACAGTGGTGCAACGCTCCTCTCCAGGTGGTCTAAGGGCAGAAGTTTGAGTTGCTCACAGTTGCCCTGTATCTCTGACCCCCTCTGGGCCACTTCCCCACCTCCCAGGTTTGTTCCAAACCCCTCAATTTTCTCTCTGGACACAAGCACCCCACGCTTGAGGCGGGGGGGAAAGAGGGAACGGGGTCGGCACTCAGGGAGCAGCGGGGGCTCAACTCTTCCCTGCGCCCCCGGGTCAGCACCGGGCCGTCCCCGTCGTCCCCCCCCTCCGTCCCGGTCCCGCAGCCCCGGGGATGGCGGGGGGCGCGGGGGGAAGGCCCCGGCGGGGGCGGGCGGAGCGCAGCGCCCATCCCCGCAGCCTCCGCGCTCCCCGCTCAGCCCCGGGATCGAGTTACAGAAAAACTACACCCTCGCAGCACCCCTATTTACATACAAATAACTGGAGTGCCTGCATTTATGTCACCATTCAAGAGGCTTGCCAAGGGAGGCTGTAATCCAATCAGCAGAAGCTTTAAAAGGATGTCTGCAGAGTGATTAAAAGGGGATTTTTTTTTTTTTTAAAACAAACCAACTGTAGTCGTTATTTTACGTTTCATATTTGCAAAGAACTTTGATCTGAGTTGAGAGGACAAAGATGCACATGTCCTAAAATACATACGAAGAGATCAAGATGTTAAGAAGATCTCAGTTGTTGTGTGGAAAGCGAATATGACCCACAGGGATTAGTTTGCTTGTGCTGGTTTGGAGATTAACTCTAAATCACTGCTTAAGGACTAATAGGACTAATAGGAATTCTTGGAAACATCAGGGAAAAAATTCTTATAGACCAGACTGGTGAAAATGGCTTTCCAAAACAGTAAGACTTTTTAAAGTTTAACTTAATATATAATGTTTCTGTTTCTGGTTTTTTTGAATGCTTTCTCGTATATTATGGACATTTGAGCTTTTAAACTGTTGCTTAAAATACCGGTTGTTGCTGGGCTGGAGGAGAAAGTTGTTCTGTTTGTTTGCCGTTTGCAAAGCAGTAGCTGAAGGGGTATTTTTAGACTTGATTGTTAGTTTAAAACCAGAGCTCGCCTGTGGTTTCCTGAGTTAAGTGAATGGAAACTAGTTTATACTCCTTGAATGAAAGTGGGAAACGTATAGCTGGGGCTGGGGACTCACTCACCGCCCACAGCACGCGGGTAAACTGCTCCGTTGGGCAACTTTTACACACCTAAAATGCGTTCACAACAAAGGAGGAGAGCGCGAATGCAGGCAAGTAAGGAGCTTACGGGGAGCTCTCTGCTCTGTGCTGTTGAGGGAATAAGAGGGGGGGGGAAAAACCACCCTACAACCGCAAAAGGCATATTTTGGACTTGCTCTGTCAATGCAGGAATGTAGGTTTGCATGATGTAATGGTATGCAAATGCTCCCAGCGAGAGTCAGCGCCCCGTTAACCCTTTGCGGCGTCTGCCCTCCTCTCCCAAGATTTAACTTTCCTTCCTTTCCTTTTCCTTTTTTTTTTTTTTTTTTTTTTTTTTTATTCTGAATCAAAAAACCCCTAATCATCTCTTTCTCTGTGGGTGCCCGCGTCCCCCCGGCGCTGGGTGGGCTGTGGCCGCCGGGCTCCCCGGGCAGGGCTCCTTCGGGCAGGGCTTTGTTCTGCTCTGCCCTCGCCCCCCCCGGCTGCCCGGGCACCGAGGAGGCTTTACCTTTAGAAAATCAACCTGGGAGTGTGAAGTAATTCATTAAAAAAAAATAAAATAAATAAATCCCCTCTTACGTTCAAACTTGCGAAAGTTATTGAGAAATACCTAGGGTGGAAGGCGGGCCTTCGCTTTTACTCTGCGTCCATTCAAGCTCCCTGACTTTTCAGTAATGGTAGGCAAACAAACTCTCTCATAGCCAAGCTCTCTGGTTTTTGGTTGGGTTTTTTTGGGTTTTGGTTTTTGGTGGGTTGTTGTTGGTTTTTTTTTTTGGTTTTAGTTTTTTTTTTTTTGGTTGGTCGGTTTTGGTTTTTTGTGGGTTTTGTTGTTGTTAGGTTGTTTGTTTTGTTTTGTTGTCATACAGAGTAACCTAACTTTAGTTTCTCAGCTCAGGCTTTTTGGTAAGGAAAGCAAAAGTAAGTGCATGGTGCAAAGTACAGAAGAACCCTGTAGCTTGCTCAAACGATTGCTCAAAAGTCATTCGTCATATAACTTTATTGGATTTACGTCAAGGTGGAATTTTGCTTCTTACGTTTGCCCCCAATAAAGTTATTTTCTCAGGCGGGTTCAGAGGGTGGATCACTGACGTACTGCATGGAAAGAGCCTCAGGGAAAGTGGGGGTGACGGGATTGATTCCTCCTTGGCGAGCAGGGAAGGGCGTTATGACTTACTAAGCACACAAGCATTTACAATACGTGGAGCTTCTGATTTCAGCCTGGCTCTTGTACTGGCAGGTGAGGATGCAATGACAGGTGATACGGACAAATACCTCGGACCCCAGGATCTGAAGGAGTTGGGAGATGATTCTTTACCTGCTGAAGGATACATGGGCTTTAGCCTGGGAGCCCGCTCCGCCAGGTATTGTATTTGCTGCTTCTCGTGTTTGCATGTCACCACAGTTACAAGTTTTTACAAACCAAGTGTGCTCTTTCACACAAAGCTGGAGACTATTCCGAAACAAAGTAGAGGGGGTGTACTTCTGTGATATGGTAATACTGTGTCTTTAAAGCATAGGTTCATTGCAGTTTTATTTCATATTATTTATTCATGTCAGCTTCTTATGGCAATGATACAGAAAGCTACCTATTCACTTTTTCTGGTATCTGCTCATGCTTGGAAGATCTCTGAGCACCTCTTTGCTAGCAGTTTGGAACTGGTCTAGAAACTGATCTAGAACAGCTAGCAAAACCACTGGTCAAATTGATACATTAGAGTGTTCCATAATTGACTAGGTGAAGAATGGAAATGCCAGAAAAACTGAATGACAATCATTTTGCTATTTTGGTGCTTTTATTTCTTTAAAGGGGCTAGTGAGTAATCCAACTGAGCCAATATTATAGAAAAATGCTCCCAAAAAAATGAAAAATCAGGTACACCCTAAATTGGTTGTAGGGTTTCATTTGACAGGGAATGGATTACATGTTATGGAAAACAGGCTAAAGTTTCTGTGAAGCTGAGAAATTATTGTAAACTTAATATAATATCTGACTAATGTTGATTTCAACTCAGGTGTTGCTAGATCAACGTTTTAGATTTCGTTTTTGAATCTTGCTAAAACCTGCACTGTGCATTGCTTAAAACAATTAAAGCTGTATGAGAAGAGATTAATTCCACAGCTGTGGATTTGCAATGTATTTACTGACAGTTGAATTGTACTGAAGCTAATAATTAAACCTCATAAGCTGGAGCCCTGAGGACTTTTTCCTGTGCTGTAGTTTAAAGATCTGTTTTAAAAAGTGAGTTCATTGTCTAACTGTGAATGGCAAGTCCCATAAGGTAAAGCTTAGATGACTACCCTTCAGTCTTGTTTGTTATGGTCGCATTAGAAATGCAAGCACGCAGTGCAAATTTGCTCTTTAGTAGTGCCCAGCCATGTTTTGCTTCACTTACAATTTTTAGGTAAGTTAATAAGTATTTATGGGATAATACATTCATGAGGAATACCAAAATGCATTTAAATAGTGCATTAGCTGGAAAATCAGCAAAATGAATTTAAAGGGAGAATCTTATGTCTTTTTAAACTTAATTTAGAAAGCTGACATGCTGCTTGTAAGCAGAAGTCGGTGTGAGCGAGGTCATCATCCAGCACTATCAGCTGTGGTCAGGTCTGAAGTGCTGTGGTGACGGTGGAGAGGGAGTGTGCTTTGTGTGCAGAGCTGGGCACTGATTTACCAGGCACCTCTTACTCATTGCACACATCTAAATTCTCGCTGAGCAGGTGGGAGAGCAGAATTTCGCGTTCAAGTTCTGTTAGGTAGATATGAGGGTTCAACCTCATTTTGTCTTTTCTTTGAGGGAAATACAATGTTTCCATGCTTCTGATTCTAGCAGTGCCATTACTATTTGTTGCTGCGTAACTCATTTTTTACATTGCACATGTTATGCTCAGAGGAGGCAAATACAGCATTTTTCCTGCGAAGTATTCTATTTAGCAAAAAGTGTTCTGTGGACGTATCATACTACTGATTCTGAGTGTAACATTAAGAAATAAACACATTAAATATATAAGCCATCCAGCCATAACATCTTGCTTTCCCCGTCTGATTCTTTGCTTTCTATTTCTCCTGTTTCTTTTCCACTGTAAATTGCTTTAGTCCAAAAGTCAGGTAAGACGGCATGGCATCGTGTTTCATCTTTCTGCTGCTGCCATTGCTCATCTTCATTTTATTCAGCACTGGAAAGTGACATGCTTTTTTTTTGGGGGGGTGGGGGAGTGGATCCCTCTGTTATAACAAATATAACTTGATTTCTTTATGCCCTTTATCATGTAAAAGTCTGCTTAACATATGCCAACAGTGTGTAATTAAAATCCCAGTTCTGCTTCCAGCACAAGGAGGAACATGTGCTAAGGGACTAGAAAAGTTTGATTAACAACTACAAAATGCATGAAACCAAGTTGTAGAGTTTTGAGTCTGAAAAGTGTTGCTAGTTCAAAAGTGTAGTATGTTGTTGGATGTTGCTTTGTATTAATTCACATCTTTTACTACTTTATTTTTTTGTCACGTAGCAAGCATGTCTAGGCCTGCAGCATGTTTTTAGCACATACCATAATGTATCTTCCAGGGTTAAGTGTAACACACTGCTACAGTGATTTAATTGCAACACATTCAGAATCATCATAGTTATTTCTAAATAGTCTCGCACGCACAAAATAATCCCCAAAGCATTGGAATCTGTATTTAATCATCAATAAGGAAATTTCTTTTCTTTCTTCTCTAATTTCAAAATTATTATCCTTTTTTCTAATGAATAACTAGGATGTTTGTAACAAATTCAAAAGTGGTTCAGCCACAAAGAGAACGCCACCACATAAAAGTTGCTTTTAGTTAAACCTGTTTCAGCAATCTGAGCCGTGTGGGCAGGTACTGTAACTTACCCACAGCTCCCCCAGGACCTGCCCTCACGAGTCTTCTTTTAGGATTAGGGCATGAAGACGTTTATCAAAGATCATCTAAATACTTGAATACATTTTCTGCATATATTCTAAAGCCACGGCATTATTGCCAAAGTAGTAAACATCTGTTGTGATTTTTCTTATGTATATTGTAGGGAAGGGGATATTTAACTATAGTTAATACCTATTATTCCATTTTTTCCCTTGTATTTATTTCACAAATTATGTATATTTTGCCATCTTATGCTATCCCTGGAAGTTGCATGTATTAATTTTTTTATTTTTATTTTTTTGTTCATCTCATTGTCATCTGCACTTTCTATGATAAATGGTAAATACAACAGCCTCCGCTCCTTCAGTTCGGATAGGTCCTACACGCTGAACAGAAGTTCTTATGCCCGAGACAGCATGATGATTGAAGAGCTGCTGGTACCAGCAAAGGACCAGGTACGTGCTTGTGTCTCTGCCACCATGTATTCGTTCTTCGTATTTATAGGGGCTGAGAGCCTGCAGCACTCAGCTGTGCTTGCAGGTGTTATTGCTACTCTCTTAACTATTGAAAAAAGGAGAAGAAAGCAGATGAGAGAAATCATGGGTTTACCCCATTGTGGTTTTGATCCTGCAAGAGACGGGCTGATGGGTCCCAAACCAAAAGAGTCTTTAAGGGACCGGTTATGTTTCTGGGTATGAGCTTGTCTGTTGAAGTGAATGGAAGCGTTTGTGAGCTTAATGTTACATGTATCCTCAGAGCGCTTTGATAAGCTGGGAGCAATGTGTTTTACACTGAGCAACCTTTGTCTGTCCTGTATAGCCCAGGGATTATGTTCGCCTGTTCTGCCTACATGGATGGGACTCCAGCTGCTGTCCTTGTTTTTCCACCCTTGGGAAGAATTTGGCCTTGTAAAGATTAAGCTATTATGCACTAACCAGTTTATGTATCTTCCAAACATTTGTGCAATGACTAATACAACAAAAGCAGAATCTTTTGACCTGATTATAGCGTGGGAAAGTCTTTCTGAAAGCGAATGCTGGAGATGATAGGGTACTGTGTGCTTCCTGAGTTCCTCAGCATTTTGCTTCATAGACTTGCTTCAGATTTTCAAATCCGAGTTGCTCAAGAGTTTCTTGATACAGAGAATCTGGAGATCTGTAGGAAAAATTCTCATAGAAATCTTTACTGGGCAACTAAAGGAACTGTGGAATGGAACTGTTGTTTATGTCCTGGAAGAACATAAGGTGGATTGTAGTGAAACAGGAGTTTTCTGCTTCAATTTTCACAGAGGTACCTCTCAGCAGCGGCAAGTATTCCTGCACAGGGGGGTTACTGATCTCAGAGGGTGCTTTCTGGGGGGAAAGGGTCCACAGAGCAGGACTCAAGCATTTTAAACCTTGATTGTGTTAGTCTGTGAATTCTTGTGTAGTATAAATCACTGCAGCTTTGCACACAGTCTTGGTAGTATTATGACAATGGCAGAAATTGGATTCTTTCTTTAGCAACTGAATGTTTATTATTAGGTTGTTACTTTCAAGGGAAATGCTGTAAACCTCCAATAACCTTGATATACAACAGCCATTTAGGGAGAGTTTCTGAACATTGCATAGCAGTAATTTTGTTGCTTTTGTTTGCTGTGAAGTCAGAAAATCTGCAACTACCGACACTGCAAACAAGAAATGATATTTCAGGGCTGAGAAACTAAAGTTACTTTCATACTTTCTGCTCCTGAGCCTTCATTAAGCCTCCTAGATATTATGGAAACTTCAGAGGAGAGGAAGTGTTCTTATGATTCTGGCCATTTTTTGTGATTGCTATCAAAGTAGGTGGCATTGATTTAGCAGCTAGGGTGCATTTGATCAAGTAACAAGACTTAAAACTAGCACTCCTAAAGAACATTGTTTAAAGTATGTTTTGTATTACAAAATTTCACTCAAAAAGTAAGAATTACTATCTGTACATGGAGGTGTTGAAGTGGCGCCACAAATGTACAGGAGCTTTACTTTAGGGCAAACTTCATGTTCTCTACAAGTCATCATGGACCTCTCTGCTTTCTGGAGGATCTCAGTGCTGGTGCTGAGCAGTAGTGTAGTATAAATGCAGTCATTGCATTTGTAGTCTTCATATTTTTGTGATTCCAGTTTTTGTCTGGCGATGATTGTGCAATTATTGCAGTTCAGCGTTGGTCCAAATTTGTCATGTAAAATGAAGCCAGGCTGGAGGCCTGGCTGACAGTCTAGTTGTAAATGTTATTCTAACATTAATCCTCTAGACACACTTCAAGTTTCTCAAGTCCAGGAGGGGATTGGGAATAGTGAAGGTGATAGTGGAAAAAAATGTAATGTCAGTCCTGTCCTAAGAGATTGGTAAAACCACGATCCCTGAAAAACAAACGACAGTAAAGTGACTAGCTATCTGCATGAAAAAGGGAGCCCAGCTAAAATTTTCTGCTATGGCTTCTGCAAACCTTGAAGTCCTGACAAAAAAATTGTCCATCCTCTGGAATTTCTGTGTTCTTCAGCCCAGCCCAAACCTGTGGTGGTAGGCTTTACAGCTCTTTGGGTTAAAGGGGAGAAGTGCATTTGCGAGATGGAGAATACCCCTGCCTCTCTTCTTCCCATCCTTCCCTCTGTTTATTACAGGGTCTCTAGATAATTTCTGCTATGGAAGTAGAAATCAGGGGAAAAAAAACACGTTGTGTTTCATTACAACAGCCATTTAGGGAGAGTTTCTGAACATTGCATAGCAGTAATTTTGTTGCTTTTGTTTGCTGTGAAGTCAGAAAATCTGCAACTACCGACACTGCAAACAAGAAATGATATTTCAGGGCTGAGAAACTAAAGTTACTCTCATACTTTCTGCTCCTGAGCCTTCATTAAGCCTCCTAGATATTATGGAAACTTCAGAGGAGAGGAAGTGTTCTTATGATTCTGGCCATTTTTTGTGATTGCTATCAAAGTAGGTGGCATTGATTTAGCAGCTAGGGTGCATTTGATCAAGTAACAAGACTTAAAACTAGCACTCCTAAAGAACATTGTTTAAAGTATGTTTTGTATTACAAAATTTCACTCAAAAAGTAAGAATTACTATCTGTACATGGAGGTGTTGAAGTGGCGCCACAAATGTACAGGAGCTTTACTTTAGGGCAAACTTCATGTTCTCTACAAGTCATCATGGACCTCTCTGCTTTCTGGAGGATCTCAGTGCTGGTGCTGAGCAGTAGTGTAGTATAAATGCAGTCATTGCATTTGTAGTCTTCATATTTTTGTGATTCCAGTTTTTGTCTGGCGATGATTGTGCAATTATTGCAGTTCAGCGTTGGTCCAAATTTGTCATGTAAAATGAAGCCAGGCTGGAGGCCTGGCTGACAGTCTAGTTGTAAATGTTATTCTAACATTAATCCTCTAGACACACTTCAAGTTTCTCAAGTCCAGGAGGGGATTGGGAATAGTGAAGGTGATAGTGGAAAAAAATGTAATGTCAGTCCTGTCCTAAGAGATTGGTAAAA
The DNA here is from genome assembly GCF_001431845.1 of Calidris pugnax. Classification (NCBI taxonomy): domain Eukaryota; kingdom Metazoa; phylum Chordata; class Aves; order Charadriiformes; family Scolopacidae; genus Calidris; species Calidris pugnax. Next base: position 5,110,148 of record NW_015090828.1, on the reverse strand, counting down.
CCACGATCCCTGAAAAACAAACGACAGTAAAGTGACTAGCTATCTGCATGAAAAAGGGAGCCCAGCTAAAATTTTCTGCTATGGCTTCTGCAAACCTTGAAGTCCTGACAAAAAAATTGTCCATCCTCTGGAATTTCTGTGTTCTTCAGCCCAGCCCAAACCTGTGGTGGTAGGCTTTACAGCTCTTTGGGTTAAAGGGGAGAAGTGCATTTGCGAGATGGAGAATACCCCTGCCTCTCTTCTTCCCATCCTTCCCTCTGTTTATTACAGGGTCTCTAGATAATTTCTGCTATGGAAGTAGAAATCAGGGGAAAAAAAACACGTTGTGTTTCAACAACGGAATACAAAGGAACAAAGATCATTCTGGGTAGAAACTAATGTCCTAAAAGTCCATCTGGAAACTGATAGGAATTAAGGCTGTTTTGGAATATCATGCTACTTTGAAGGAGTGAACCAGTGCCTATCTGCATATTCCATTTGTCTCCTTTTGTAAAGTTCAGGCCTGTTCTGGCGTTCATGGCAACAGCAAAGTCTCAGAGCAAAGGGAATTAATTTTATTAGAAATATAAGTATACAAAATAGTAAGGGGCATTTGCCCCTTGATCTGGTTAAAAAGATCATCCCAGGACCACTCCTCCCCAGGAGCACTGGTGGACTTGGGAATCTAAAGAGAGTCAAACAAGCAAGATTTGAAACCAGCCTTTAACAAACCTGACTGCCAGCATGACACGCTGGGTGTTACAGAATAGTTTCTAGTAATTCCCTGAGAAGTCAAGATATTCTCCATTGTTTGCATTTGGTGGTTTATTGATGACCCTGTTCAACCAGGAAGTCTGAGTCCAGGCCATGCTGGGCCTTATAATCTGGCAGGAGCAAAGTTAAAATGTCTGTGCCCTGGTGCGTTACCATGGCTGTAGCAACTCAGACCAAATCCAAACGACTTTCTCCATGGAAGAATTTACATCAGCCTCTGAATTTAATCAGCCAAAGGCAGGATGAATCAGGCTGTCCGTTACATAGCAGCTTGCTGAATCTCTTCTGTCTGGATAAATTCAGCTGGGAGGAAGCATAAATTCTTCTGTTTGCTGAACTCTGATATTACACAGCCTGGATATTCAGTTATGCAACCAGCAGGATCCTTGCCAGCAGAACCATCGGTATTTTTATGTATTTATATGTTTGCCACGCCCTACAGCAATGCATATGTAATCTCCCTCAGTCCATGGGGGGGACCTGACCAAACACAGGATGGATCCTGTGATTTGATGTCACTGATGATGTACCATCTTCTGCATTTGCTTATATTGCAACTTACACAGGAAGATTATTATTTTTATTTTTTTTTGCCTGCCTGGAAAATCCAGCACCTCAGCAGACTGACAAAATGAGATCAACAGATGTGTGCTGCGTGTAAGAAGCATGTGTCTGGCTATTAGCTTTTTTCTACTCTGTTTCTCTGCCAAAATTATTGGCTGTAGGCTTTGTGCTTTTGCTGGCTATAAATATGTCCAAAAGATCTGCTTGGGTCTACTTTGTTAGAAAGGCATGCATCAAAAAATATAGTCACCTGATGTGCAGACAGTATCTCAGGACAAAGGAATAGACCAAGGAACCCTATGTACGCGTGTAAGCAAACCTACAGCAGCTTTTATCTAGCATAGATTATTTTAGAGTGATGGTATTTCCTTGGAAATCGTATGGCCCTACATTTAGTTTTCTGTATCACACTGCTGAAGGAACTTTAGCATTTTCCTTCTGTTATAGCAAACATGTTCCCATGTTTATTTGTTGATGTATGTGTCCTTGTGTGTGCCTGGACCTCAGCGCAGTGACACTGTTACGGTTTAGCAGCCATCTGAATGACAAATAGTAAATTGTGGTGTTCTTTTTAACACATTTCTTTGTTTTGTCCTATTTTTGATGATAAAGTTAATTACTGAACAAAGGAATAAATTTATTTTTGTTTATCTAAATTTTTACAACTTCTGAGACCAACTGTCTGGATCTTACGCTGTTGGGTATCAAAAGCAATAATGTACTCGGTATGAGCTCTTACCAAGTTAGATCCCTTGGAATTGCAGAGATGGCTATGGCTTTCCTGCCTAAACTGTGGCTCTTCAGGGAAATTTAGGAGAATCCCTAGTGGTCTATTGGAAAGAGAAAATCTGTCTTCAATAAACTAAATTATAATGCTAATTAAAGCCACTATCATTGCTTAATTGCTATTGTTTTAATGGCATTCATTTTATCTTTTATGTTTGATGGTGTATTTTGATGTTTAACATATGCAAGTTTGCCCCCTGTTGTTTTTGTCTGTGCTTGAACCATCAGACCTAAAATACATCTCTTCCAGCAAAAAGTATAATGAAAGATTTTAAGAAAGGAGTTAAGGTAGCAAAAGGAGGAGGCATTGAGCCACGTGCCACAGTGTGGGACAGATGGCAGAGCAGAGTTATGTGCTGCAGATGTTTCTGTTGATTGGCAGTAAACTATAATGTAGAGGGGTTTTGGAAGGAAACCTGGAATGCTCATCTGAAATAAAAGAAATGTCTGAAGAGAGAAGTTTTTTGGAAATCCCAGAGTGATGGGAGGATTGCAGGTTCTGGCCAACAACAGAGCACCCTCTGCTTGCTTATCTTGTGGAAGCTTCTCAACAGAAGTATGCTGATATTTCCATTCAAAATAATTCATTTGCACTGTCTCTATGTGCCAGTACATCAAAAAATTGATGGAAATAATAAAACCTCCCTGTGTAGAAGTGTGTGCTTGGCTCAGGTTTGACTCGAACCCACAGAATTTAATGTGAAAACAGCCTGTGAGGTTTTAGTCTATACAGACTCTGCTCTCTCTAGATGTGTTTGCCTGTAGGCAGAAAACAACCTACTTAAAGGAAACACTGACATCTTTAACACCTTCTTGGGTGAAGATTGTCTGTGTGTATCGCATGACAGCTGCTTGACTTAGTTTTATTGATGTAACTTCTGACAGTGCTTCTTAAATTGTTTAGAAGTTTTCATATCACCCCAGAGATATGGGCATACAGTGTTTGAAGATTTCATTTGTTTAATTTCTGAGGAAAAAAGAAATAAATAAAGTTACTCGAATGGCTTTGCTATACAGATAAGAGGATTTATAGCCTGGACCTTGTTGTGGGGCACAGGAGGCTGGAGGGTGAACGCGCATGTCCATGGGCAGCAGCAACAAATAAATTATGCCTCCCCTCAGTGTCTGTCAGGTGGGGCAGTTAATTATAGCACCAGCGAGTCAGCGCTTCACAGGGTTAAAGCTATTTTTACAGAGATGAGAGATGACAGCAGCACTCCAGAAAACAGTGTTGGTGGTGGTTGTACGTGTATAAAGACCAACTGAACCCTCCTCCCACCGGGAGCTTGGTTATGTCTTCACAGCTTCAATTAAACTCTCAGTGAAGTTACTCTCAGGTTCTGCTTGAATAAGGATCTATCCAATGGCGTGTTCTATTGGGGAATATTATACCACCTGTCTGTATGATGTATGATTGCAGTACAAATGGTAACATTTTTTTCAGTCTTTTTAACCTTGCACATGTAAGTAAAGTTTGGAGAGAGACATAAGTGTAACTGAAAGAAGTGGAAAAAGCAGGCAACTGAATGTTTGAAGATACTTAAGATTAATTTGTCTGTGGATTCCATGTTTCTCTTACAGGTTTTCCAGTAATTTAACACCTGCGACATCAGCACTGTTATGTGGAAAGGGGCCAGATCTAAATTTAATAGAATTATATTAACAAGCTTGTATTTAAGATGAGTGTTTTTCATGTTAATTCTGAATTTCAATTTATTCTTTTTTTATTATGTTTTTAAGCACCTGACGTTCCAAAGGGAGTTTGATTCTGATTCTCTCAGACACTATAGCTGGGCTGCAGACACCTTGGACAATGTCAACCTTGTTTCAAGTCCCATCCATTCTGGGTAGGTCACTTAGCAGATTTCATTTATCTTTAAATGTGGAAGTGTATTGTTAGCTGAAAAATACAGCTAGCTGTAATGGCTGATAACATGCCTATTCCTGCTCCAGTTGAAGCCAGTGGCAAAATTCACACTGACTTCAATGAGGGTGCTTAATAGCAAGAGTCAGTCTAAATTCTTGCATATCAAACCAAAAACTTGCTTCTGCATTTAATTTTCTGAATGCCAAAGCATTGTAATCCCACCAGCTTCTCTTTAATAGTCCTGTTTTGCTTTTTTTGTTGCTTAAGCTTTGCTTTTAAGTGTCATAAGGTGATTTTGTTTGAATTGTGTTAAATTACTTGGAATATGAAATCAGATATATAATGTTATGCTTTCTATTCTTTCATAGCAGAAAAAATGGGGGGCTTTAATTTAACCTCATTTTATTTACACATCCAAACTCTTGTCTGTTCACCAATATCTGTAGTTTGATTTCAGTGGTACTATTCATTTACTTAGGAGTTATCACTGTAGTTCTGGTGCTTCTTGACAGTACCACGCAGACTTGATTTAAATGCAACAGTAGTAATGTTTGAATGCATATTGTAAAACGTGCAAATAAATGTGTAACTGAGAGGAATCATTGCATATGAGATTGTCTAGTATAAATATTTGCTGTTTAATTTTCAACATCAGGACATAAAATTTCATATCCTTTCTAATTTACTTCCCCATTTTATGACTAATTACATTCTTGTAATGAAAATGAGCGCAGCACATACCAAAAGATTTCAGTTCCAGAACAGCAGCAAGTCCCACCAATCTAAAGCTCCAGTCCCACAATACATGTAAGCACCTGCTTCTGCTGAACAGATTTATACAACAGTGGATTTTTGGGGCCTGAGCTGATAAAACACTGCATATGGTCAATGCTAGAGTAGAAATGTCAAGAGCTGCAGAATGAAAAGCTGGAGTCTGTTGGTTATCGTGGGAAGGTAGGTCAGCAAAGGACCTCGGAGAGCTAGTAGTCCACCCGTTTGCATTTCAGCAGGATAAAATGTTGTCAAGCCATTCCTGAAATATGTTCTTCATAGTCACTAAAATTAAGAGGTTCTGAAGTCCTCCAGCTTCAAGTAGTTCATTGTCCTTTGTTATAATATTCTTTCCCTGATATTCAACTTAAAATTTCTTTGCTGAAGATTAAGCCTATTTCTTTTAATATCCGTAGTAGTCATGGAGAGCAGTATCTTACTGGTCTCTTAATGATGTTTTATATGTTGGAAGATGTGTAATCCTCTTTTAAAGACTAAAATTTCCCAGATCCTCCTAGGTGGTGCTTTCCACATTGCAAGGCATCCTTGCTGCTGTCCCCTGGCTCTCCCCTCTGATGATAGCTTTTTTCTAAAGCAGGATTGCTACCTCTTTAGTCTCACACCTGGCACACCTAATCTTAAGCAATGCCACAGTGACAATCATCATTTTGGTAACTGCTGTTTCTGTTGACTGATGTTTGTGATCTGCTAGAATTTCTTGGTTCTTTTCTGAAACTGTGCAGTCTGGTTATTTTTTCTATGCTTATGCTTCTGTGTTCGGCTTCTTCCCTCTGTTTACATTTGCATTTACTGTATTTCAGTTTACCGGTTGCAGACCCTCTTTCCATTTTAGCAAAGATAGCTTTTAATTCTGATCCTATTTTCCAAAGACTTCCCAGACCTTTGTTCTGTCCAGTGTTCAAATCATGAATGAAGACATTAGCTTAGTACCTGGCCCAGGACAGCACAGTGAATTCTCCACTTGAAGTTTCCTTTCAGTTTAACAGTAAAGCACTGATGGTATCTCTTCTGAGGTAACTTCTTGGGTGATTGTGCACTTACCTTATCTATACTGTGCCTTGATTTCTTACTGAAATACCAAGATAGTACTTCCTTGCATCCACTGGGTAAATTGCTCAGTCGAAGAAGGAAGTTAAATTCATTTGAGGAGAGTTACTCTTGCCACCTTTATTTTGGCTCATTTTTATTTTGGGGACTGGCGGTACTGGTCTTGATTATCCTTTGGGCCATTTCAGGTTGATTGTTGGATAATTTATTCCTAAATATTTCTGGTAGTTGGGATTTGACTGATTTGTCTAAAATGTTCTGGCTCCTTTTCATCATGGTACAAAATAGGTCTGATGCTTGCATCCTGCCAGTCCTCTCCAGTAATACTTGTCTCCCCTTAGCTCTTTAGCATTGCTCATTAATGGTTCCAACCCTCAAAAACGTATATTCTGTGGACACAAGATCTTTGACATCATCCACTTCATATCTCCTCCCTTTGTACATCAGTCCTCCCTAGCACAGAGTTGCCCAGAGGGAAAGGGCTGCAGACCTGCAGCAGTGGAGCAAACTGTGGGGCTGTAGGGGTGGGAGAGGATCTGAGCACCAAAATATTCTCCAAACAGGTGTGGCTTTTCTGACCTGTCACGTTTCTCATTTGAAATGATGCAGTGATGACTGGGTTTCTTTGTTAGGAAAAAAACCTCATTTGTTTATTTTCTTTTCAATTGTGGCCCCATATTATAATGTGATACTGTTTGGTTTTCCCTGTTATCTTCATTTAGGGGCAATCAACAGATGTTCCTATCACATCTTCCAGTACCTCAGCACATCTGACATGCAGAGGATCATGACTTTCACTTCTCTTCTGCCAGGCTTTTTCTGAAAAGTCACTCCTTTTTCTGCTTCTTCGCGGTGCTTCATCCCCTGGCTTAGTCCCCAGCTCTCTTTCTGTGGCCATAGGCAAAGAAATGCCAGCTGGGCAGCCCTCGTGGTCCAGGTCGCCCTGCGGCCAGGGCCTGACCCCACGGCTCTTTGCATTCCTCATCCTCCCCCGGGCCCTGCAATGTGCTCCTCTGCAGTCGCTCCCCCGGGTTGCTCTTTTCCCCCATTTCCCCACCGTCAGAAGAGAGCATCAACGTTTGTTCCCGCTTCTTCACTGAGGCAGAAGGGGAATTTTGGGAGCAGGATGTGGAGATCCAGCAGTGTATCAGTGAAAGAGGAAGAAAGAAGGAATTATTGGCAGTAATTTCGACTCTTCTGGTTTTTCCTTTTTTTAAGCCAAGATAATGTTTTATGTTTTTCTTTCTGAGTTCAGATAAGTTGTTTTGCCAGCATATATTTTGAACAGGGTCCATTGTAAGCAGCACGCTGAAATGTGTCATGAATCTTGAGGCCTCTGGAAGGGTAGAGACCCTTCACCAAAATGACCTTCGGCTTTCAGATGGGAGCTTACTCATGCAACTTTCCCGAACTAAAATGTGGGTGTGCTCTCTTCATGCTGTCTTTTTAACTCTTTCATCTTCCTAGCTAAAAGAAAGAAATTACTGCATTACACTGCCTACCATATTGAGAAACTCAGAAATACTGGATCCAGTCTTGCAATGTGGAAAACATCAGATTAATTATAGTTTACTCCAACCTCCTGTACACCCAGAAAAACTCATTTTTGAAAGCAGTGTAATGAATAGCGAGGACCAATACTCCCTTCAAATCTCCTGTCATACAGATCTAGACATTATACTTGGGAAAATAAGCTGCTGTAGAAAAGTGCAAGAACTAGTTTTCCGTGGCACAGTGTAGCACATTCTGGGAATTAAATAAAGAAGTTGTGTTACAATAAATTCTCTGTTGACCTAAGTAAACTGCAGATACTTTTCTCCATGTGTTTCTGCATTTCTCAGAGAAATTATGGACTTGTGCTGACTGAATAAATGAACGCCTTTTTTTTCCCCATATGTAGCATATATTATACGACATAGGTCACAATATGCAAAGCAAAAGCCAAATAATTTCTAAAGTTGGCCTTCAAATGTGTTGCTTTTGTTATTTTTCTGATTGTTACTTTTCCTTTGCGCTTATTATTGATATTTTCTGTTGCTTGCCTCTAATTATCTTACATTAATTTTTCCCATTTGCTTTCTAAATTATTTTGCAGCTATTCCTCTCCACTTCCCCAGTATGATTCAAGGTGATAACTCTGTGCTTTCTGTGAATCCTCATTTTATTTTTTTTAAACTCTTTTCCCACAAAGTGTGTGTAGATGTTTGTAGTGCATCCGCCCACATCCTCATCCCTTCCATGTATTCAAGTAGAAATGCTCATTAGCGTTTAGCGTTGTGTTTTAGAGATCATATTGTAGTTTCCATTATTAGTGGAGCATTAATTTAGGCAAGCATCAGCTACTAATCTTTTAGATAGAAAGTGCATGAAATACTGTTTGGAATTATTGATTTAAATGGTAAATTACTAATTTGAAAACTAAACAAGGAAATAATTAATATGCTATTGACAATGGTGACTTCTATATGGGAGCAATATGCATAAAGGCTGATTTGCTAAAAAATTTTTTCTTCGCTGTGGTGTGGTGTAGACACCAAAGGTGGCTGTAATGGGCTGGTTCCTGTGGTGGGACATAGCTCATGGCAAGGGTTAATCTGCCCTTGCTGTGAGCAGTGTGCAGGAGTAGGGCTAAGCCCCAGGTTGCCAAGGCTGAACTGGTATCGGTGCCTGTCATCAAACCCAACTCAGCTGTCTCTGCATGACCTTGAAATGTACAACCTAAACGTACCTGAGAACTTGGGTCCTGATTTTTCTAGGTACTTACTTTTAACTTCCATTGATTTTTGTATTATTTTAAGTTAGCTGATTTAGGTGCCTAGAGATTTTTGAAAATCCGCTCTGACACACCAGCATCATTAAAATAGTTTGGATACAGCGAAAACATCTTATCTGAGAGCAAGCTTTGGCATTTTTGCATTAGATGAAAACCTCATTTTTTTATTAATTCTGAACGGGCTTAGCGTGCCAGCAATCACGTACATGATAGGCAGGTCTCCAAAACATTCTTGTACCGAGCCATCAGGCCAAGCCCAGCCTTGCCAAGCTCCCCGGGAGGCCCCTCTCTCCATTGCTCCCTGGTGCACGGACCAGATGTGCCTCCCCGGAGCTGCTGCAGCACCAGCCCTGAAGGGATGCTCCCCCCCTCTGCACTCCCACGTAGTCTGAAGTGGTCCCATCTTCTCTGCAGACAAAAGCCATGCACCAAAGCACCAATTGTAACACATTCCTTTCAGTGTTCTCCCTTTGGTGACCGAGGGCTGTGGGTCCCTGCTTAATATTTTGCTTTTCTTCATAGTAAATTTTAATGAATTGTCTTGAACTCTCTTCACAGCTAGTCATGAGCGGGCTCCTGGCCAGCTCTGAAGACCAACCATTGACCCACCCTTCCACATCCTCAGTGGCATCTGCCTTTTACAATCAGCCTTCACCACCCACCGTATAGAGCAGTTGCAGGGAGAAAAAGGGACACAAACGTGCTGACAAGCTAATAGTGCTCAGTGAGCGGAGGGGAGAGGGAACCCCAAAGTGTGGTGTCTCTGCTCGTTACAGCCTTTTGTTAGCAAACAGAAAAGTGTTCCAGTCAACAGATTTTACAGACATCTAAAATCTTGTGATCTGTAAATCTTAACATAATTTATATACTCTATAATTTAAAGATTGAGCATATTGTTCTCGACACATGTATCTAATATTTGTAGAAAGCATTTGGTTAGCCATTCAGCAAAGATCCTGTCCCACTGAAACAGTTCCTCTTATGAGGGATTGGGGTACCCTAGTGGCAACGTTTGGATTTGTTCAGTAGTGTACAGAGTGTTTATCTAGGAGAGAAATGTGGATACAATTTATTTGTATGAAATCTACTGTGAATATTCCATGCATCACTATTGTAAAGTGTCTGGGGCACATGAATTGATAAATGGGGGTCAGGGTCATCTCAGAGAACTTTTTCACCTTCCCATCTTTACTGATGGATTTTAATTTGCTTTGAAGAAGGGCGATGTAGCAGTTCCTTTATCTGGAATTTAGTTGGACAACCTCTCTGTCCTGCTTCATATATTTACAGCTTTTGTTCCTACCTGCCTGTCTCCTGCAGTCCACTAATATCAAGTTTTGATTACACTCCTGCTTTTGTGCAGATTCTTCCCACCCACCTCAGCTGGACTTTGGAGAGCAGCTTATTTGCAGGCCTGGCCAATGCACATCAGGTGTCACTGTTGATGTCCTGCCGGCCTCCTGAGCAAATGTAACAGTCTTACACAAATCCCCATTCATACTTCAGAGCACCTGGGGGCATTTTTAAAGGATCTTCATGACCTCCCTGGGTTATTGGCTCTTACCCATAGTTCAGTTTACAGCTGGGAACCAGGAAATTGAGTGGATTAACCTGTTAGTCACATGAAGGTTTAGTTCTTAAGGTCTGGAAGTTTTGGCAATTGCCTTGAAAATAGTGAAACCACACAGCAGATGTGCCAGCTATGTCAGTGTCTGCATATTATATAGGAGGAGCAAACAAAAACATATTGGTATCAAGACTGAGTTGATAACTCGTGTCCCCCTTGATACTGTCCTGTTATTGCATCTTCTACCTGAAGCTGTTCTCTCTCAGCATAGAGGGGAGGTATTTTGGAGCACTAGAGGATAAGCCGGTAACTGTATAGCCCTGCAGGAAGCTGTATGCTTTGATCCCCATAAATTGGAAGAATTTTTGCTGCAGATATTTGAAACAGGCTGAAGTCTGGTTTTGGTCCTGGGAGGAGACTCCACTTTCCTGTCACTGTTCTGTTAAAGACTGTAACACTTCACATATGCAGCTTCACAGCATTTCATAGATTAAATAAGCCACAGATATTAAAGATTATTCTTGTTAATATTCATTATTCCCTTGCTAATAATAAAAAATTTGTTTTAAAATCTACCACTCACCACTTAGAAATATAATTGCTTAGCCTTCTATTATTGAATCGAAAATTATGCATTTGAATAACACTGGCAAAAATTATTTTTCTTTAATGTCACTTTTTGCTAATGAATGTCCTCTTCACAGAGGAGTAATGGCATGTTTTACTCCAGAGTGCCAGTAGCCTAAAGAAAGTTATGTACTTGATATTCTCACTCATTCCCCATCAGTGAGAGCCCTGGATTGACTGTCACTCATGGTGCCAGCACTTGTGCTGCCAGCCATCAGGTCTGTTTGCAGATGAGACCGTGAGGAGGTTTTGAAGACTGAGATCCCAAAAATAATAAGCGATTTTGATTCTCCTTTTCCTACACTGTCTGGTTCCTTTCTGTATGTGAGGCTAATTCCTCTTATTTACAGACAGTAGAGCTAACAGTAGCAGAGAGATGTTCTTAAATTCTAATAAATCACTACTAATACACTACTTGTCTACTCTTTTAGTACAAATTACTCAGTAGCACTTGTTCATTTCACTGTGGTGTTACTAGACCTTTAGCGATTCCTGCTTTTGATAACCAATAGTTAACATGTAAGTATGAGTTTTAAAAGAATCTTTGTGTTCTTTTTAGTTTAGCTGGGATCGGGAGGACTTTTCTAATAATACTTTAAAAACTGTGGCAGTTGACTTTTTTCTGAATTTCTGCTTGTTTTGTGACCGTTTTCATTGACGTGTTTCCTTTTTCCTACAGTTTCCTGGTTAGTTTTATGGTTGATGCCCGCGGGGGTTCGATGAGGGGCAGTCGCCATCATGGAATGAGAATAATTATCCCGCCACGCAAGTGTACGGCACCGACCCGCATCACCTGCCGCTTGGTAAAGAGGCACAAACTGGCCAGCCCACCACCCATGGTTGAAGGAGAAGGATTAGCAAGTAGACTTGTAGAAATGGGGCCAGCAGGGGCACAATTTTTAGGGTGAGTTGTTCGATGAATTTCATTGTTTACACTCATGTTGCGTCTTTCATTTCCTTTATCCTGTGGATTTGAGTAGTTAAACATTGACTCTACCTCATTTGAGCATGTAATATAGGCTACTTAACTTGAAATATTAAAAAATACCAACCTGCCATTCCTTCCAGAAAGTAACCTTGTATTTTAAGAGGAGATTTGCCTCTATGATGACTGCAGGGTGGAGCCAAAGGTAAGGAAAGCCATGAAAAAGCCAGATCTTGCCCCCATCTACTCATGCAACCTGCCTTTGGAATCAGGAGGAGTCACACGCCTATAACGCATAACGGATTTTGACCCTCTCACTCATAGAGTATTGGAGAAACATCACTGTCACAAAAAAGTGTCCTGAAGTCACCCACAAGGACCTAGATATTGAACTCTGTTCCCTATGAAGCAGCACATGCATGGCTCCCTCCGGAGTTGCTGGGAGCTGCCTGTCTGTCCTGTGGAGCAAAGCCACTGAGAGTGATGGCGGAGCAGTTACTGTAGAGCATCAAGTAGTACAAATGCTAGGAACTGACCTTTTTTAAAGCTTATAATAGGGGAAACAATCCACTATGATGTGGCTTTTTTTTTTCCTAATTATAAATTTTGTTCATTATTGTGAGTGGCACCCTGGTGTAAACTGCCGGTTCTGTTGGGAATGACAGCCTGTTCCTAATTTCCCCTTCTTGTTTCTCTTCCTGCTGCATGGATGTTATTCAGTAAACTGCATCTTCCTAACACTCCTCCCCCTCTAAATGAGGGCGAGAGCATGGTTAGCCGAATCCTGCAGCTTGGTCCACAAGGAACAAAATTTATTGGGTAGGATATGTACGGAAAAGATACAGAATGTCTACAGTTTTTCTTTTGTTTCCAATTTTTTGTTATTCTCATTTTATTTTTTTTTAAGTTTACTAAAGCTTTCAGTTGATTTATGTCACTGAAAGAAAATCATAGTGGCTTGATTTAATATAGCTCTGCTACTACCTTGTGCTTATAGGCATGTAAAATTCACTGCCAGCATTCTGCTTTCATAACTTATGTGCTTTTGTAATTTTTTAAATTTGAAGTGTTTCAACTGCATCAAATACATTTTAATACACAGTGACAGTCCTTTAAGTTCAACCCTGTGGTAGAGAAGGTATTTACAGGCCTTGAGTTGAGTCTGTTTCAGGAAAAACATTTGTAAAATATGATCGCATGAAGTCTATTGTTTATGAAAGATTATTTAGAAAAAGATATCGAGTGAATTACTTCATTCAACAAGGTTGGAGAAATACTAATCTTTTCAACCTGAAAGAGTCACCTCGTTAAAATAAATTTATAAAGCCAAGTATGCTACCCAAAGGAACTGCAGTGTATAGTCTAAAAATGTAAGAATGTTTCCATATATTTTTGTTGTTTTCAAACCATATTGTGAAATTTATCGCATTAGGTTTTCAAAATATTGGTTAGTTTTGGTGTTCCAAACCTGTTCAATACCTTCTCACTGAGTATTCTTGTTAAATGTCATGCACAAAATTGTGTGGTTTCTAAATATTTATAGAGACAGTATCTGAAATATTAGCCTGCAAAGATTGTACTACAGTGTTAGCTGTCAGTCTGTACACTTTTTGAACTAGAGAGTAAATATCTTAAGCAATGTATTTGAATTTTTGGTATTTACTTGCTGTGCACAATGGGAGACAGCAGCTACATTCCTAGTTCTCATTGAAGGACTTGAAATTAGAGTAACAGCCTGAGTGTTCTTAAAAGCATCTAAAAGATACATTAATTAAGCTACCTTTTTCTATTTTCATGGGAAAAAAATACCTAACTCCTCTTCCTTGGTATTTAATGTGAAAACTGGACTTCCAACTAGTTTATGTTTTTCCTCAAGATGGCTGTTGTAATTTCCATGCTCAGGTAATTGGGTTCATGCACCCAGCGCCTTGCAGGTGTACAGTCCCAGAGAAGTGCTGCATAATTCTCCCATCATGTGATGCTACTTTGAACTGAGTTATTACAAAGCAGTGAAATCCTTTACAACCTCTGTAGGAAAATAATGATACTGTCTATTTAAATGTCTTAAAGCTGCATAATCCATAATTGTTCCCTTACTGTGTGATTTCAGTCAGTTTGTCTTAGCATACTTGAAAATGCATATCCTGCCTGTGAAGTGTTTGGCAAAAGTGTCTGTTTTGTTAAGGAATGGCACATGAAGTGAATGGTGGTTTCTGTCGGTTCTTCACAATAACTGTTCAGTAATGCACCTGCAGTCCTCTGTTGAAGATACATTGTCTGGTGACATAGGCGTATTATTAACCACCTTCTTGTTCCCTTTCCTTCCCCCCAAAATGTTTGACAGCAACTAATATGAATGTGGTTGTGATGTTGTTTAACTCAGAAATCCATTGTGAAAGGATCTAAACATTCCCCGGTGATGTTTACAGTGCAGATGTTGCAGCTGTGATTTTGGACATGAGAACCAGAAAGTGAAGCTAATGAGAAACAAACTCTTGTGTTTCACAGGAGCTGCATCAGCAGAGAGCCAGGGAGAGCTTTGTAAAGTTTTAGACTTAGTCTGAAGTTTAAAAAAAAAAAAAATACTCGAGCAGTTTGTGCTGCAGTCAATAGCCATTGCATGCGTTTGGATAGCTGGACTGTTTCTGAACTGATTTTGCCCCTTTAAATCCCTTGAGCCAAATCCGAACTTTGACTATGCTAATGCCAATTAAAAGTCAGCACTGCTGTGTGTGCTGGAGGCAGGTTGGATCACCTACATCCTGGGATAAATGAGCGGGGAGAACTCTTCTTAGGAAAAGTTGTCACTATTTTTTCCTATAGCCCGCTTTTTCAGATTTGCATTAAAAATGAGCTATATATGAATATTTTTAAGTTATCTATTAATTATAGTTTAAATGATAAAGGATTGTGCAGCTTTGGCAGTTTTAAAAACATTTTTACCCTAACAGTGCTAACTGTTTAAAATGACTGTAGTTTTCTTAAAGACTTAATGCCCGTGGGAAATTAAGGGCAGTGAGGAGATGTAGGGTTAAAAATAATATGGTTCCTTTTTCTCTAGCCCTGTCATAGTGGAAATCCCGCATTTTGGATCAATGCGAGGAAAGGAAAGAGAGCTAATTGTACTTCGAAGTGAAAATGGTGAAACCTGGAAGGAGCACCAGTATGACAGCAAACATGAAGACTTGACCGAAATACTCAATGGCATGGACGAAGGTAAAGAGTTTTTCAAACCTTTAGGAAGCCTTACCTTTGTGCAGACTTGCTAAGATGAGCAGACTAAAGCAACTTAATGTAAATCAGCGCAGGGGATATCTGACTTTGGGGAATACAGTGTATGTTATATATTAAACTAATGGAAAGAGTGTAAAGAGGAATTGTTCAGCAGTGGCCTGGAGACATCCTGAAATCAGTGGTAAGTTTTGGTCTGAAGTCTTGCCAAGTTTAAGGAAAGTTGCACAGTTGCTTTACAGCACGAAGTTGAGAATAACATCCCAGCTGGAGGTAAGCCTGTTTCTGCTGCTCAGACAGGGCCACGTGAAGGTCATTCCAAACCAAGGGTGAAGTGTAAATATCTGTTATATTAGACTTTCCCACAAATGCAGACTTCAGCCCACAGGCCATTCTTCTTTGAAATGGTATTGTTAGAGATTGCCTCCCACAAATACAGAACCTGCCTTCCTGATGCCCATCTGGGAAGTCTGGCTCCCTTGTTTGGCTTGGACGTTGCTGTTTATGTGAGAGTCCCTTAAGATGAGAGGACTCAGCTGTACATAGTTGGTAGAAGATGCTGGGACAGATGGTCCCTGCGGACACATCGCAGGCAAAGCCAGGCTGGGCCCTTGGCACCACTGCTTCCTTTCCCTAGCAAGTATTTTTGTGTTACTTTTGCTGGTAAGCCATTGCTCTAGCTCTTTGCACTGAGTGTGAATGAAATTGCTTGTGGCCTGAACTTTGGTTTTCTGTAAGGGTTTATCCACAGGGTTTTCTCTGGATAACCTGCTACAGAAAGTCACTGTGGCGGGGTACTAAATACAGAAAAGTTCTTTCATTACAAGCAAAAGCATTTGAAGCAAATGATCAGGCTGTGGATGGCAGCTATGAGAGCTGTCTGTGACCAGAGTCTGCCTTTGATCTTGGCCTCTCCTTGTTTGAAGAGGGCAGCTTCAGCAAAAGGCAGACTTTGAGAATGTGGAAGGAGAGTAGTGCTATTGTGAGGGGTTCCCTGGACATCTGAGATTTAGCATTTTTCCTGATTTCCTGGTCTTCCCAGGAATGGGAACAGCAGAATGAGCTTGGGTAGTATTTTAACTTCAAAGTACTTGAACTGCACATGAGCTTGTAAAAATACAGAGCAATGGCAAAGATCTGCTTGTTACATGTGATGATCTATTGTAGCTATTTATTTTGAAACAAATGTAATAGAACCAATCAAGCAGTAGGCAGAAACACAAAAAATGTTGGGGCAGTGGGTTTGGAAAAATACAATAAACCTCATCACAGAAGGCTACCTAAAAGCAGGGGAACAGGCAAAAGAGTGAGCATGGCTCAGGATAGTATTGCTTGGGGAAGAATTGATTCAGGATGGAAGGCAGTATTGGCAGCCTTTCTAAAAGAAAAATCCCACCACCACCCCTTCCTTCTCTGCATGCTATCATGAGATAGGGAGTAATAATTTGGCATTTGGGTGAAGTATCAGTGTCTGTCAGTGGTGAGATGGTCAGAGGTGACCAGCAGCTTGCTTATTTGCTTCATGTGTTTTCCAAACTGAGCTTAGCTCAATTTTGGAATAGGAAATCTGGGCATAAAAACACTGTTCTAAAGTGCTCCAACTTGCATCACTTATGAAAGAGCTCTCCAGAGGTGCCATATGGATAAATTCACATTTTACAGAGAAGAGAGCTCAATAAATAAATAACACTTTGAGAGAAGTGGGCATGAAGCCCTCAGTACTTACAGCCTAAAATAATAAGCCTCACAATTTGGAGCCAAACAACTGGAGTGGGAGTACAGCAGAGACCTGTTGGTGGTTTCAGGTGGCTCTTCCCTCCTGGGGACTGCTGTTTGAGGTCAGCGGCTGTACGTACAGCCAGCGAATCACAGAAAGTATGAGGGATACTGGACTATTCCCTTAGAGGGAAAATATTTGACACCTTAAAAGCCAAGCCACAGAAATGCCATTTACCAATCCAGGCAATCACTTATGAGAGGGAAAGGAGAAAAAATACTGTAGACACACCCAGAGCATTGTGTTGATTATTTGTTCAGTTCATTTTAGGTTAATCCTTCTCTAGTTAGGGAAACAAAACAAAACGAAAGCCCCTGCATTAAAGTAGTTACAAGGGCCTTGACAAAATTCTGCTCCAACTAAATGATACCTTTTCTGTGTAAAAGGTCTTCTAAGCAAAGACATAAAATTAAAAAATTGTAGAATTAAAAGATTAAAAAAAATATCTAAACTTTTACTGGTTTGTTACAAAATACCACAGTTAGTCTTGGCTCTGAAGCAATATCTTGCATCTCAGAAGCCATAACTTTGGAAGAAGTTTTATTCCAGGTATGAACTCTAGAGGCAGAAGCAATCTTTAATTGAAATAGAAAGCAGCACACTGACAGTCATTTCTAGAAGTTTAGAGTGTCTTTGCACAAAATTCATCTGCCCAGTCATATCTGAATGCTCTAACATGCTGCAGGAGTGCCTGTTTTTCTGTCGAAAGCAGCTGGTCCGTTTTGTGTTAGACCTGCTGTGATTCACTAGTTCTTTCCTATCTGTATACTGAAAGGAGGGCAATCAGATTTTTATTCCCAGCTCCTTAATACACTGAATTTTTAAAGATGCAGTCTGCTTCTCTGTTTTGTTTTTCCTGTTTTGCTCTCCCGTTTAGCTAGCGGGGATGAGAGCGAGGACGTCTTTGCTCCTCGCCCTCCATGGGGACTGCTGAAAACCTGCTGTTCTTTACTGGAAGCAGCACCATCTGCTGGAAAACCTCATTTCAGACTCACAATAATCCAGAGCAGGAGGCAACCCTTCAGGGCACTGAATGAGGGATTAAATAATAGCAGAACTTTGCTTTTGTTATCACGAAAGAACAATGAACCCTGATGTAAAGAGTCAGTTTTTACCTTGGTGCCGTCAGATTTCTGCTTAAGTAGTTTTTATTCTAAAGATGGTGTATAATTAGGCAAACACAGGGCTGAGGGAATACAAGGAACTTGGCATTTTTAGGCGAGGAGGAGTTTGGTTCCAAACACAAGAGTGGCATTTCACAGCTCTTGGCCATATTACATTTATTTAAACTTGAATCAAGTAAAATATTTTCTAAAATTAATTTATTTTTTTAGGAAGACTCTCTCTGTCTTGTAATTGGTAAATAGGCCACGTTTTCAGACAGGCTCCTTTTAGCTCTAGCTTGTGTTTGCTTTTTAAATTCCTGCGCCCTTCAGAGGTACCTGTAGACAAATCGTGGGCATAAACGCACACATGGGGGCAGCTCATCTTTTGAAAGGGATTTGCAAACTAGTGAGTGAGCCAAGAAATGCAAATATTTGTGGCCACAATATGCTTGCAGCTGCACAGTGTGGTTTCAGATGGGAAGCAGGAGTTTTTACATAAATACTTCTTTGAATCTACAGATCAAACCAGAGTGTGACCTTGTTTATGCTTGAAATTTAAAATGCCACCATAAATCACTCTGCAGTGATTTTGCCACATTTCCAAGAAAAGTTTTAAAACATATTGCTGTTATATTTCATGTTGTGAATGGCAAAATAAGAGACTGTGCGAAAATAGACATAAAGGACATTGCTGCCTTTGAGGATGAAACCTCCTCATAGAACTGAGACCATCTCGTTATGTACATGAAATACTGAAGCTGGGAGGGTGGGTCTAGTTATCAGCATTTTTAAGACAGGTCTCACTGCCCTTGGCTTCTTGTTGTCCCTTCCCATGTGCTCTTTCTGCCCCCATCCATCTCCTGTACTTTTGTGAGTGCTGCCTCCTGGGTGCCCCACTTTTAGTGCAACAATTCCTCGATGGGCACATCTCTGTATGAAGGGAAATTGGTGTCCTGTGCTCATCCCACCTCTCAGTCTCTGCACAGTGACAGGGTCAGCTCTGTGTGACTGGCACTGCCCGGTTTTGCCACTAACCTTTCTGCTTTGCCATCTCTTATCTGTAAGATGAGGTGTATAGCATACTTCTCTGTGGTTAAAAAAAAACACCTAAACACACAGAACCCAACCAAGCAAACAAAAAATCCTTTGAGATTTGAGTTTTTAACTGAAACACATTGCATAGGAATGAAGTGTCAGCAACTGAGGAAAATAGTAATGATGGCAGCTCTTTCTGTAAAACGCATGAGGTGTGTTCAGGAAACGTGACCTCTCCCAGGACTAGTTTTCCTTGTTTCATTAATTCTGACATGCTAATGCTGCATTTCTCATGGCAGCCAGAGAGGTGGCTTCATTGCTCATCATCTTTTTCTTTTTTTGTGTTAGAGGGCAACTTCATATAGAAGCTTACATATGTATTATCCAAACATAATCTCCCTATATATAGTCCGACTCCCCTCCATCCCTGCCTGCTGTTCTGCCACTCTAATCTTCACATCTTCTTTCTCCTCAAAAGGAGAGCACCTGCCAGGCTCAAAGGATTTTAAAATATTCTTATATAAACCACTAATTTTCTACTTCAGGAGAATTTTAATTATCCTTCATCTCTGTGAGCATTTTACAGTGGGTTTAGGCTCTAGCAACAACCAGGAGAATGCATAGGATTTACCAGTCAAGATTATACCTGCCTGGGAGTTTAAGAATCCAGTTAGTTTCCCGCACAAGCGTTGCTTCCAGAGGCAGAATACCTAATTCATTAGAGGGCTTCAGATACCAATCTCAGAGTAAATGGAAACTGACATTATGATAAGGAATTAACCCTCTTCTGGTAGCTACGCGTGATCCACAGCAACACCGTGCAATTAATCCAAATTACCTACTCAGGTAGGCTACTGAAAGTTTTAAAATGGAAAACTGACATTTAACCGAATTTATATTCTAATTCTTTTGGAGCTGTAATTGAGCTTACATATTCAGAGGAGGAAAATGTCTCAGCCACATAAAGTAAAGAATTATACAAACGACTTTTGTCTTAGTACCATTTCTGGTCCTCCTGCTTTCTCTTGATGCATCTGATAGAAATGTCATCTTTCAAGGAACAAACTTTCTTCTTTAGGAATGTAGTGCCTTTTTAAGGAGACAAATAAGAGTGCTACAATAGCTAAAAAGGCCAAGTGCAAGAATTTCCAGGAAAAATGCCTGACAGTTGTGTAATTGTCTCCATTTGTGATAGTGTTTACATCACAGGGATTTCATTAGTACATATGTATATACACATACATGCATATAGTTGCATAATTAGTTATATTTGTGATATATCACAGAGTTTTCCTCAGTGCATACATGTCTGTCATCTACTTAATTGATTAGGTAATATAGGCAGATACTCTATGCACCTTTCTGAGCCCTTGTGACCCTACAAGCTGGGAATGTGGCCGAGACCACTAATTGTTGATGAGCTGTTTCTGTTCCGGTTATCTCTGAGGATGTATTAAGTTTCTCTAGGAAGTGAGGAGCACAATGCAGTTACTTTGGGGCTGATACCTGAATGGCTGAAAACCTGATGTGGGAAGGGATCCTTGCTATGGCTTCACTGGCAGTGCTGGCAGACAGAGCTATGTCATATCCACAGTTTACTGGAGAGCTCAGTGTCTGGTCAGGATTCTGTGGATGGCAGCCTGGGATAAGTTTCTCAACTACCTTAGCTAGGCAAATTCTGGATTGCACACTTGATGTGAAGTCGAATAGCTCATGAACTGTGGTTTTCTGCATGTTGGAGCTATGTGAGGGAAGAGACTGGAAATAAATGTCTTGTGAAGGTGTGCACAGACAGATCAGTGCACTTGTGTACTTCCAGGTATAGATGAGAGAGTAAAGAAGCTTGACCATCTCCTTCAGACCTCCTTGGACTCCCATGCCATGTGACAAACCTGCCATCCTAAGGCAGCTGCTGCTCCAGAGACTGTCACACCCTAGTGCTTAGTTGTCCTAGAGATCTGTCTGCCCGGTGCTGTTGGCCTTCATTGTCAAGATTTATGCAAAAGTTCACAGAGCAACCCAAAACTTCATAATTAATAGCATTTAATATTTTTTTTTCTCCTGTAGTAAATAAAAAAAACCCATCACTTCTTAAGCATTTTAAGGCATATTCAAAACCTCACACTCACAGGTGTGTCTGGTATAAACCTGGGCAAGTAACGAGGGATTATTTTAACTGTTTTCTCCCACCAGAGCTGGACAGTGTTGAGGAGCTAGAGAAGAAGCGTATCTGCAGGATCGTCACAAAGGATTTCCCTCAGTACTTTGCTGTGGTTTCGAGAATCAAGCAGGAGAGTAACCAGATCGGGCCGGAGGGCGGGGTGCTGAGCAGCACGACGGTGCCGCGCGTCCAGGCGTCCTTCCCCGAGGGTGCTCTGACCAAAAGAATCCGCGTGGGGCTCCAGGTAAAGCTGCCCTTGTGTTCATTTCTGCAACGTCTACAAACGCATCGTTGGGCCTAATGCCTGAGGCTTGCAGCTGAGGAGCCTGCTGCTCCGTAGTAGTGGGCTGCAAGGTACTCACATCTGAGACCTGCGCTGGCGCGTGGCTGGCTGGGCACACTCTCTGCCTCTCTGCCCCTCTGGTATGAGTGATTCACTCTCTTCCTCCCCATGGCAAAAGCCCAGCTCCTCTTTTATCATCACCTCAAATATTGCTTAGCATCTGAAGAATAGAGAGAAAAAGCAAAGGCCTGGATCCACCACAGCATCAGTGATACTGTCTGCCATCTTCCCCAGGGCTGTGGCTGCCAGCAGCTATGAGCTGCACAGCCACTGTGCAGTCCCAGCCTCCTGTGGCCCACAGCAGCTTGTGATTGGTGTCACTGGGCTGCCCTTTGCCATAGGAATGTGTTTGGTAAGGAGTTTGTGCAGCTGTTTGCCAGCTGCTGCTGGGTCAAAGACCTCCCATATATACATCTGTTGTAGCTTAGGACATTCACCATTGGTGTTTCCAGCAACGGATAGAATCTGGGAAGAGCTAATAGCTTCAACTCTCCTTACACAAGCTGCACATAAAGTGGAGAAATATTCTGTAGGAGGCATTTTTTTCTTTGAGTTCTGTTAATTATCACTTAAAATTACTTAATAACCTGACAAGTCTGATGGGTTCATGAAATAAGGATGCTGGTTTGGATTCCAGTGCTTGGAATTCACACTGGAACATTTTTAATCTGTTAATGATATTTCACATCTAAAGGTGATTAATCTTGAGAAAATGGAAGCTCTGCTGTTATGGTTATAGAGCTGCCTTTCCAGAGCGCTCTAGTGTGAAGGAAGCACATTTCCATATGCAGTGTTGTCACTGCTGAGATTGCAATGTAGCTATCATATTCCATGCTTATCAATACATTGTGCAGTTCAAATAATGCATCAAGTCACTGGTCAGCCTGATTGAAGCAGACTTGAAAGATTTTTTTTTTAAAAAAAAAAGGCATTTCTTCCTTTATTGGCTATGTTTCCATTCTTCCCATGTATAAAGTTAGGAAACCTTTCAAGGTACAAAATGGAGATAATAAGTCTGAAATTTACTTGTAGTTCTGATATAGCTTAATGCATTCTATGTGAATTTGACCCAAAGCAGTATTTTTTTTGTAATAATCAAGAGCAGAGTAGCATAGGAAGCACTGAGGACAGAGGTAAGTTGGAGTACACAGTGTTCCTCAGGAGCATGGATTTATGTTTGGCAAAGATGTGAGAATTGCTCAGCATCTCCGAGACAGAGTGTCTAGTCCTCACTTCTCAAGAATCTGCCAGCAAAATAGACCTCTTTTTGCATTTTGAAATTGTATTTAATATCACCCATCACTGTAAATTAAGAACAAACCCAAACATGCTCTGAAAATCTGTTAGGAAATACTGCAGGCAACCTTCTGAGATTTGGAGTTTTGCTCTAAAAGGTAGCTATGGGTTGTTGAGAAAAATACTAAGAACGGATTGTACTAATAATCACCTTTGAGAGCTATAGGAGAAGGCTGCTGGGAAAAAAAAAAAAGAAATAAAACCCTACAGAAAATAAAGGAAAATTGAGTTATCTTTTGGAAAACAGTTTGGCATATCTACAACCAATTCGTAGTTCGAGTTTAAATACTTTCCCTGTGTTGACAGGCTCAACCAGTTCCAGAGGAGATTGTCAAAAAAATCCTTGGAAACAAAGCAACATTCAGTCCCATTGTCACTGTGGAGCCAAGAAGAAGAAAATTCCATAAACCAATAACCATGACAATTCCTGTGCCGCCTCCGTCAGGAGAAGGTGTAACCAACGGGTACAAAGGAGACATGACACCCAGCCTTCGACTTCTATGTAGCATTACAGGTTAGACAAAATCATGCTCTTTGCAAAGGTTTCTGTGACAGCAATGTCTCTGTGCTCACTCTCATAACTGTACAACTTGTGCTTTCCAGTAAGGGAACATTGGTGTGCTCGGTCCAGTAGAGTTCAGATCAGTTCTTCTGAGCAAAGCCAGCTGAGGTCATTTGAAAGGCTCCCACTGGTTCCCTGGGCCTTGAATCTGGTCTCATGCCATCGTAAAAGAACTCTGCTAACAGATATTAAATGTTATTTTATATTTAGCCAGTACAAAGAATTTCAGCCTTGACTATTAAACATGGTTATCAGTAGTTTGCAGAAATAATTGTGTCCTAGCGGATATCAAGGCAGGGTTTGCTGTTGACTTGTGGGTATCTACTTTGCTTACATCAGCATCAGTTTCTGGTGTGTAACATGTGACGTAGCATATAACACATCTCAGCTGCTGGAGAATGTTGTTGTCTAGGCTCTCCTTTTATGTGTGAAGCAAAATAACTTAAGATAGGTATATTCTGATGTAGTCTGCTTGGTGTTTGAAAGAAAATCCCCATGGTTTATCTTTACGTAGGAGGCACTTCACCTGCGCAGTGGGAGGATATCACAGGCACCACTCCACTGACGTTCTCAAACGACTGTGTCTCATTCACAACCAATGTTTCAGCCAGGTATGGTAACACAGCTTGCCAAAGGCACCCAGGGAGTAGTTTTGCTTAACAAAGTGCATAGTTGTGGGGTTGTTTTTTGGCTTTCTGTAAGTCTTTTGCAAGACTGCTGAAGCAGTAATGGACCAGATGCTTCTTTGTCACTATATATCAGCATCCCACACACCCGGGGTTGCACGTGAAGCTTTGTCCTGGCCTTTTTTACTGCGGTGATGTCTCCTGGCAATCACACATGCTGTTTCTCTAAAGGCTGCAGTACCACACGGGTTTGGTTTTCCGCAAACAGCAACAGAAAGGGAAAATGTAAAATGCTTATTTAATTAAAAAAGGGGGAGATTCATAAAAATGTATTTGTTTAAAAAGTTAGAGACATTCAGTTTCTAGGTGTGAGTTTTTAGCTGAAAAATTACATAAAGTTACATTCACAAAATATCATTTGCCAAAAAAAATCACGCTTTGAAATTAATTTTGCTGGATTTACTGGACTTAGATACTGATTGGAGACATTCAACAGGATCTGTATAAATCATACATCCCAGTAGAGAAAATTCATGGTATGCCAGATAAAGAGTTTATCATTCAGTACATAACATTTGCACCTATAAAAAGCTTTACAAAGAGAGAGAATTGCTGGAAGAGCCAAATAGATTGGGGCTGAAATATTGTGGGAAAGACTCGTAAAACCCACAAGTTAAAATATTTATAGCTTGTATCAAAATTGTTGTCAACTTCTTAATCATAAAATGATAAAATAACAGTATAACATCTGTCTCTTTGGGAAACTTCACTTTGGGCATACTAGGTTTCAATCTGTATGGGAGATGTGATTTTGCTGTTTATGTGTGTTATCAAGGAGGTTGTTTTAGCAAATCAGATGTACAGTGAAGCATTAGCACGTGGTGTATGGTCACAAGAAATAAAGTTTCCCCATTCTGGCTTCAAATGAGGCTTAAAATAGACAGTTTTATGAGATACCAGTGTGAGAAGGGTCAAATAAGTATATCAATATTTCACTGCCCATTTTTGGATAGTTAAAGAACCACTGAAAGTGGAAGGAAAATGACAGCTTTGGGAAGTCAGCAAGCACAATATGCATGCAAAATGGCTAAGGATCACTGCTCATGGTTTCTCTTTACAGGCTTAAAGAATGTTTGAGCATAATGAAAAGTTGATTTAATGGTTTGCTTTTTCACACTCAGATTTTGGCTCGCAGACTGCCATCAAGTACTAGAGACTGTTGGGCTGGCAACACAGCTTTATAGAGAATTAATATGCGTTCCTTATATGGCAAAGTTTGTGATATTTGCCAAAATGAATGACCCTGTGGAATCCAATTTGCGTTGCTTCTGCATGACTGATGACAAAGTGGACAAAACTTTGGAGCAACAAGAGAACTTCGAAGAAGTTGCAAGAAGCAAAGATATTGAGGTATATTTCTTACTCAGCCGGCTTCCTCCTTGTAAATGGACAATGTGTTTTCCAAGTAGTCTTGCAAAAGCTGCTATAAAGCCAGTTAAATAGAGGTTCACAGCAAAGCTGTGTCAAAAAATTTCTTGAAAGGAGGCCAAAAAAGGACAAGGCGAGGGGAGCGCGAGGACGTGACTCCAGATGGATGCCCCAGACCAGTCAGTAGTGGGTTTTGCACACACTGGTGTGGAGTAGCCCTGGTTGGGCTTTGTAGATGGCTGACCTGGAATTTCCTCTCATTGGCCCCTCAGACACAGAGTCCTGAGTAGGGCTGGTTTGTGGTGAATATGTTGTGGTGAATATGTAGTCACCAACCCATGGTGTCTTGAAGGAAATCTACATGGTCTTACACCAGAAAAGCCACTCATGTAGCTCACAGTTTCCTGAACTGCCTGCCCTCCTAACACCTTGCAATAATACACAGTGATGTTCTAATTTGTTGTTGAATTTTGTCTGAATGGGGACTTGTGCTAAATTCAGGAACTATGATGGGGGAAATCATGATATACTTATGTGTATGGATCTATATGAAAAGAGGTTTTATTGACTTTTATTTTTGCTTTGGTAGGTTCTGGAAGGAAAACCTATTTATGTTGATTGCTATGGAAATCTGGCCCCTTTGACTAAAGGAGGACAGCAGCTTGTTTTTAATTTTTTTGCATTCAAAGAAAATAGACTGCCATTCTCTATCAAGGTAAAAGCAAAACATGCCAAATATTTCTGCTGATGTTTGGGATTCTTTTTTTCCCCCTATGATAACGCTTTTTCAGCCTAGTAGGACTAACTTGCCTCAAGGTTGTAGGTGTCATTGTTTAATATGTGAATAACATGGAGAGGGTACTTTGCATGGAGCCACAAAAGACCTGCTGGCAGAGCTGGGACCAGAATAACCGTGATATGGATTCACAACTTTTTATTAAAACCATATCTCAAGTTAGACCTCCAGAGTACTCCCAGTAAATCACTATTTCCCGGGGACTCAGCAACAGAGCTGCATTGAAAAACATACTGTACAGCAGAGCAGCCTCCAAAAAAATGTGCACAGACTGTTCATCTCTAAATTACCATGAATGGATGCTCACTTTCCTTCTCTTAGCCTTATCATAGCTGCCATGCAAAGAAGTTTTAAAGTACTTTGGTGAGCACAAATGCAAAACATGGTAGAAAAAAAAAAAAAAGGCGAGCAGAAAAATTCTCTCAGTATTGTCCCGGTGTAAAACTGTCTGGTTGGATTCATTCAACATCTTGTTTTGCTTGGATTTATCATCAGAGTGCTTCAGGCTGATCTCACTCTTTAATGTTATCACTTTTTCTCCTTCAGCACCTCAGGCTGAGCTCCAGCTCAGTGACATTGGTCTTTATGCATTAGATAGCTTCTTGCAGAAAGAAACTCTGAGGAACTTTCCAGAAACCTCCTCTAGGTATCTGAAATACTACATATTACTACAATGTTCTAAAATTTCTTTTCTAGGTAAGAGACACCAGCCAGGAACCTTGTGGTCGACTATCATTTTTGAAAGAACCAAAGACTACAAAAGGACTGCCACAAACAGCTGTTTGTAACTTGAATATCACTCTGCCAGCACACAAAAAGGTATTTGTTAGAAAAAATAAACATTTTCCTGAGGGTTGGTTTGATTTTATTTTTGCTCCTTTAGTTTTTGTCTTTTTTTTTTTTTCTGCTAGTGATAAAGAAACCCTGTGAAATGCCAGTAATGAGAATGCTTTGGAATATGATAAAGGCTTTTTAAATTTATGTTTTATTGGTTTCCTGTATGTAGAACGCTTTTAAAGTCTCTTGTTACTGTGGTGTCAAGTTCCTATAATTTTTATGATTCTGTTTACAGCTCATGCTTCAGCCTGCAAATCATAGGTTTATGCTTTCAGTAATGTCACATGTTGATTTGCATTGGATGTGAGATTTTTTTTTTCTTTTGTGTTGACATTTTGGATTTGCTTTGCCTTATAAATCAGCTTGCATTTTGTGCTCCCAATTTGGTCCTTTTCATATCCTGATATTCTTTTCCCTGCTGTCCATTATAATATTCCTTGTCTCTGCAATGCATCTTGGGACCAAAAGGAAACAGAGTCAGATCAAGATGATGAGGTAATATAAACACTGTCTTCTGTTTTTATTTCCTTCAGATTTAGTGAAGAAAAGTAATATGTTATAGAAAAACAAACAACTTTTTTTAATATGGCATAGAAATGATACCCACAGAATAACCATATCCTCAACATCTGATAGTCTGTTGCAAAACAGCAGTAGTGCACAAATGTGAAAAAACATGATTATATATTATGAAATTAAACCAAGCATTGGAGCAGTACTGCCAGTGCTTTGGTAACTCGTATTTCTGTGAGGGAAAGAAGTATTGGTGAGGCCACAATAGTGGCCTATAACATTTTACTCCTGAAAATAAACTGGATTCTTTTGAAAAAACAAAATAGCCAAGAGCAATTTTTAAATACTGTGTACAAATCTATTTTCAAATAAACCTCAGATATTTGCAGGTTAAAAACCCACAGTTTGCCAGACACTGCAACATTGGATAGTCAGGAAACTGAGTGGGTTTCACTTATTACAGATAGTAATAAATAAAATCCCCTTATAAAACAAATTACGTAGATTTATCCATTTTACATAGGAGCAAAGTTTTCATCTCTTCCTAGTGGCAAATAAATAACAGTAGCCACCTGCTGATTAAAATAATAATAAAAAAGAAAATAATCAAAACACTCCTTACATGTTAAAAAACAATAACAGCGACCGCATCACTTTGTCTCCACAGGATTTGTTCCCAGTGAGCTATTATACAGCTATAACAATAGTTTTTTTCTAAACAAACCATATTTTTAGCCACATAATCAAGTGAGCTGATCTCTGAAGGACCTTTAAAATTCATGCATCACAGTGGCAGCTATGCCACTGAATGCAGCTATTTACAATGCGATTTATTAGTTAGCAATAGTAGTCTGCTTTCTAATCTGCATCTTTGCATTTTGTGCCTATTAAAAATATCCCCTCCCATGCCTTTTTTGTCCTTAATGTATTCACTTTAAAGCCAGTGTACATTGTGGTGTATGTGCTTTCAGGACAGATTAATTTGGGGAGAAATACTTTTGATGGGTCTAAGTTGTACTCTTATGTTTTATGTCTGTATCTGTAGTCTTTTGTGTTGATCTCCTGTTTCTAGCCAAAGGTGGTTTATTTTACAGAGAATGAATAATATACCATTTCTAGTAGTGTGAAGCCGTTTATTCAGTGATAATGGGATAAAATAGTATTGAGATACATTAAGGCAGGATCATGAGCTACATCTGCTACCTAAGCCCTTCCACCTCATAAGTAGAGACATTGTGAGCAGGAATGAAGCCATGGGGTCGTGGCTTAGGGTTGCAGTCCCCTCCCTGCTTGCTCCAGAAGGGTAGTCATTCACAGCAGGTCTCTGCCACCTCCGGTAGCCCCGCTCCCCGCTCCACGGTGCCTGACACTCATTACATGACAGGCGGGAATGGAGACCGGCTCTGTCCATTCCCTGCCCGCTTGCCCAAATTTGGCTTCAGCATGCCTTCCTGAAGGGGAACGGGAGCTTCCCTTCTCCCTTGTGGGGATGTGTCCCACTGAGGTTTGAAGATTGCTCTGTTCAGATGGGGACAGCAGCACTAAAGGCACTAAACACCGTTATGTTTTGTTGCAGACGGAGAAAGCTGACCGACGCCAGAACTTTGTCTCCCTTGCTTTACGTAAGCGCTACAGCTATCTGACTGAGCCTGGAATGAGTGAGTTGCTCTTACTAAAGTACTAAACCATATATACACGATTTTTCATAAGAAGAGACATTTTTTCTATAAACGTTGTATTTGGTGTCAGTTTGGGAAAAAAGAAAAACGTGAAAAAAACACCTATCTAAAACAAAACTCTTGGATGGTCTGTGAACTCTTGTGTTGTGAGAGCTTGAAGAAAAGAATCCTGACTGGCAAATTATATATGTTAGTCAAGCAAAAATATAGCAGTTTTTAAAAATGCCATGTAGCTCCAGAGGAGTAGGATTGGAAATTGCTTTCAAAAAGAGTCTGTTCCTCTTCCCTTTGAAAGATTAGAGAGAGCTGCTGAAGAAGGGCGTGATATGCAAAAGTTCAGCAAGGCTGGAGAATGCCATCATATAAACGCTTAAATGTTTAGATGCTTAGCTAAAATGGACTCTCTTATATTTTATATTTTCCCTCTTCTTTCTCCTCCCCTTCCCTTTCTCCTCTGTTCCCTGCAGATGCTTTTTATTCCCTGGCACCGCCCGTTGCTTCCTCTTAAACTTATGTTCCCCTTAACCAGACCTGTGCCATTTCTTTCCTTCCCGGTTAAATACAATAATGTATTTAGCTTTTCTTCCCTCACCTTTCCTGTCTGAGGTTGGCTGCTATTGTTCCCCATTCCCAGGCTTTTTCTTGCCTTTTTTTCCCTTGTGACTTCTCAGTTGCTACCCTGCAACAGACCCTTTGATATAATTCCATAAAATCCATAGACAAACTTCATCGGGTCTTGGGAGTTCCCACTGGATGGCTGCTGTTTAATTATCCTATAAGATCTGTGGCTTCTTTGGATCAGATGTGCTCCAGAATATATTACACTTCCCAGGCCTGGAAGAAGACTTCAAGCATATAACATCTGAAGAAGCTATCAGATCTGCTGAGACATCTTGATGGACTGTTAAGGTATCGTCAAAGGCTTGATGGGAACTGAGAGAGAGGAAAAGGAAGTTGCTTGAAAGGAGTTTGATGGCTGTGTATGTTGCTTACAATTAGTTTTTCAGGCCTCATTGGGGAAAAAATATGAAAAAAAAGTGGTCTTGCTTGTTCACCAAAGGTCCATTAAGTCTCATTTGCAAAACGTTGGAGGGGAAAAAACCTGGTTTAGGTTGAGGTGTACTCAAAACAAAGATGGGTTAACACAGCAGGAGTTCCTGACCATTCTTTAACTATTCAGTCCCTTTTGGCAATGGTTGCTACTTAAGGCTGTGAGCTACCCAAAAAGGGTATGCAAAAATTACTGTGTTTGCCAGGCAAGATCCTAGATTGTGGTTTGGCCAGCAGACTGAGTGAGCGTGTAGCCATCCACTGTCACTGCCACCTGCACCGTGCTGGTGCGAGGGGAAGATGTGATCTTGGAGGCGCAGCTCTTCCAGAGAGCACACCCTACACAACACAGAGCCAGGGCTGCTGCTGTGGCTGCTTTACACTGCGGGGTGTTTGCTCCAGAAATACGAGTGATGAACCTCTCCTGATTTCCAGTGAATTTGATGGCACAGCTCCCACAGTTTTGGTAGTAGCAGGCATTGTTATACTCACACAAGCTCGTGCGTGTGTACACGTGCACACATACCAATGGTTTTCCTCTGCACCTCTGGCACTGCCCATGCAGAAGAGAGCCAGGCAGGTGGGATGGTCCACTGTCTCCCTGTCCTTACCCCTGCTCATGGAAAGGGGACCAAAGGGACCATCTGCTCTTCCCAGCTGTGAGGTCACCACAGAGGAGTAGTGCTGCAGTGGTTAAACCTGCTCAGTCCTGGCTGCTTCTTGCAGCTGAAGAGGAGCAGGGCTGAGCTTGGGGCCACTTGTGTAGGTTTGCTCAGTGCTTTCAATTACCAGCTGCAAGTAAAGAAGTGTAGTTTGGTGCACAGAAGGTAGTAACTAACATCTGTTTTCTCATAAAATCTTGGATGCAGAGTGATGGAAACTGTTAAGGCCAAAAGTGTCCAGGAGCCAAAAAGGGCTGTTATAAAAAATCACTTGTTAGAGTATTATCCCACTCTAAAGCCTTGCATGGGTTGTGGGGATTTCTTTGCTATTTCAAAATAGTAAAATTGTCCAGTTTCCTGCTGTTTGAGTTATGTCATAGCTGCACATGCTGGTAAATTACTCCATTTTCTTTGTACTGGTGGTTCTTCTCAACTGCAAGAAAGAGCACAGAAAAAGCATTTTAAACTTCTCTGAATCTGTGATTTAAGAGGAGAAAGAGCAGTTAAGGGTGGAACCTGTTGGTTGGATTGCCTCACTAGCCAGTTGTGATAAACTGGCTCATCACAGCACAGTGGGGTCCCTCTAAAGACATTTCCAAATGCAAACTGCTGAACAAGTTGTTTTGGTTTTAGTTCTTTTCAGAATGACTTTGGGGTTTGCTTCTTGGACTTGGGACTGTATGAACTTTTGGTGAATGTTAGCAGCTCCTGCTAATTAATCTTCATAATGAAGTCTAGCTCATTAATGAAGCCCCTTAACCAGACCTGTGCCATTTCTTTCCTTCCCGGTTAAATACAATAATGTATTTAGCTTTTCTTCCCTCACCTTTCCTGTCTGAGGTTGGCTGCTATTGTTCCCCATTCCCAGGCTTTTTCTTGCCTTTTTTTCCCTTGTGACTTCTCAGTTGCTACCCTGCAACAGACCCTTTGATATAATTCCATAAAATCCATAGACAAACTTCATCGGGTCTTGGGAGTTCCCACTGGATGGCTGCTGTTTAATTATCCTATAAGATCTGTGGCTTCTTTGGATCAGATGTGCTCCAGAATATATTACACTTCCCAGGCCTGGAAGAAGACTTCAAGCATATAACATCTGAAGAAGCTATCAGATCTGCTGAGACATCTTGATGGACTGTTAAGGTATCGTCAAAGGCTTGATGGGAACTGAGAGAGAGGAAAAGGAAGTTGCTTGAAAGGAGTTTGATGGCTGTGTATGTTGCTTACAATTAGTTTTTCAGGCCTCATTGGGGAAAAAATATGAAAAAAAAGTGGTCTTGCTTGTTCACCAAAGGTCCATTAAGTCTCATTTGCAAAACGTTGGAGGGGAAAAAACCTGGTTTAGGTTGAGGTGTACTCAAAACAAAGATGGGTTAACACAGCAGGAGTTCCTGACCATTCTTTAACTATTCAGTCCCTTTTGGCAATGGTTGCTACTTAAGGCTGTGAGCTACCCAAAAAGGGTATGCAAAAATTACTGTGTTTGCCAGGCAAGATCCTAGATTGTGGTTTGGCCAGCAGACTGAGTGAGCGTGTAGCCATCCACTGTCACTGCCACCTGCACCGTGCTGGTGCGAGGGGAAGATGTGATCTTGGAGGCGCAGCTCTTCCAGAGAGCACACCCTACACAACACAGAGCCAGGGCTGCTGCTGTGGCTGCTTTACACTGCGGGGTGTTTGCTCCAGAAATACGAGTGATGAACCTCTCCTGATTTCCAGTGAATTTGATGGCACAGCTCCCACAGTTTTGGTAGTAGCAGGCATTGTTATACTCACACAAGCTCGTGCGTGTGTACACGTGCACACATACCAATGGTTTTCCTCTGCACCTCTGGCACTGCCCATGCAGAAGAGAGCCAGGCAGGTGGGATGGTCCACTGTCTCCCTGTCCTTACCCCTGCTCATGGAAAGGGGACCAAAGGGACCATCTGCTCTTCCCAGCTGTGAGGTCACCACAGAGGAGTAGTGCTGCAGTGGTTAAACCTGCTCAGTCCTGGCTGCTTCTTGCAGCTGAAGAGGAGCAGGGCTGAGCTTGGGGCCACTTGTGTAGGTTTGCTCAGTGCTTTCAATTACCAGCTGCAAGTAAAGAAGTGTAGTTTGGTGCACAGAAGGTAGTAACTAACATCTGTTTTCTCATAAAATCTTGGATGCAGAGTGATGGAAACTGTTAAGGCCAAAAGTGTCCAGGAGCCAAAAAGGGCTGTTATAAAAAATCACTTGTTAGAGTATTATCCCACTCTAAAGCCTTGCATGGGTTGTGGGGATTTCTTTGCTATTTCAAAATAGTAAAATTGTCCAGTTTCCTGCTGTTTGAGTTATGTCATAGCTGCACATGCTGGTAAATTACTCCATTTTCTTTGTACTGGTGGTTCTTCTCAACTGCAAGAAAGAGCACAGAAAAAGCATTTTAAACTTCTCTGAATCTGTGATTTAAGAGGAGAAAGAGCAGTTAAGGGTGGAACCTGTTGGTTGGATTGCCTCACTAGCCAGTTGTGATAAACTGGCTCATCACAGCACAGTGGGGTCCCTCTAAAGACATTTCCAAATGCAAACTGCTGAACAAGTTGTTTTGGTTTTAGTTCTTTTCAGAATGACTTTGGGGTTTGCTTCTTGGACTTGGGACTGTATGAACTTTTGGTGAATGTTAGCAGCTCCTGCTAATTAATCTTCATAATGAAGTCTAGCTCATTAATGAAGTGCAGTATGGTTTCTTCTTTGGGGGGAAAACAATAGAAGTATGTTTGGACTTAGAAATAAAATTGCAAGGAAAACTGGGTGTTTCTCAACATAGGCTGTGCCAGTCAGGCCTAGTACTCAAGCTCTCTTCAACCTAAATGTTCTCATACTGCAATATCACCAGCCATCCACATTGCCTTCTGAGCCTCAATTGGCTTCTAAAGGACCAGCACATTTCTCCTTGCACAGGATATGGACCTGTGATATACTGAATATTCACTATTCTATCAGACTGTGTGTACTTTAAGTTTAACAGTTTAGTATTAGCGTTGTTAAGCTTCTTTCACTGTGAGTTACTGTCTGTCTGTAAGACAGATCAAGTAGGTTTGACAAATTGTTAGTGTTACTTCAGAGAAAGGTGTGTTGAAATAAGTTGTTTGGATATTTTAGCTCCATTTCTAACTCCAACTTTAAAGAAAAAAAAAAAAGCCCTCTAAGTTACTTTCAATGTCAACTCTCTGAATGTTATTGCTGTATCAGAGGATATGTATGCTGTAATGGGATTCCCAGAAATACTGTCTTCTGGCATGAGTACCTTCTGTGATGCGAAATGTGGTTGATGATGATTTTGTTCAAAATACCTATGAATAAGCTGAGTGTTCTGGGGGATGATAACAGTTAACAGGTTTGTCCTTGCCAGGAAGTTTTTGCATAATATCTTGTTCTTTGACTGCTTTTCTAATGTTACCTTTTGAGAAATGTAAAGTTGAACAGGTCTGTCTTTGAGCTGATACAAGAAATCTCCTCAAAAGGTACCAAGACACTACATCTTGTAGAAAAAGTGTACTCTTCTTTTCATGGCCTCTTGTGAAATGACTTTGTAGGGTTTATATATTTGTGCTTAATACAGCATACAAATGTATTAATCTATGTGCTTGTTTTGACATGATATATTGTGCATGAATAAAAACTGATTCAGTTGCTTTGCTTGCTCACGTTTATCATATATCATACTTTCCATATTTCATGTATGACATATGCTTCTTAAAATCATTTCATTTGAAGTTTTACTTTAGTTTTTACCAAAAAAAAGGAATATCGCATGAGAAAAAAAATGCAAAAGTTCCTTTTCTTTATTTATTTTTATTATTTTTTTTTAAATATTGACTCAGAAAAGCTCTTGCTCTTATTGGCTTTGTGAGTGTGAAGCATATCCGAATTGTGCATGGGAGATATAGATTTGAATTTATTCCAGTTGCTTCACAGTTTGCACATCAATTGCCTGTCACTTAAAGGAATTTTGGGTTCTGCATGAAATAGTTCTGAGCGGTTTAAAAAAAAGACTTTAGCTATATAATGTCATTTTACACAAGTTTATATCTTGTATAGGTTCAATATCTGAATAGAACAACAGCAGAAATTATTAAAAGGAAAATTCTAATAGTTGCGCAAAGCAGAGACATACCTAAACAGGCAAAATAGAACTGATACAAATATTTCAGAAATAGCACATCAGAAAGTCAATAGGAAGTAAGAGAAGACATTTTGTTGTGGTTTTATTTTTTACCTTATGGATTCCTTCTTTGTGTTTTCTGTTCTTCATTGTTTGCAGATTTGGTTGCTATGTGCCGTCTTTCATTTCATGTTGCTTTTTGGTTTGGACCAGTCATCAGAATATGGCTTGTTTCTCTTTTTTTTTTTTTCTTTTTTTTTTTTTCTTTTTTTTTTTTTCTTTTTTTTTTTTTCTTTTTTTTTTTTTCTTTTTTTTTTTTTCTTTTTAAATCTTCTTTTGCCTCCTTCATCCTAACCCATGCAAACAATTGTACTTGCTTTTTGTAATATTACAACGTTTACTGACCAATTTTCTTCTCTGGTCTCTCTGTTTTTCAATCATTTTTGTTGATTTTATGTTTGATTTTAATTTAACAATTTAAGAAACAGTTGAACGGAGTGCAGGAGCAACAAGATCTCTACCTGCTACTTACTCATACAAGCCATTCTTTTCAACACGGCCATATCAGTCATGGACAACAGCTCCAATTACAGTGCCTGGGCAAACCAAATCAGGCTTCACTTCCTTATCAAGCTCTTCCTCTAACACTCCTACAGCTTCCCCTTTAAAATCAATATGGTCTGTTTCTTCTACTTCTCCAATCAAATCCACATTAGGAGCTTCTACCACATCTTCAGTTAAATCTGTTAGTGATGTAGCATCTCCGATTAGATCATTTCGGACAATCTCTTCACCAATAAAAACTGTGGTATCACAGCCTCCCTACAGTATGCAGGTTACTTCAGGCTCTTTCGTCAGAGCTCCCGCAGTCACAGAAGCTGCTAGTCTAAAAGGGCTGGCATCCACTACCACATTCCCCTCTCGGACATCTCCAGTGACTACAGCAGGGTCTCTCTTGGAGAGATCGTCCATAACCATGACGCCTCCAGCATCCCCCAAATCCAACATTAACATGTACTCTTCAAGTTTGCCACTTAAATCGGTCATCACATCAGCATCCTCACTTCTGTCGTCCCCTCTAAAGTCAGTGGTGTCACCTGCTAAGTCAGCAGTTGATGCCGTTTCATCCTCTAAAGTCATGATGGCCTCGTCTCTCTCGTCGCCAGCCAAACATGTAGCTGGGCACACAGATGTACCATTGCTTAATGGATCTGTGTCACCTCTGAAATACCCATCTTCTGCCAACTTAATAAATGGATCCAAAGCTGCAGCTGTTTTCCAAGACAAGATCGCTGCAGCTGCACATTCTGCAAGTTGTGCTGCTAACGCCGTTGCTGACACGGCTGAGAGAGTGTTTTCAACAGCTACAACAATGTCATTTTCTCCACTCAGGTCATTTGTGTCTTCAGCACCATCAGCTTTCCAGTCAATAAGAACTCCTCCTGCAGGGGCTTTATACACAGCCCTCGGGTCAATATCTGCAACTACCTCATCAGTAACTTCATCAACGATAACGGTGCCGGTATATTCTGTAGTCAATGTTTTGTCTGAACCAGCATTAAAGAAGCTCCCAGAGTCGTCTTCACTTACAAAATCCGCTGCTGCGTTACTGTCACCTATTAAAACATTGACTACAGAGGCACGCACACAGCCTCCCTTTAACCGAACTTCATCTCCAGTAAAATCATCCTTGTTTTTAGCACCCTCTGCTCTCAAATTGTCCACACCATCATCTTTATCCTCCAGTCAGGAGATACTGAAAGATGTTGCTGAAATGAAAGAGGATCTAATAAGAATGACTGCAATATTGCAGACAGATGTCGCAGAGGACAAACCATTCCAACCTGACATACCGAAAGAGGGTAGAATTGATGATGAAGAGCCCTTTAAAATTGTTGAGAAAGTAAAAGAGGACTTAGTAAAAGTTAGTGAGATTCTGAAAAAAGATGTGTGTTTAGAAAGTAAAGGGTCGGCTAAAGTATCCAAAAGTGATCAAGGACACCTGTCTGAGGATGACTGGGTAGAGTTCAGTACAGAGGAGATTGATGAAGCGAGACAGCAAGCTTTGACAAGCCCTCCTATATCTGTTCCAGAGAAAGTCCAAATTAAAACTAAAACCATGTCGGAAAAGGATTATAACTTGTCAAAAGTTATTGATTACTTAGCAAATGATATTGGTAGCAGTTCATTAACAAACATAAAGTACAAGTTTGAAGAGGGGAAAAAAGAAGGTGAAGAGAGACAAAAACGCGTTTTAAAACCAGCTATTGCTTTGCAGGAACATAAACTTAAAATGCCTCCAGCCTCCATGAGGCCTTCAACATCAGAAAAGGAGTTATGTAAAATTGCAGATTCCTTTTTTGGAACAGACACTATTTTAGAGTCTCCAGATGACTTTTCTCAACACGACCAAGATAAAAGTCCCTTATCTGACAGTGGCTTTGAAACAAGGAGTGAAAAGACACCTTCTGCCCCACAAAGTGCTGAAAGCACAGGGCCAAAACCACTTTTCCATGATGTACCCATCCCTCCTGTCATTACAGAAACAAGAACTGAAGTAGTTCATGTTATCCGCAGCTATGAACCATCATCTGAAGAAATTCCAGAGCAGAAAGCAGAGGAGCTACCAGCCTCGAAACCTGCCCCTACGCTTATGGAGCTGGAGCAAAAACCTGCTGGATCTATTAAAGAGAAGGTTAAAGCTTTTCAAATGAAAGCCAGCAACAGTGAAGAAGATGACCACAAGTGTGTCCTTAGTAAAGGTGTCCGA
Organism: Calidris pugnax; assembly: GCF_001431845.1. NCBI lineage: Eukaryota > Metazoa > Chordata > Aves > Charadriiformes > Scolopacidae > Calidris > Calidris pugnax. The sequence goes on along the minus strand of NW_015090828.1, from coordinate 5,072,446 downwards.
GTAAAAGAAGAAACTCATATCACCACGACAACTCGGATGGTTTATCATAAACCTCCGTGCACTGAAAGCACAACTGAAAGAATTGAGGAAACGATGTCTGTTCATGATATAATGAAAGCCTTTCAGTCTGGACGTGACCCTTCCAAAGAACTGGCAGGTCTGTTTGAACATAAATCATCAGTAACATCCGATGTTAGCAAGTCTGCTGAAACTTCACCACAACATGCAGAGAAGGACAGCAAAATGAAACCCAAACTGGAGCGAATAATAGAGGTCCATATTGAAAAAGGTAATCAGGCTGAACCTACTGAAGTCATTATTAGAGAAACAAAAAAGCATCCAGAAAAAGAAATGTATGTATATCAGAAAGACTTACCTCGGGGAGATATTAACTTAAAAGAGTTGGAAAAACATGATGCTTTTCCTTGTTCAGACGAACAAGGTCAGCAAGAAGAAGAAGAGCTCACGGCCGAAGAGTCACTTCCTTCTTATCTGGAATCCTCTAGAGTTAACACTCCCGTGTCCCAGGAAGAAGACAGTCGCCCTAGTTCTGCTCAACTCATGTCTGATGACTCTTACAAAACACTGAAGCTTTTGAGTCAGCACTCAATAGAATACCATGATGATGAGTTGTCAGAACTAAGAGGGGAGTCTTACAGGTTTGCTGAGAAAATGCTTCTTTCAGAAAAGCTAGATGTGTCTCATTCTGATACTGAGGAGTCAGTTACTGACCATGCTCTACCCCTTAGTGCAGAGTTACAGGGGTCTGATAAACGATACAAAGTAGCTACTGCCCCCAAAAAAGAGATTCTCTCCAAAATCTATAAAGATGTATCTGAAAATGGTGTAGGTAAAATGTCTAAAGATGATCATTATGATAAAGTGACAGTGTTACACTACACTGGAGATGTTAGTAGTCCAAAACACGCGATGTGGATGCGCTTTACTGAGGACAGATTAGACAGAGGTAGAGAAAAATTGATATATGAAGACAGGGTGGACAGGACTGTTAAGGAGGCAGAAGAAAAACTGACTGAAGTATCACAGTTTTTTCGGGATAAAACAGAGAAGTTGAATGATGAGCTACAGTCTCCGGAGAAAAAGCAGCATAAAAAGAATGGCAAAGAAATCCATTCTAGCCAGAGCTCTGCCAGCAGCAGCCCTGAGAAAGTTCCGCGCTCTGATTTGCCATCGTCCGGTGAGGAGTGGAGTAAGGTGAAGCAGTATGCACATGATGGGAAGTGCTTTCCCAAGGTGGATGAAAGAAAAGCGTCCAGTTTGCCCAGCAGTCCTGAAAAAAGGATATTTGTGCAACCTGCAGAGGACTCTAAACAAACTATGGAACACAAAGGAAGCGCTCAGCAGACTGGAGTGCCTGAGGTTTCACAGACTGGATTTCAGCTGAAGCAATCAAAGCTCAGTTCCATTAGGCTTAAATTTGAACAAAGTATAAGTCCAAGGAGTAAGGACGTAACTCAAGAAGAAAAAAAGCTGGACAGTCAGTCCAAAATTCCAGTAAAGAAATTGCAAGAAAGTAAGTTACCAGTGTATCAGTTTTATTCCAGAGAGAAACACGCAAAGCAAGTAGAGCTCGTTGATGGGAGCACAGCTTTACAGAAAGAGGTGAAAATACAGCAAGATTTCGTTCCAGGTAAAGGGAAAGCTATCGAAGACATTCGAGGCTCAGACACGCAAAAACCAAGAACTGAGACAAGTAAAGGCGTGCCAGAACACTTGTCAGAGCCGCAGGCCAGAGACCTGGCGTATGGCTCAGACTCAACGACGAAGGGACACTGGGACAAAAAGATCTATAGGACGTGGGAAAGTCCTGGAACTTCCAATCATAAAACACAGAAAGAAAAGCTTTCACATGTGCTGGTTCCAGATACAGTAAAAGAAAACCACGTTGATCACGCTGAAGCTAAAACTGACCAAAAAAGCGAATTTATCACTGTGACAGAGCACAAACTGGCGGCAAATGGAATTCATACAGAAGAAGTGAAGGAACTGACTGTAAAATCTCCCTCAAAAAGAGTTTTATACAGAGAATTTGTTGTCAGAGAGGGGGAACGTAACGGTGAAGTGGCTGATAAAGTATCCAAAAGGAGAGAAGACATTGCTGTGTCCCATATTCCAGTCAGAATTGTTGAGGAGAAGAGAACCATGGTTGATGGTGTCTATGAACTTTCTGCTAAAGTATCCCAATCAGCTGTGATTAAGGAGAAAGTTGAGAGGCAGATTGATTATGTGGAAGATGAAAAAATAAAGCATTCAGAAATCAGAAAGGTTACCAAGCAGCAGAGCTCAATAGGTCTAAGTCCTCCTGTTGAGGAAACAGAGTTATCTCCTAGCAAATCACCAGACTCTTTAGAATGTAGCCCAGGAAAGGAATTTCCTTCGAGTGAGTTAGTTGACCCCGGGGCCAGTGATTACTTGGATAAAGTTGCACCGCTAGTAAGCACTGAGGGAGTCAAAGAAATTAAGACCTTACCTGTTTATGTCAGTTTTGTTCAAGTAGGAAAGCAATATGAGAAAGAGGTGCAACAAGGAAATATAAAAAAAATTGTCAGTCAGGAGAGTAAGACAGTACAAGAGACGAGGGGGACATTTTACACAGCTAGACAGCAAAAACAACTTCCTTCTCCCCAAGGTAGTCCAGAAGATGACACACTAGAGCAAGTGTCCTTTATAGATAGCTCTGGTAAAAGCCCTTTAACACCAGAAACACCGAGTTCAGAGGAAGTGAGTTACGAGTTTACGTCTAAAACACCCGACTCACTAATAGCTTACATCCCAGGCAAGCCCAGTCCTATACCTGAGGTATCTGAGGAATCAGAGGAAGAAGCAGAGGCTAAGTCAACATCTGTAAAACAGGCAGAGGTTGAGGAACCACAGATTGACAAAGCATTATCTAATCATATAAATAAGGACTCTAACAAAAGACCCAAAGGTAACAGAGTTGCCTACATTGAATTCCCTCCTCCTCCACCACTGGATGCAGATCAAGGAGAGTCAGAAAAGAAGCCTCACTATTCCACTGAGAGCGAAATGGAGATGACAGAAGTGAACTTGCAAGATGAACATGACAAATGCCAACTGGCTGAACCTGTAATAAGAGTACAGCCGCCATCTCCTGTGCCACCAGGAGCTGATGTCAGTGACTCCAGTGATGATGAATCTCTCTATCAACCTGTTCCACTTAAAAAGTATACATTCAAACTGAAAGAACTGGAAGACGACCAGAAAGAAACCTCAAAACCTAGAGCCCCTGAAAAGATTGAGAAACAGAAAGGGTTAGGACATCCCACTTCTGGGAAACCTAATGAGTTTGACATTGGGCTTGATTCACCCCAGAATGATGTAGTGCAAAATGGGAATAACAATGACCAGTCTGTCACAGAGTGTTCCATAGCAACCACTGCAGAATTCTCCCATGATACCGATGCGACTGAGATTGACTCTCTTGACGGTTATGATTTGCAAGATGAAGATGATGGTTTAACTGAGAGTGATTCTAAACTTGCAGGTCCAGCAGTTGAAACCAAAAAGGACGTATGGACTACAGAAGGCATTCTAAAGCAGACTGATCGCTGCTTTAGCCAGAGTAAGCTTGAAGTCATTGAGGAGGAAGGCAAGGTAGGCCCTGAAGAAGACAAGGTGCCTTCAAAAGGTCCAGCTTCTGAAAAAGCCGGAGATAAGAGCGAACAGAAGTCAGGGGCACAGTTTTTCACTTTGGAAGGCAGACACCCTGACAGGACTGTATTTCCTGATTCGTATTTCAGTTACAAAGTAGATGAAGAATTTGCAACACCTTTCAAAACGGTGGCCACCAAGAGTCTAGATTTTGATCCATGGTCCAATAACCGAGGTGACGATGAAGTGTTTGAGACTAAATCAAGGGATGATGAGGCTAAGCCATTTGGTCTGGCAGTGGAAGACAGATCTCAAGCAACAACACCTGATACAACTCCAGCCAGAACTCCAACAGATGAAAGTACGCCAACTAGCGAGCCCAACCCCTTCCCATTTCATGAAGGGAAGATGTTTGAGATGACTCGCAGTGGTGCAATTGACATGAGCAAGAGGGATTTTGTTGAAGAAAGACTCCAATTTTTTCAGATTGGTGAGCATACTTCTGAAGGGAAGTCAGGGGACAAGGGGGAAGGGGATAAAAGTACAGTCACTGCCATCACACAGCCACAGGCAGGGGACAACACTGTAGAAACAAACCTAGAGAGACCAGTAGAAACAACAGCAGTTGAACATAAGCCCATCATCCAGGCCAGTGGAGATTGCATGGAACAAACAGTTGGTAGTAACTCACTGGACAAATCATCGGCAGCGGTAAATGCTTCTAAAGTTGATCCCAAATTGCGCACACCAATTAAAATGGGAATTTCTGCTTCCACCATGACTCTGAAGAAAGATGGCCCTGGCGAAGTGACAGATAAGATAGAAGCTGTGATGCCAAGTGGTCAGGTATTAGAAAATGAAACCGTAGCAGTGATTGCGAGTTCAGCTTCTAGCCAGACAAGCTGTAGGCAAACAGAAACCACTGATTTTCCAAAAGATAATTTTAATAACAACAACAATTTGGATTCATCTGCTGTCCCTACAGATGATATTACCTGTAATGTAGTGCTAAAAGAACATTTGGAACCGAAATGTTCCCTCCAGAAAGCTAATCAAGCGAAAAGCACTTCAGGAAAAGGTACAGGGACAACACAAGGACACAGAGTAAGAGATAAACAAAAACCACACGGAGAGCAGCAAAAGTCAACAGAGTTGGTAGGGGCTAGAGGAAAATCAAAGCTTCCTGTAAAGGCCAGCTCAGTGAAAGAAGTCTTTTCACAAAATAATCTCCAAAGCAATACAGGGAGTAAAGTGAAAGGGGCTAGTAAGCCTGACAAAACAAAGCAAAATAATTCTTCTCCCTGTCTAGAAGCAAGGTCTAGGATTCCTGTTAAAAATACACATAGGAGTAATCTAGCTAGAAGAACTCCAGCCCTGCCAAAACAAGAGCAGGTAGAGAAAGAAAAACCAAAACAGCTTCCTTCTAAATTACCAGTAAAGGTAAGATCTACCTCCGTCACCATGACAACAGTTAAAGTAAGGAAAAATCAGCTTAGGGAGGTATGTAAACATTCTATTGAATATTTTAAGGGAATTAGTGGTGAGACATTAAAGCTTGTGGATCGTCTATCTGATGAAGAGAAAAAGATGCAGTCAGAGGTCTCTGATGATGAAGAAGACAGTACATCAAGGAACACATCCTTATCAGAAGCTACTCAAGTTTACCAGCCTTCCATTACATCGAAGTCTGCTAGAGACATGAGAACAGAGGCAGCATCTATAAAATCAAAGATTGAAAAGGCCGACAGTGAGAGGAGGAGGAGTAAGAGGACTGGTGAGAATGAAGGCAGTCAGGTTTCTGGAGCTCTCATGGCTCACCTCGTGGAGATCAAGCCTAGTTTGTAAAACTTTCAACTTGTTGATCCTAGTGCATGAACTGTTGTGATTGCCTGTGGAGTGACTTAACTGTAGTTTTCATTCTGTCATTGTCATCTGTATGTGCTGTCTTATACTCTTCTTTCTTCCTTTAAACAAATCCTGTACTCTAGAAAGCTAGGGAAGCATGCCAAAGACATTCATGTATCTCAAAAGTCGATGTAACTCAGAAATGGAAAGATTTCTTTTGTGACAGCAAATTTGTTCTGTCAAAGTAGAGAAAATAGATGTAATCTGGTCTTGGTGGTTTCCACCAGTAATTGAATAACTTGTGTACAGTCTAACAGCTAGATTGTCAGCATGTTTGATTTCATTACACGACATCATGTAGTTTGACATTTGGCTTTACACAGGTGAAAATGTAAGAGCTGTGAAAAAAATTTGCTTTGGTAGGTTATTAGGACACACCACCATTCTAGTAAACAATATAAGCACTGGCAACTTAGTCAAATTAAAGCTACTATTTATAATAAACTATTGTCCGGTATTGTGGTTTTCTGTGCAAAACCTTTTTAATCGAGAAATTGTAAATCACAGGTCCACAGAGTCCATGTGAACGGACAGATATAAGGATGGCAATTGTAGCTGATCACCTAGGACTCAGCTGGACAGGTAAGCTTTTCTGCTTTAATATTGAAATTAGTCTTTGCTCTTTTGTTTTCAGGTAGTCTTATACCAAAAGCTGCAGCAAGGCCACATCAGGCTCTCCCACATTCACCCTGAGCCCAGCCTCACAAAATATGCAACATGGTGCTGGGGCAAAGATGCCTGAAGGATTATCCCATAGTCTTGCAATAAATGAAATAGAAACTCATAAGAAAACTAGTTAAAATGTCTCTCCTCTCAAGACATTCACCTAAGGAGTTGAGATGATCTATTGCGCGGGCTCAGGGCTGCCTCTGTACGTGGGCAGCAGTTTCCCCAGAGCCCTGGAGGCTGCAGGAGCCCAGCAGTGTCCCAGCAAGTCTCTGCTGTGTGTGAGGTTGCCCAACCACGTGCCCGTGGTGCCTCCATGTGCTGCTGGGCAGAGCTGGCCCTTCCCGGGCTGACGGCTGCAGCAGCCAGCTCTCCCCGGGCACGGGTGTCGACAGCACCGGTGCTGAGCTGCACAACGAAGCTCCCAAAGGAGTAACAGTCACTAGAAAAAGCAGATTTTATAAATTAGTGGTGGTGAAGTAGTCTCCATGGAGCTTTTTTTTCACCATGTTTATTTAAGTGGCTTACTGAGTATAAATATGATAACAGCTCACAGAGATGATTGAAAATCAAAATTATGTCTGTCTTTGGAAATTAAAGTATGAGTATATAATGCTATGTTCATCGTTATCTGTAAAGCTTGTGTCAGGTAGTTTTGTTGACATCTGCGTGATCTAAGAAAGATAATATTTTTAAGCCTGACAGGTTGATTGAGGGATTTGTGCTTTGTTCGGTGTTTTTGTTGTGGTTTTCTTTTCTTGCTTATTTGGGTTTTTTTGTCTTTATAGAACTTGCAAGAGAACTGAATTTTTCTGTGGATGAAATAAATCAAATCCGAGTAGAAAATCCAAATTCTCTTATTGCTCAAAGTTTCATGTTATTAAAAAAATGGGTTACCAGAGATGGGAAAAATGCTACAAGTAAGTTCAAGTAGTTACTTTTGTTGTTTGTAAGTTATAGCCCATTTCATCTGTTGCCTGCTCTAAGTAGGTTAAATTGAAGAAAACATTATGAACATCTTTGGCAAACCACTGATGGGGAAAAAAATATTTCAGTTATATTTTTACCGGAAGTCAGAAACATGTCATATTTATTCACTACATCTGTAGAAGGAAATAATCCATTCTCCACATCCATAATTGATGGGACAAGTAATGAACTTAAATTCCAGTACAGAAAATATTAGGGAGAACTTTCCAATAGCAAGGAATGTGAAACATGGACATAGGCTGCCTGGAAGAGTTAGGTAGTCTCGCAGTATTGCAGGTCATAAGAGAAGACTAAACCCCTCTTTCTTTGTGGAGTGATGGCAGCTCTGATTCTGCTGGGTTAATCTGGGCATTTCACTTGAATTGCTCAAATTGAAAGAGAGGTTGTAATTTTTGTGTTAGGTTCGATGGTGTCCGTTACCATTCCCTAATCCGCACACTCCTACACAGTATTTGAGTCTACTTTGATCTCTTTCACTGTAGAAGTAATTTCCAGTATTACTGTGTTCTCACAACAAGATTACTGTAAATGAGATTTCACGATGTGCTGTGTGACTAGCCTTACACACATTATTACCTACATGGCTGCCTATTCTGTTGTTTCTTGAAACAGAATGGTAAAAGGATTTTTACACTCCTTTTACACTCCAGTAAAAGGATATTTTGTTTCAGTAGTAAGTAAATATGTTCTTTAAGAACTCTCTGACCTTATTCTTTGTGCCTTTTATGTTGTAGTATAATTATACTGTGGGGAGGGGGGAGGGAAGACTCTTAATAGATGTATATCTTGAATAAGTAGGCAGCAGAATGACTAGTTAGACAAATGATGGGGTTTGCTAGAACCAAAGGCATTGGGGTAGAAACATATGCCAGCAACTTATAATTAATGCAATGTGAATGTAAGTGAGAAAGATGATTACACAGTTCAGCAATGCTGAACTTTTTTCTGACGTGTCTTATTTGTTTTTCAGCTGATGCCTTAACTTCTGTATTGACAAAAATTAACCGAATAGATATTGTGACCCTGTTGGAAGGACCAATATTTGATTATGGAAATATTTCAGGCACCAGAAGTTTTGCAGATGAAAATAACGTTTTTCACGATCCCATTGATGGTAATTGAATTCCATGGTCATACTTCATTCAGTGACACATCCAATAATACAATAATATTGTCTAAATTTTAAATAAAGACAGTGAGTTCTATAGAAATAATGGAGTTTAGTGTGAAGGTTTTTTCGTCTCCTAAAGTATGGTATAATACGTAGGTTGTACATGAATATCTCAAAGGATAAGCCCAGGATCTCACAAACATATGCCTGAGAAAGCTTGTTCCCACTAGCCTCAGTGCCAGTTGACAAGACCTGAATGTTTTTCTCGTGCACTAGTTGTGCTTTGAGACGTGCCCATGTATATTTTTAATGTACTTGGTGTTGCGTGCTTCCCAAGTTACCTGGAAATATATATATATTCTTTGGCTTCCTGTCTAGATACGTAACAGTAAGAATTCTTTGCAGAAAAAAAGGAAGAACAAGGCAAAAAAACCCCTTAGTAACCACATAGACTAAATGAATGTGCAATTTACTACTAAGCCTCTTTGAGACAAGTGAACATCAATTATCTTGTGATTTTTCACTTGGACCATGTCTACAGTGCTAGTAAGAAAAATAAGAAAATGTTTTATCAGTGCATGCGAGAGTATCTTCTTCGGTCTACTAATGGGTAAAATCGTGTAATAATTTTCACATGGAAGCTGTGCCAACTGACAACAGAATTGTGCAGGTTAATTTTGATCCAGATTAAAAGGATAAATGAAGTTCTGCTCATAAAACAGAATTGTCACAGGTACACTTGTAATTTATCAATATGTTGAAGATGCCAAATGTTGTTTTTTCTTCTTTTAAACTTTAGTTAACAGACACTGGGTTGCTCCATTCTTTACTTTCATTTTTGTCACATATGTAGTAAATAGTTCTTAATAAGATACTTCTTTTCTAAGTAACATTTCCTTTAGTTTTTTGTAATTTGTTCAAGTATGTATTGAGCTTTCTCTGTATTTTAGTAGGATTTTTTTTTTTTCCTTTGGAGCATACAAGCTCAGTGTACCTCCATTATTGAGCAGCATTGCTGGTCATTGAATCATTGCACTACAGAAATAATTTTCTGTTGACATTTTAAGAAAGTTGCTCTTGAAATGTTGCTTGCGCCTTTTAATAGTAGCATCGATGTGTTTATGACAAAAATGCGCTTCTCTGCAGTTGCTTTCTGTCTCTCCTCTGCTCTGAACCTTCCTCAAGCTTCCTTTCCTCACCAAGACCAGACCGCCTTTGCCTTTCTCTCAGCTGATTCAGGAAATTAAAAAAAGCAAATGCAAACCCTGTTAATGCACCTCCCTTTGCAGGCAGCACAGTGTCAAGTTAACCCCACAGCATGTGTTTTTTCCTTTCGTAGGTTACCCAACCTAGTATTTGCTGGAAAGAGAACTTCAGATTTTATTGTCATTTTTATGTTTATATTCAGTTTAATCCTTTTGTATGGTTTTTTCATGTTTTCATCAATTTTTCTTTTTGTTTCTCTCTTTATTTGATCAGTGTATCTGATTGTACCCATGTCACCAAGATTGCCTCACTCTCCAAGATCACCAAGATCTCCTTACTCACCACAGTCCTCTCACCTGTATAACCTTACTGTACCTGAAGTATTCATATAGCTCTCCCTTGTTGTGTTTGTGTTCTCTTATCCCTTTGTTAACTTCCTTTTTTAGCTTTTTATCCTGCTGTGTAGTTAGATCTACTGTTTTTTAGTATCCTCATTAGGATCCATTTCTGTTCCTCATTCTTTATTCCATTCTGGTGGCTCTGCGGTTAAATTGGAGATAGATATTAGTAGCATTGTATTGCTGGTATTGTTTATTTTTATATAAAAGTATATTAAAAATGTGGACCTGTTTTAGAAATAATACCTATTGACAAAAATGTGGCTGTCCTATGTTATGATCTACTTCTTTCTTTAAAATCTATTTATTAAACTTCCAAATTAAAAAAAAATTAAAGCTGGAAAAGAAAGATTTACCCAATACGGCTATAAGAGATTGTATTGGATATAAAGGGACAACCACCCTGTCCACATTTGATTTATTGCATGCTCATAAGACAGTCTGCTGTAGCTTGAAAGTGTTAAAATGGCTGCAAAAGCAATTGCTGAAATCTTTACAGACTATATACAAAATAGTCAAAAGTACTGGCTTGGCTGTACTATTGACTGGCAGTACTCCTTTTTTGTTCCATCTATTTAGGTCAAAGTAAAGGAATCTATCAGAACTGCACTTGTTCGTATACACCTGCACCTCTCATACGTTTCACACTTTAAGTGATTCATGAATCATTTGACATTTGCTTATTTGTTGCTCCATGCTTCATCCCAGTCAGTCCAAATGTGCTGTCTTCCTTAGGTTATCCCAGCATTCAAGTGGAACTGGAAACTCCCACTGGGTTGCGCTTCGTGCCACCCACCCCTTTCCAACAGGACGATTTCTTTAGTGACACCTCTAGCCTAGAGTCACCCCTTAGAACTCCCAGTAGACTGAGTGACGTGTTAGTGACATCCCAGGGGCACGTAGATGGTACAGCAACAGCACCGCCAGTGGTGACTGAAGAAGACACTTCACTGGACGACAGCAAACTCGATTTCTCGGTGCCTAGAGAAGGAACACCTAAAGATTTCTCCATAGGCGAGAGCCAGTTGGAGGAAGTGGACCTTAAAGATTTTCCGCGGTATCTTGGTAGTTACGGCGGGATATCAAAAGATGCTAAACAAAGGCAGAGTGAAGAGACTAGTAAAACAAGAGTAAGGACTGAACAGCCTGAGAGAGAAAAGTCTGGTACTGATGAGGAGATGACAGAAGAAAAGTTTAAATCTCTGTTTGAGGACATTCATCTGGAAGAAGGAGCTGAGTCTGAGGAGATGACGGAAGAAAGAGTATGGTCAATTCTTAAAGGTGTTCAACAAGCAGAACGCGAAATGTCTTCAATTACAGGTTGGCAGACTGACTCCTCAAGTGTCACTGAGCCACCAACGTCGGGACGCAGAATAGGTGGCAGCCTGCTAGATCGCTTGGACGATAGGTGAGCATCTTCGTGTAAGAGAGAGAGAGTGTGTGTGTGTGTGTGTAAGCAAGCCTTCCCATGCTGCTTCTACATCCAGGAGCAGTGCTGAGGCTGCTGTACTACTACTCTGTAAGAATATGTATCTATGCTTATATGTATGTATTTAAAAGAAAAAATAATAGTTGACTCGATGTGGTCTCAGACATATCTGTCTTTGAAAATGTATATTTATCAGGTCTCATTCTTAATATAGGTATTCCAGAAATAGTCTATATTATGCTTAGTGGATAATACTACTTTTCATGTTCTTTATCTTGTGTATTTCCATCTAAGTGATGGATAGATGTAACTGGAATTGAAGACTATAAAATATATATTATCTGAAACCAGGATACTACATTACTCTTATTTCTTCAGTACCTTTTTAGCAGTCACCCTTTTCATTGCATCTCTGTGCCTTCCCTCAGACAGTCGTTACTTTTTCCATAAGCCAATTTTTGAATTTTCACTGGTTTTGTAAGACTTCCTTCAAGCATGCTATGTCATGCTGATTTACTAGACTTTTAAAGAGATGAGTTACAAGGCATTAGAAGGTAAGAATGGAGTTACTAAATCAGTCTAGTCCCATATGTTGCCTCCCAGCCGTGACTGCAGAGGATGCTCAGGAAAGGAGGAGAGGGGATGTAGATGCTCCTTTCCTCCAGTGCTTTCCCCGGATCCCCTTGCTTTCAGCACAGTGACCTGCTGAGATGGATGCTTTCTCCATATTTATCCTCGATGCATTTCTCTTGCATGAGCTTTTCCAGCCTCCCCTTGGACCTACTTAAGCTTTCAACATTCACAGTGTGCGTTGCTGCGTTCAGCCTTACTGGTACCCACTGGGTGAAGAGCTCCTGCTGCCTGCCTTTGTTTTGAACGTGGCTCCTGTGATTACTAATTGAAGGAGTCAGGTCTGCATGAGCTGTAAATCAGCAGAGAATGATTATCTGCAGAGCTATCATTTGTCTGTCAGCAGTTTACGCCCTTTGCAGCTTTGACTCAGGATGTTTAAATGTTCCAGGTAGCATTAGGTACTCTCTTATTGAATCCAGTGGGAATTTGGTCATCAGCTTCAGCATCCTGATTGTTTTTCAGGACTGTAAAGCACTTGATCTACTACTGATGCAATTTCTGTTCTGTTAAGCAAGCATCGTTACTCTGCATTTTATATTGTGTTAAATGAGTAAAATAGATCACTTGTAGAAGTAACAGGGCTTCCTTAAGAAGATAACTTATCCATTTCTAACTAGATTAATTCAATTTGCTATCTTTCATAAATGTTTTGCCAGCAAATAGCTGTATTATTTTCATGTGTACAGTTGTAGTGCTTAACTGAAAGCAAGCAAACATGCAAAAGAGAAGAAAACGGTGCATCAGAAGTGCAGGTTAAACTTGTCCATAGATAATCTGAGGCAAAATTTGGGTCAGCTTTCTAGTTTGTAGTAACTTTCCTTGCCTTTGGAATTGTGTATTATTGAAACTCTGCACTGTCCTTTCTAGTTTGTAGTAACTTTCCTTGCCTTAGGCTTTGTGTGAAACTCTGCACTGTCTTAAGGCTTTATTTGCAGATACCAATATTTTTTAAAAGGCATGACTTATCTGGAATACAGATACTGTAGTTTGGGGGAAAATAACATTAATTATTTGATCATTATTGGTAATTGCACGGTAACAGATACTTTCATCACCTCCTTGGTTAGAGAGCAGGTTAAAGAATTAGTGCCTCAGGGATTTCTCTTGTGATTATACATGGGAAACGGTAGGTTTTGTGTGGTTTTATTTCTGTTTTTCCAACCTCCTTTCTGCCCCCAAGAAGAAGGGGATTAAGGTAAAAATATTGCCCTTGTTTTCAGTGTTCACCATAGTCTCATTGCTTCCGAAAAGATACCGTGATGCAGAAGACAAGGCTATTCAATAGATGGATGTTTGCAAGCTGAATTTAAAATTTTACTTTTCTGTGTCTGAAGTGTCTGTGCTAAGAAGGAAGGCTGAGGAAGAGGCCCAGTGCTTTGCCCTCTGAGTGTGATTTAAGCACTGAATGGCTCTCTGTTCTTTTTTTCTTGTAGCTCGGACCAATGTAGGGATTCTGTTACCTCATATGTCAAAGGAGAAGCAGGAAAACCAGAAACAAATGGAAGCCTATCTGAATCCACAACAGAGACGAAAACTAAATCCTACATCCAGGAATCTTTAAATGATGTGGGAAAACAAAGTGACAAAGAAGCCCTGAAAACAAAATCCCAAATTTCAACTGGTACTGATGAGCAAACATTATCATCAACAGCATATCAGAAATCTTTGGAAGAGACTAGCAAGACAGCAACAGAAGGCAACAAAACATCTGTGCCTGTCAGTGTGAAGAAGATGAGCTGGAGTACTTCTGAGGATGGCAAGCCAAGAACAAGCATCCAGGAGGAGGAGGGAGCAGTAATGTCTGAACAGAAGGTACAGTGTGTCCTGCAATTATTAGCTGTGCGAGGAGTCCCTATTGCTTGACATAATTTTTTTTCAGACTTGTAATGTTGTTTGTGACAGGGTTGGGGTTTTTCTAATCCTTCTTTATGCCTTTTCTAATTATTGCTAAATTAAGAAAAATGGAAGTTAGTGGAAATTTTTATTCTGTGGTGTGAACAGAATGAGGTGGAGTCAGGGCAGCCAGAGGAGCCAAGCAGGGCTGCATAATCCTCTGCCTGACTGGCCCCGAGCCCTGGCAGAGGTTAGAGCAGCTTCTGGGACTGCCATCCTGCATCCCTTACCTGCCCTGAGGTACCACCTGTGCAAACAGTGCCCAACAGCTCAGCTGGCCTCCATCTGTTGCCAGTAAGGTGATGGCACTGGTTCCCTCTCTTTTTGTGACATTGAAGTGAGCAAAGAGATACAGGGACTCTTCAGCCCCTCTCCTACTCCTTATCTCCACACTCCCTGCGTATTTTTTACTCTGTTAAATTGCAGGAAAATAAATTTGGGGCAATATTGAATCTCCTCCTTATGTTTTTTGTTTCACTGCCTCATTCATCCTGACTCCAAAGTGCATCCAGCCAAGAGGAATCAAAAGATTTCCAAATGTGTAAAGCACTTTTCCAGGTGGCGGTTCTTTCTTCTTAAAATACTGCTGAGGGGCTCCCCTTCATTTCTACCCTGCCTGCCTTAACTGCACAACCTCAGTTACAAGGTCTTTTCTGATGATGAAGATTTTAATAGCTTTATCAGTTTCTTATATTTATTTCCCAGAAGCTTAAAAGTAAAGTTGATTCAAAGAATGGCTTATAGCCCCATAGCTGCATGCACCTCACACCCCTGCAGCAGGAGGGTTGCCACGGAATGGGCAACAGAGCCAACAGGAATCAGGCTGAAAAAGGGAAGAAAGAGTTTCTTCTACATTCTTCTCTCTGCTGAAATTATATTTTCCTGGGTGTAATACAGGAGGAGATTATAACTTCTGGAAGCGAGGCATTTCAGTAGAATTGCTTCTACATGATATTGCTATTTTTTTTATTGTAGCACAATAAAAATGTTGGCTGTGGTGGGCTGCAATAAATCATTCAGGTTTAAATTAGTTCATTTTAAACTATTATTTCGATTATACAACCAAGAGTTCTTTTATTAGATGGTAACATAATCAGTCTCAGCAGTTATGCAGCATATGATTGTTATTATCTTATTATTAGTTCGTGACACAGTTGAAGCAGTGAAGATCTTTCCTAATGTTCACTAATTACTGGAGTACTTAAAAAATGTACGTAAGAGCCTTCTGCAAAGGCAGCTAAAGGCCGATGGCAGAGATCCTTTAGTGTCAGTAGGCTTTGGGGCAGAGCTCGGCTAATATTATGCTCAGTTTAAAGTCAGGGATAAGCAGAGATGCACACAGTAACCTTCTGAGGGTGTCCAACAGTGCTGCATTTCCCCTCTGGATTCTCTTCAGTGAGAAGATAAGTTGTCATCCACTTTTCTGTTCTCTTTATTTTTGGATATCCCATCTGCATTGGGAAGAATAAGCACGTGCTTTTTCTTATGAATGCTTTTTACACTATTTTTGCTTTATCAGTAAAGGGTGGTAATCTATCTTCTAAATAACAAGTCTTTTTATAGTCATGATCTTTGAATAAACTGGTATCAGAAAATAATATGAAATCTAAATGCAGATCTCTCACAAAGCCTGGATAAGTAACAAACTAGTGTTTGTTAAAATGACAACAAGAATTTCTTCAATATCTTGTCAATATTTCTTCAAGAATATCTTCTAATCTAATCTAATTTGAAGTCAGTAGTTTAACTAACACAGTCCAATTCATGGTGAGACACTTCATGTGCTGTCATGAAAACAGAAAGGTAATTTCAACTGCAGGCTTTCTGCAAGGCCCCCTTCAGAAATGCCCCATAAAGAGAAAAGTATGGAAGAAACATTTCTGTGGAAAGAAAGAGGGAACAAAATAAAGTTGCTTCACAAAGTAAGAGATTTTTTCAATGACCCATTGGGAAAGAGCTAAGAGGCAATAATCATCTACCTGCAGGGTGAGGGCTGCGTCAGTGTTTTGGCACACGGTTTGCAATGAGATAAACTCAGACAATTGATATTGGGCCGCTGCCTGGTGACGTGGATGAAATAAATTGTTGGCCTCATCCCAAGTCCACATAAATGCCCAAAAGCTTACAAAAGCAGTGCAGTGACAGTGTAAGCCATATAATTCTCTACAAATACTCAAGCATCAGATTTTAGATTTTTAAATGAGAGGAGCAGAGCAAAGTTGCTCTATTATCCCAAAGAGGGTGATGTCCACCTTGTGGTGGAGGTGACTCCCAGCATTAGAATTCCATCAAAATAAACCACTTGAATCTGTTTATTAATAATAACTCTTCCTCCAAAACCTTTGTACCCTCTGGGAGTCTTCTGCTTCTTGTTACTTCTTCAGGATAGGGTTGAATTATATTTTTTTTTATATCTATATTTGACTAGTGTCAGAGAACAGCAGGAGGCTTTAAATGCAGATGAATACTGTTATGCTGCCCTAAATGCTTTTTGTTATATAGTCCTTTTTCTTCTCCACCCACCTATGCCTACTGTTATTTTACACATCGTTTCTGAGAAATGTGTCTTGTTTGGGATGTCTTGGGCCAGGTTCAAGAAGAGAAACAAAAATGCAGTTAGCAATATCCACTATTCGTGACTTAAAAATCAGGTTTGGATTGTCATTGAGTAATTACAGAGTACATTTTCAGTTTTCACTGTTCAGAAAAAGGTTGGTTCAACCAAACATCATGTGAAAAGGGCCTCTGCTCTATGTCCCTCACACACATTGGTATGAAGCCCTCTGCCAGACGTGTGCACACAAAGCTGCTCATCCCCCAAGCTGAGGAGCTCCTTGGGTTTTGGAAGGGAAAACACCAGGGCTCCAGGACGGAGTAGTTTTGTGTTTGTGGCTGTGGTACCTCCTGGCACCAAGCTGAGACCAGCGTCAGGCCATTCTCCCTCACCCTGAGGTCTACCAGTTCCCTCCTTAAAAACCGCAGAGTGGTTGTACTTCACGCTACAGTTTTGCTACTTCAAAGCAGTTAAAGCCATTTACATGGAGAAGTTCTTCAGAATGCCTATTTGTAATCATCTTTGTGGAGGTGCTCCACTGAATCTTTCTGGGTGACTCTTCTTTCCTTAAGAGAGAATTCACTTCCCATACCTTGTGAATCCATGCAATTTATTTGAAACTTTAACTTTTGAGGATAAAAAAGCAAGCAGTTATGAGCAGGTTTTTTTGTACACGTAACAACTACGTAAGATGTAGAAATTCTGAGGGTGAGATGCATTCCAAATACTCTTTGCTAAGAATAAAAGCTGCTGAGATATTCCATACCTGGAATATCAAAGCACGTCAAAGAGGAAAAAGGCTTCCTCCCGCCATATACTTCAAGAGCAAAACCACGAGTCATTGTGTACATAAATTGAGACAGGAAAAGCACTGTCCATGATAACCTCTGTTTTCTTCTAGTCCTGATCAGCATGTTCTGTCTTGCAAATATGCTGTTCAAATGTACTAAAACTGCATTTATTAGGAATGTAGTGACAATGAATGTGAGATTGACAGTGATTCGAGCTCATGTGAGGAGCAGAGAATTACTACGAGAGTTTATCGACGGCGCTTGATACTGAAGGTATTTTGTGATTTGCGTTCCTGAGGTGACGTTGGCATGGACGTGGGTTTGGACTGCTGTGTCCGAGTGTCAGTTTTGGCATACTGGAGACCCTCTGGTAGTGGTGATCTCCATTGCCAGTATGTATTGATAACCAAGTGCTAGGTGGCCTTTTCTTGCTTAACCCAGAGGTTTCTGGTTGTCTTCTGCTGGAGGGGAACTGTGCTGCATGGTGTGTTGTGTCTTTCACTGCCGCTGTTCCGCATGGCATCTTAAAGACTACAGTGTGTTGGTCTGTCTGGAGCAAAATGAATTGCAGACACATTTGGGTGACAATTTTTTTCTAATTTTTGTATATTCCTAAAAAAAAATTAATTTACAAGTTTAAAAATTGAAGGAATGTAAAGGAGTGGTATATAGGAGCATGTGAGCCATGTTGTCTGGTTGAAACTTGTGGTCCTAAGTGCTTAATATGTTCTGGAAAACCTCCTCAAAACAGCAGATGATCACGATTACAAACCTGCCAAAGTTAATAATAGTCTTTACATTGCTTTCAGTAGGTTTTATTTAGTATATTCATTTACAGATGTCCTTTACCTACAGCACAATATACTTTATATACTGATAATGATGGCATAGTCATATAAATAATTGCATTTGCCCTCATATTTTTTTCTTGTATAGTCATATAGTATGCAATTATTTGCCTGCAGCATATAGCATAAGAAAATAATTCTGCATTGGAAACCATTATGTTAGTCCCCAGTAATTTACAGGATTTATTAGATTCTTATTAGAAAAACATGCAGTCAAGCCATGAAAAAGACAGGCAGCCATCACAGTGCTATCACAGCACTGGCTGAATTTGCCAAAGATGTGATTGTTACTTTAGGAACGATTTGTGACACCCTGATTGCACGTACCTGTGTGGCTGCTCCTGGCACACTTTGTGGAGAAGAGCGTGCCCAGAGGCACACACCTTTGGTGTAGTGGGGCTGGCAGACAAGTGCTCTGCACAGCTGCTGATCCCTCCAAGATACGGACACTTTTGGAAAAGGCAGGATGACTTTTCTGACTGCCTTCACCCTTAATCTCTTCAGTCTTCCAGTTGGGCTCAAGGCAGGGATCGCAGCAATGAGCTGATGACTTTTCTGACTGCCTTCACCCTTAATCTCTTCAAGTCTTCCAGTTGGGCTCAAGGCAGGGATTGCAGCTGGTAGAGGTGAATATTTTGTGCGGTATCTCATCTTTAGAGGCAGAACCCGCTGCCCTCCGTGGAAGGCGCTGGGCAGGTCGGGGTGTAACCCTTCATCAGCCATTCTCTCTGCAGATAAGACACGACTGGTTGGAAACAGGAATGTTTTCAAGCGGGGCAGGCGGCCTGTGGGCGAGTACAGACCGTTGAGTGCTTTAAGGGTGTTTCTGGTGAGACGTGAAGTATCCGTGTGCTGGAAGTTTCCACGGCTGCAGAGTCGGCCTGTGGCTGAGGTCCCCCTCCCAATTTATGTGTGGACTATTTTAGTGTCCGCTGGTTTGGAGTCAGGGAGTGTCGGAGTAGAAAAGAGAAAGTGTGTACAAGGCAGCCTTCACTTGCTTTCCAAGTACGTCCACTGCGTTGAAAGAAAGGCATAGAAACTTGTTTTTAAATGAGGGGGTATAATTTGGGGTTGAACTTTTAAGAGAGCAATGGTAAAGCATAATATATGGTGTTGTAGCCCAGAGCCAGCGCAGCTGCCGCGGGGAGGCTGTGCACGGCGAGTGGAGGCGGCTGAGCGTGCTCTGTTGGGAACGTGTCTGATCCGGGCTGGATTAGAGGTCTCTTGATTAGAAAATACATGTGATACTTGTGTCATTTTCTCATGATTTATGGCTTTTTTTTTATCCCCCACTCTGCACTTCAAGACAAGCTTAAAACAGAACAAGAAAAATTTTCAAAGCGGCAATCATCAGTGCTTTTAGAGGAATAATTTGATAGTGGAAACAACCATTTCAATAGGTATGTTTTGATCGTGTAAAGCCTGTGAAATGGTGGTGTGAAATGGAAGAATGGAGGTTTAACATTGGTAGGGATATGGACTTTAATTTCTGCACATTCCTGGGAGCAGGGGTTCAGCTTGGGAGAACTGAAATCCCTGCCAGGGAGCGCACAAGCTGAGGCAGGGCTCCTCATTGAGGGAGGAGGTCTCAGGACACAGCACACAGAGGCACAGAGCAAAGCTGTCAGCCTGCAGAGTAAAAATAACTCCCCTGTTCCTGCCGCAGGGCCTGGGGCAGCGGTGGGAGCAGTGGGCTCACCCCTGGGTGCCCGGCCAGCGGTGCCCTCCCTGGGGCTCACACTGAGCGGGGCTGGCAGCGTCGGACGGAGCAGTAGCAAGAGGGGAACCAGGCCTTCCCCTGTCTGTGTTTTCTCACACTCCTGGCTAGCCAAATAGTTGTTAAAGGGTGATGGCAGAGTAGAAGGCAGGGATGTTTTCCTCCGGGCTGTCCTGGAGGCAGGCAGCAAAGCCTGTCACACCAATGATGGAATGCCCCAGTGTTTTTCTGCAGTCGCTCCTGGAGTACGGGAGCACTTATCCCACACTGTCTTATGCTACGGTTACTTAGGGACTAGACTGAGAAATCTTTGTTGAGTTTGTATTCCCTGGAATAAAAACTGGTTTGGACCTCTGTCCAGTACTGTGTCCAGCTTTGGAGTCCTCAACACAGGAAGGACATGGACCTGTTGGAATGGGTCCAGAGAAGGGCCATGAAGATGATCATAGGGCTGGAGCACCTCCCCTGTGAAGACAGGCTGGGAGAGCTGGGGTTGTTCAGTCTGGAGAAGAGAAGGCTCCAGGGAGACCTCATAGCAGCCTTCCAATATCTGAAGGGAGCTACAGGAGAGCTGGGGAGGGACTCGTCAGGAAGTGCAGTGACAGGACAAGGGGTAATGGTTTTAAATTGAAAGAGGGGAGATTTAGATTAGATATTAGGAAGAAATTCTTTACTGTGAGGGTGGTGAGACACTGGAACAGGTTGCCCAAGGAAGTGGTGGATCCCCATCCCTGGAGGGGTTCAAGACCAGGCTGGATGGGGCTTTGAGCAACCTGGTCTGGTGGGAGGTGTCCCTGCCCATGGCAGGGGGGTTGGAACTGGATGATCTTTAAGGCCCCTTCAAACTCGAACCATTCTATGATTCTATGATCCTATGATTCTGAAGAGCCTGGATGGCAGGGCTGTGCCGTGTCGGGAGCCCGCTCTGCCAGACGGTGCCAACAGCAGCAGCGGGGCGGGGAGGAGGGAGCGCTTGGACAGAGCTGCACGTGGGATCTGCATTGTTTTACCAAAGCACATACTCATTACTGCCTGCTCGTTGCATTAAAAGCAACAGAGGTGCTCACGTAGCCTGCAGGGATGAAGTTTGGTAACGCCAAAACCTTGAGGATAAATGGAGTCCTGTGGAAAAAAGACTTTGCCTCGGTGCCTCCACAGCTACTGTCAGGGCTGAATTGCATCATTACCTTTGTTCTTCTTTCCCAGCTTGTTTTTCCTTTCAGTGGCATTCTGCATTATCGCTAACACTATTATTTCCGTTGAACTGCTACCTTAGCTCTCTGTCCTGGCCCAAATATGGGGAAAGGCTTTTCTCTCCCCCGGAGGTATTTTCCCAGCAGTCCGAGAGCCGAGTCCTGTCAAGTGTTCAACACTCTCCAGCACATTCCCATGGGATTTAGCACTTCAGAGGGCTGAGCCCATAAAACCAGACAAGCAAGGACTGATGCCCATTTCCACATGTAATAGGATCGTATTCTAACCTCAAGGTAGTGCAGATGTTTTTGTTTTTGCTTCCTTTCCCCTCTTCTGTTCACATGGTGGATTGATGGGACGGGGCATTGCAAAAGAGCCAGGGGTTTATGGCAGCACGGGAATGCGAGCAATTAGCACACAAGGGAAAAATAAGAGTGTGGCCACAATGTGCACATTCAGAGCCTGATCCAAAGCTCCTTTTATTTAGTCATGACAGAAATCAGTGTCTGATTTTTCATGCTTTTTCAGAGGTTGTTAAATCTTTCATGGGTACAAATTTTTGGCAAAAACTGTTTAGTAAGATTCTTGCCAAAAGGTTTATGGTAGAATTTTGTAATGGAAAATGGAATAGATTTCTAAGCAGAGGTTGTTCAAATCTGATGTCATTTGGTATCTTGTACTTCTGTTCTTTTTTGCCAATTTTTCTTAAAGATTTATTTGTTTCTTTCCACACATTTTGCCCATGAAACGCCCCATTTCTGATTTTGGGGGGCTTGGTTCAGCCTGCACTGGAGGAGTGGCACGGGAGCCCGAGCAGCAGTCGGTCAAAACTAGGACCAGCAGCTTTCATGATCTAACTATGCAGAGGAAACTTATTTATGGCATGTGAAAATGTGGCCATCCTGTAGGTGAGAATAATTAGGGCCCCGTGCCCCATGTAAGGCACATGGGGAGCGTTTCCATTCGCGTGGAGGGCAGACCTGGGACCCAGCTCCCAGTATCCCAGTATTGGACTATGCTCTGCCCCGTTTGTGGCACCATTTCCTTTCAGGTCTCGTTGACTTGCCTGTTGGTTTGTTGGGTTTCTCCCCCCCCCCATCCCCCCCCCCCCCACTATGGCTTTAGCAATGCGTCTGTGAACAAGCAAGTACAGACTCAGCACAGGCAGAGAGTTGTGGCATCTGATTAACAAGGTCTCCCTGAGTAGGCAGAACTCACTAATGAAAATGACCTTAATGAAAGATGTTTGTTTCTACTGCCACTGCCACAGAGGCTCGAGACCCCAAGGAGACCGAGGCGCAGCTGCTGTTTATGCATTACAAGAATGTGATCTTGGGGCTGAAAGGATTATGTCCTGGTGGCTGAGGCCAGTATGGGAAGAGGTCTGAGTGCTCTGCACAGCTCCTGTTCCCATTGCAGCATTGCCCCTGGTCTTTGGCGAAATGAAGTATTTAGGATCTTTCCATCTCGCTTATTTCCGCCTGCTTTTAAATTTCTTTTTATCCATCTGGGTAAGAGACATCCAGCTGCACCTCTTTTTCTCCACTGTTACAACAACACTAGATGTATAGGAGGAATAAAAGGGACTATTATCCCTCTAGTAACAAAACAAACATGAAAGAAAACTAGAGCTCTGACAAATCTGCAGTGAACTTTGGCACAATGCTGCAGCACCGACTGTATAACTCCATTTATCTGGAGGTCCCTGGGAACACCCATAATCTGCAAATAACTGTTAAGAAAATCAGTGGAGCTCAGGGAAGGCTTTGAGGAAGCTGCTTTTTGCTTCTCCTGCCCTGGAGAGCTGCAGAGAGAGGATACCAGCTGCTTTTGGCAGGACTACACTCCAGCGAGCAGGGTGACATTAAACCACTCTGCTTTGCAAAGCTTCCTGGCATGTTCTGGGGCTGAGGCTTGCAGAGCGCAGCCTTTGTATGGTTTAGTCCCAGGGATATAACCGAGCTTCCAGTAATCGTGGTATTAAGTTTTCTCCCTGCCTTTCTAAAGCTCTGGGTATTGTGACAGTGATTTCGGCTGGTCAAGGGTAAAATGAAGCTCACATAAGTATGATGCAGCAGAAAGAATTTTATTCTTTCGCTGTGACGCAGATGCACCAGCTTTGTGTTTAAAAACAGCTTTCGTTGACAAGGTCATCTGATGTGCCATTCTAACCCAAAGCTGGGTTTGAGATCTGACAAGTAAAACTGCCACTGGGTAAGGGGTTTTTTTTCCCTAGCAAACATCCGTCTTTATAACTGCATAGGATTAGAAACGTCAGTAAATCAGATCTACCTCCTGCCAATTGTGAGCCCTCCTGCAATTTGTTTAACTACCCACCAGCAAGAGAATTGTGAAAGCTGGATTTTATGCGTGCTGACTGCTGAGTATTTACAGCTTTTATCCTTAAACCGTGCTTAGAGGAGCATGTAGCTAATTAAAAACCAAGATTCGCAATACCTTGAAAACTGTATTTTTTTTCCAAGAGACATCTTTCAGTGTGTAAGTACATTTTGCATTTTAAAACTGAACCCAGTAATTCTCAGTAACTTGTTTAAGGAACAGCCTTGCTCATAGCAGCAGCGAGCAACCAGTACACACAGCAGCATTGCTGTGCCAGGTACTCTGGTGACCTTGCTACTGGTCATGCTGTTTTATTTCCGTTTTTCATGGGTTTTATTGTTGTGGCTTTGGAGATCCTATTCACGAGAGGGAACCTCTCCATACCTCTGGGCTCCGTGGGGTGGGAGGGACGTCTGGGACAGGGTTCCCTCCTGTCCCTTAGTTCACTGCGCAGGAGCCTGGGGAGCCTCTGAGCCCATGGGTGGGAGGCCAGGAAAGAAACCGTGTGGCTAGTTCCCCATCTGCTCTGCTTCTGATTAAAGCGTTATGTCTCCAGAATCAGTATTTCCCCCGCTTCACTGTGGCTTGGAAACCCCACAGGTTTCAGTTCCCAAAACCTTTACCCAGCCGTCGCCCCCAGCCGCAGCACCGTCCCCGGCTGTTCCCATTTCTGCTGTCTCGCTCGTGAGAAAGGAAGGACCAGGCTGTGTCACTTGGGGGGACCAACCTCTTACTCCTTCCTCCTCCTCCTTCCCTCGGGCCTTAGGCAGGTATGTCATTTCTCCTTCCCGTGACCCTTCAGCAGGGTCCTTCTGGGGAATGAATGGCATGGGCCCAGCCTGGGCTCCATCTGAGGGCTTCAGCAGCTGTTTTATCTGCCACAGTGTCTGGGCTTGGGGACCTCAGCTGGGACCCTTCAGCCCCAGGTGTATCTCAGCCTCAGGACCTCATCCCTACGTCCCTACCCAGTGGCATCCGCCTGGCTGCGGAGCCTGCCCTTCTCTCACTGCTGCTTCCTGAAGCATCCATGTTCAACAAGTTCCAGGGTTTATATACAGCCTGTGAAAGCATGGGGGAAAAAAAAAGACATGAAAAAATGTCCGAAACTGTTTAATTACTCAGTTATCAAGCGATGATTTCCATACAGCTTTCAATATGAACCAAGTGAGAATGCTGCACTGAGACTACTGAGAGCTGCTGACAGGGGGCCGGGCTCTGCCGCGCTCCCCTCCGGGCACTGCTGCGGGGCCTCCCCAGCCAGGGAAACGGGAAGGCTGGGCTATAGAAGAGACCACAAATGGCTTGTAAATGAAAGGAAATGTTTATTTGGTTCAGAGCTTAGAAATAGCACGCAAACTCCATGTTATAATGTAGGTATTGAAAAAGGCGTGTTTGTAGGGAAAGTGGTTAAAAAAATAAACATGACATTGCTATATTTGTTCATTATAGAGCCGCGCCAGGAGCTTATGTGGACAACTATGTAGCCTATAGACCACTGTAAACAGAAATTATATTTGCCCTGTGCTGCTTAGTGTGTGGATGCATTATGAAAGCTTGATGTTGAGATGTAATAATCTCATTTCAACGAATATTTTGTTGTTGATATTGATATGACATGTTTTATACAGTGTTTCTTTCTGCTTCCTCCCTCTAGTTGTCATTTTTTCCATAGTGGGTTGAAGCTGAGGGGAGAAGATAAGTTTTAAGGATTTTGTTGTTTTTTTGTTTAAAGTTTTATTCATTTATATGTGGAAATTTTTCATATGTAGGCCAGCTACATTATATTTATTTTATTTATATGAAATAAATAAGCACAGACGATGGATATTTTTGAAGCATCAGATGCAGGGCTTTCCTCAGCACCCAGGTTTGGAAACATGACGTTGCAAGGTAAAGTTGTTGAAGTTCATCTGGAACATAAGTCCGTGACTGCCAACTAGCCTTAGACTGTAAAGCAATATCATGTATTTATAATTTGAACAATAATTCTTGTAGTGCTATTAACTCACTAGCATAGCAGTTAGGAAAATGCTTTTACGTTTATCTGTGCTGGTCCTATAAATGATGGGTGCTCCAAGAAGCTGGTGTCAGTAAGTTGTGCCCCAGGCTGCTGGGCAGGTCAGCAGGCCTTACCGTGCCAGGACAAGTGCCACGTAAGAAACCTTTCTCCATTTCGTACCTGCTGAGAAATCTTGTCTTTTGTGCGTGTGTATAAGATCTTGTGTTTAGCAAGCTACAGGCAGAGTTTTAACTCCCAGTTTTCCCCCACCTTATTTTGGTGTTAGAGCCTGTTTCTGTGTGTGCTGGGCACTGAGCAGCTGGGAAAAGCTAAAGGGGTGTCTGATGAGAGATCATATCGTCACGAATTTGTGCCTCCATCTCATAGGACTCAGACTGGCCGCAAGATGATTTGTTGCCCAGAGAGCTTCATGTCATGAATTAGTTAATAAGAGCAATGTGCTAGAAGCTCACTACAGGCTTTAAGGACACATTCTGTAGAATGAATGCACAGGTATTGGCATGCTAAATGAGCAAGGCTTTCATACTATTTGTGTGACATAAAGCAAACTGTTACATAAAGTTGAAGCTAGCATGTGCTTGTTGCTTGGATTGGTGTGGAAATATGTGTGGGTTTGGCAGAATGTAGGCTATATTGCTAATCTTATAACACGTTCTTTAGGGTGAGGAAGCAAAAAACATTCCTGGTGAATCTGTAACAGAGGAACAGTTTACCGACGAAGAAGGCAACGTCATCACGAGAAAAGTAATCATGAATTACATCACTGCTCTGAGTCTTTGTATTCAAGTAACTTCTTTTAACATACTTTCTCCCTTTAGAAACTAGGAAAAAAAAAAAATCGATGCTTTTCGTGTATTGCTTCCCACAGATCACCCGGAAGGTAGTAAGACGCGTTGTTATCCCCCATGAGAGGAAAGTTGGTGAAATGGTAATGGAACGGGGACTACCAGGAAATAACAGTAGATGCAGAGGGTGGTGTTGACTGCTAGAAAGTGCTGCTAAAGGGCTGGAGGTTTGCATTTAACAAGAAGCCTTGGCGAAGTGCGGTGCTTGCGGTTATTGACACGTTGTGCGTGTGGGTAACGGGGCAGGGGCCGTGTCGAGGGGGCCCGGCTCAATTCTGTCGCTACAGAAGCTTTAGGGTCTGTGTCTGCATAACGGGCAGCAGGCCTAAACCATGGGCTTGGGGCTTGTTTTGTGCCATCCCGATGAGCCATGTCTGTGGGTTTGGTTAAGCCCGTGCAGAATTTGTGCCTTACACCCCTAGGTGTGGTGTGGTGCTCTTTTCACCAGCCCAAAGGAATGAGTTGCAGTCTGATCCCCACCAACCTCTCCTTCACCTGCCTAACACCCCTGTGCCACCCACCGAGGGTGTGCAGGGCTCAGGGCAACGTGAACATACCCAAGCAATGGGATCTTTTACAAGGAAGCACCGAGAGAGGTTTTCATCCCTGGCAATTAAAATCAGAAGCTTTTCTGCAGGGCCAGACTGTGCCCAGCCTCTGCACCCCCAGAAAGAAAGGAGGGCAGCGGGAAGGGCAGCCCTGCTGTGCCCCAGGAGGGGCAGGCTGTGCCTCGGGCTGTCCTCTGGCCCCAGGAGCTCTCAGAGGAACCAGCCCCACCTCTGGAGACAGATGGCTTCAGGGGAGCTCATGCCTTGTTCCCAGCACATGGCCCTGGGAGGTCTGTGCTCCAGGAAAAGTTGTCATTGGGGTTAATGGAATTTTTCTCTGAGTGAAAACAGATTCAGAAACAAACAAAGATAACAAATGCTCTCTATCTGCTGGCAATAAAAAAAAACCAAAGAAAGAAAAAAAAGGGGGGGAGGAGGCGACAGAGAAATAGGAGAGTTGAAGCAAACATATTTCCATCCCCTCTTTGGTAGTCCTTTATCAGGGAAAAAATAAATCCTGCCCAGCAAAGGGGAAACATTTTCAATTTGCTGCAACCAGATTAGATTAGTCGGAAACTACAAATAGTTACAAATACATCAATGCAGATCACCCGAGGGGTAAATTCTGCCGATAACCACACATAAACAGATGCCTTTCTCTGATGTGAATGAGGCTTGTGATTACGGGAGTATTTATTTTTAGATGATTATTGAGCTAATTTTAATGAGCAAAGATGAACTTTATTTTGGGGGTTGCTGTTTTAAAGACACTGAAACCTGCACTGCTTGTTACTGTCGTTGGTTTTACTTCTCTGCTGCTTCGGTGGTGGTTTTTGCTGGCTTTCTTCCTCCTCCCTTTACTCCATTACTAACCTGCTCACTTGAAAGCACAGACGTTGTGAAACATCATAACAGCAGCCGTGGCCTTTGCTGTTGGAAACATCCACCGATCCCGGCTGAGCCAGGAAAGGTGATTTTCCTTGACGGTGGGGCTGAACCCAGCTGCAGTTGGTGGCGGGGGCTCTGCCAAGGGCTGCCGGCCGGGCACACCAACACCAGCCCAGGGGTCGTGCCCCAATTGCAGACCCCTGTTTTCTACTTGGAGATGATATTTCAGGCCTGTGCTTTTGCAGCTCCGCAGAGTGGATAAGTAGATTGTGTGTATCTTTGAAATGAGGTGTTAATGTGATTTAACTGCTTTTTACTTATCCTGTTACAGCAAAATGTGGAGCCTGTTTTGGAAGCAGGTTTATAACGATGAGCACTCTGCAGACTATGCTAACGTTCACCTTTTTCCTTTAAAGCAGGGAGAAGCTTATAAGGTTAAGACAAAGAAAGAAGTCAGACACGTGGAGAAGAAAAGTTACTCGTGAAAGCCGACCACTGACCGGTCAGTGTGATCACTTTTCTTCCCTTGCTAAAGCCTGGTGGCAGCCTCTGCTGCCTCGGCACTGCTTTCAAGCTGCAAAGCTGAGTAGATGCCCCTTGATCTTGTAAGCAGAAAGTGACCTCGAGTTCACGTAGAGAAACTGAGCTTTACTTCTTGGAACATAAAACAAAGCAATACCGAGGCATGTGTAAAATTCTGGGGAGTTTTACCAAGTGTTTGTAGTCCGTGGTACTTTCTACTCCCAAAAGTCAACTTAAACACAAATAGTGAAGAAGCAGCACGTAAGTAAATGTGCTGGGAGTGAAGGGCTTCTTCCACTCTTGGGTGTGTGATCTGAGGGCAGTTATGCAAGTCAAAGTCCTTGTAAGAGCCAGTGAAGTGTCTCAGTATTTGCCAATAATCTTTACCAACTGTTTCTTGTAAATTTTATTGATCCAGCCTTAACAATTGTAACAAAACGGCAGCTGACAGCGTCAGGGCTTCCCAAACTAAAAAAACAAGTGCACAAAGACACCCTGGCAGGGGCTGTGTAACAGGGCACTGGAGCATTGTGAAGCCAGAGGCTGCTTTGTCTCAATCATATATAGCTATAGTCACGCAGCAAATATGCCCATAAATTCGGGAGGAGCCGGTCTGTGTCTGTTAATCATGGCGTCAAGTGCCCATGTTTGCCACGTTCATGTCTTTTTTCTACTCAGCCCTTTCCTTAGCTCTGGTGGATTTTAGGAATTGGGCAGAGGAAGAGTTTATGAAGTGCAAGTCTGTGTGTTATCCTTTTCCTATACATACGGTATGGGATTGACTGTAGGATTTAAGAACAGGATAAACAGGACCTGGAAAACATACCGGGTAGTGACGTGGAGGTGAAGGACGGAGGCAGAGTCTCTCCTGAGTCACTAGTCCCTTCCGGCTGCTGCCGTGCAAGGCAGCCCCTAATGCCACCTGGCCAGGTGGGCTTTCCACACGTGTCAGTACTGCCATTTGGGACCAGGGCACTTGGCCTGTGGGATGTAGCTGAGGCCTTTATGGGATCAAACCCTAAGGCGTGAGCTCTGTGAGGTGACCGTGTGCTTTCATCGTCTGGTCAGCACCTACTGCATCCACCTTGCACGACCCCCAAACTCCTGCTTTTATTGAGAGCCCTCCCACGTGTGCTAATAGAATAATACTGCTTCACACTGCTCATAAAATAGGTAATGTTTTGAGAAGGAAGGTGATTCCTTAGACATGCCTTTCTCCTTCATGGAGCTCAAGGATAACAGGAGGAAAGATAGCCAAAGGGATGACGCTGCTTATATGAAACTGTGACCCAAGTTGGCTTCTGTGCTTCTCCACTGTCAATCTGCGGGGGGAAACCAGTGGAAATTTGTGAATTTGAAGGCATCGAAGGCAAGATGGGGCACTAAAGCAGTGCAGATAAAGAGCCTGCCGGCTCACAAGCATGATGCAACACACATTGGGGATAAGGGAGAAGCATTTCACTTTAAAATAAAATGGCATCAGTAAGGCAGTCCTTGCCTCATGTATGAAACATATTCTGACCTTCAAAAAGCCAGAGTCTGAGTTCCTCGGAACCAGATTTGCTCCCATGACTGCTGATGCATTTCTCCTGTGGTTTCCAGCAGGCAGCTCTCCCTTGCTAGAGCCCCTGAGGAACTCGGAGAGTCTTCCTTAGATAATAAACCTTTGCTCAGGGGAGGACTTTGTCTCATAAGATGAATCTCTGTGGTCCGAACTTTGATATGATAAGCATGACCAAATATGCATTAAGTAATTGTAAGCCCAGTCAAGAGCCTATTGAAAACATTTATTTGAATGCAGAAGTGGATGCATTTGCACAGACAGGGGATTCTGATGGAAAACCAGTTTGTTTCTGATTGCAAAAGACAAAAAAAATCCTATTTGGGAGGCAGAGGTGTTGCTTTTCCTTGGAATGTTTGAAAAAGATCACAATATTAGCTAGATTTTGCTGTAAAAATGTCTTTGTCACCATTGCAAATAAACCCATTGTGAAATATAGGTTGAAAGGAACAGCCAACAACGTTTACATGCAATTCTGCAGGACGGCACTGTGGGAGCCGGCGTGACTGCTGCAATGTCAATAGGAGGCTTTTAGCAGCAGGATAGATTTATGACAACCGTAGACGTGGGCAAGGACAGGTTGTTTCAGCACAGGAGGAGAGCGTGAGCACTCCCGGGGAATGCGCGTGGACTTGTGACCTGATGAGTAAACAGGCCTGGCCGTGCCAGCCTGGAGCCCGCCCCCTCCCAAACAGGCTCTGGGTGCCCAGCTGCTGGGGAGCCCACGGGATTTCCAGCTCCCTTCGCCGGTGTGTTTGTCTTTCTGCTTCCTGCCTGCTGGCTGAAGGCATCGCTCTTGTACAGCAGATGTAGCAAACCTGCTGTCCTTAGGCTGCACGACTGTTTTTGGATGGGCCAGAGAGCAGGAGCTGGACCCCCTGTCTCATCGGTAGGTGGGAGATGGATGGGGCTCCTCTTCCTCGCTTTGTCCTTTCCTGAGCCTCCCCAAGGCTGCACTCCGCATTCCCGGCTCTCCTCGACTGTTTTTGGATGGGCCAGAGAGCAGGAGCTGGACCCCCTGTCTCATCGGTAGGTGGGAGATGGATGGGGCTCCTCTTCCTCGCTTTGTCCCTTCCCGAGCCTCCCCAAGGCTGCACCCCACATTCCCGGCTCTCCCGGTCACCTTCCCCGAGCGACTGGCAGAGGTGGATGTGCAAGGAGTGCAGGTTTTCCACCACTGTGAGGATGCTTGCGAGCAATAAAGCAAAACCTGCTGTGAAAGCAGCAGCGCTGGCTCTGGGGATGGTGCTGTTTCTCCTGCTGCAGGGAGTACCTGCTCCTTGTCACCGTCGGATCTGAGGAGCCGGTAACTGTGTCCAGGGTGATGACACACAGTGTGTTGCAAGTGTATTTGTAGACCAGTTCACAAGCAACGTGGACATCTGCAGCTGCATCTTCCCTTCATGCCAGGAGCTCAACTAATGTCATTGCCCACCTAGAATGTGTACGATTTGTCCTATTGCAGAATTCCACAATGCCAATTAGAACGTTTCTGTTTAGTCAGGGAAAGGCACAAAATTGATTCTAGAGACATCTCCTGAAATGATCTGTGCTCTTTTCTTTCCATAGGACTGTGTTCTTTTACTGCCAGTATTCTAGAGGGACATTCACAGAAGAAAAATCAACAGGAATTAAACATTCACCTATAAAAGTGTGCGTGTGTTTGCTGCTTCCACACATTAACCGCATGGTTTTTATGCAAAAACAAAAAAAAACAAAAAAAAACACAAAAACAAACAAAAAAATAAATTTAGCATGAGCCAATTTACAGAGCATGGAAATTCACGTTCATTCACAGGATGGAGGGTGTGCGGTTCCCAGTGCAGTGTATATACAAGATGCCATGCTGTTAACAGCTTCTTTCAAGCAGTTTGACGTCATCTCAAAAGAAATAAATTCCTGTGGCCGGAGGGGATGTACGAAGACAAAATGGTTAAACCGTGGAAAGACACTAAAATTACTAAAATCCACAACAGCTCGCCTTATTTTTCTTGGACCCAAACTGTCAGGGTATAAAACACTATTTGTTTCTTTTTTAAACATCAATAGTTTTGCTGTAAATAAATAACACTGTATAAATTCTAACAAAATAGAATACATGTTGATAAGGCACTGCCTTTTCGATCACAAACAGAATATTGCAAATGCATTGAGCAGGCTAGGTGTCTCAAATGGCTGCACCTACAGGGATATTCTGGGTGTATCTTCACAGATTCTTGTATATTAGCAATTACAATGTTTGTATATGCAAAAACGCTAGCTTGATTTTAAAAAAATCTTTAAAATCTGCTGCAAATTTAAATGATTCCCAAAATGAGGAATTCTGTAGTTCTGTGAAAATTTTTCTTCAGAGTACTAATATTTTGATGCATGTGTTTCACCTTATTTTGATTAAATCTTTTCCAGTTTTGCAGACACTATACCGCAACATGAAAAATAAGATTTTATCTGTAAACACAAAGCCCTTCATCTAATATTTGTTGCTGTTGCCAATTTTTCAATGAAATGACCTAAAACCCATAACATATACAGTAGTTGCATTATGGGGAGGGGGGTGCTATCTGTTCTCGCTTTATAACGGGGGTAATGCTTGCAGCTTTAGAAGTGGGTTGGTGCTCTAAGGAGCACAAGTTTGGGATATTTTTAAATGAACTGAAGAGAAAATATTAGCTAATAGACTGGCAGCACGCTGTAAAATTATTACTGTATTGTGTACTGGCTATAAGATGTAGAATCTTTCAGTAAGCCAATCATCTGTAATCATCCTAGCAGTGTAATATTAGGTTGTTAAGGCTGCTGTGTTTTAAAGGGCATTTTTATTTGGGTTTTGGTGAAATACTTTAATTTGTTGATTATATTCATATGGAAACAGCATTCATTGATAATAGCTCTAATTACATATGTATGAAAACAACAAACACTGGATGATCTAGTTGATTATTTAAGCATAAAATAAATTGTGTTAAAACTCTTGGATAACGTGTATTTGGCAGTGTTCTTGTACCCTACAGACATGCGGCTTCACAAGGACAGCCCTTAAGCTTTTCTTCTCCTTTCTTTTGTCTGATCCATCTCCTCATCTTCCCAGTGTGACAGGCCACGGCTTGGCAGTCTCCAGGTGGAGGGAACGGGAGGAAAACACAGCAGCCAGTCCATCCTCAGCAAAGCTAAGGAAACCCACCTCCCTGGGACGTGGGGAGACTCCTCGGGTGAGGGGAAAGGACCTGCGCTACAGGGGTGTGCGCAGCCTCTTCTCCAACACCTGTTATCTCTAACTAACTAAAGGACCTCCTTTAGTTTCTTTCACCCCATGGAGAACCAGGAATAATAGCACTATGAAAAGCAGGTTTTTTCCCAGTGTGTATCAGGGAGACCAATAACCAGCACACTGCAGATGAGTAAATAAAGTGTATATCTCCTGTATATTGCATGCACTTCCTGTTTATTACAGGTGATGGAGCACTATATATATAAAATGCTGCCAAAACACAGTTTTGTTGGCAGCATCAATACATGGTCGCTGCTCCGGACTGCAGGCTTCTGCTCAGGTGCAATAAATAAATTTTATAACTCAGGGTTCAGTTTTAGGTGGCTTTCAAGGCAACATGAAGATGATGTGTTTTCCCCCAGCTTGGCACCTGAGGAAGCTCCGCTGCTACAGACCCACCTCAGTCGGCTGATCCCCAGGGGAACGGCTCCTCACCTGGGGTCAGTCCCCAAAGCTCTCCTGACTGCACTGGAAAGCACTTGGCTTTGGGAGAGCATAACAGGTTGGTTTGTCAGCGTTTCCCGGCTATTAGGGCTGGCAGCTTTTGAAGCAGTGGCAGAAAATAAAGTGGTTTTCATCGTTTTAGCAGCCAGTTGGTGTTGCAGTGTGTGTTTTACTGAGGCCAGGATGCTGCTGGTACAATGCTGATGGTTCAGGTCCTTACGCCAGAGCCTGGAGGGCAGATGCCACTTTGGCCACCGGAGAACAAACACACCTTATTGCAGGTCACAGGCCAGCAGCAGCGATCGTTCTCCTGGAGACCTCGTCCTTCAGATGCCTCCCTCCCGCTCGCGAGCGCCCAGATCAGCGGAATGAAAAAGGATGTTTTTAGTAAATGGTGTGTGGATGTATATATTTAATATCATATGCAGATTTTACAGCAGGAAGGCAGGAGCAGAGAGCCTCGCTTCACCTCTTGGTAACAGCATCCAAAAGGCAGCATTTCATTCGACTCATCTCTCTCCTCTGCCCAGTCCCTTGTTAGTGCCCGACGCTGATGAGGAGAAAGCTGTGATTGTAGCAGGAACGGTAAATCCGCAGGCAGAAGCTCTCTTTGTGCAGACAGGGCAGTGGGGGTGCCTGTGCCGGTAGCAGAGGTGTGTAGGGGAATCTTGACAGGTCTCCTGCTGCTGGTGGTGATTTATGTGGCACCTGCAGGCTCAGGGAGTTGCTGTTGATGGTGACAGCAGCCGTGAGTTTTCTGCTGGCTCTTCTCGAGGCTCCCGAGGACGCTTTTGCAGCAAGGCCCGGCCATGGGCAGAACCCAGCACTCCAGCAGGCTGCGACCATGGCAGACGCACCCCTCGGGCCACCTGGGCCAGCTCAGGGCAGGGTGGTCCCTCACCACCGGCTGGTCCCAGTCCTCCCTCCAGCTCGGCCACATCGCCGCTTGCTGCCTCCCGCGAAGCTCTGATACAACGGAAACAGCAAAGGTTGGAATGGGCACTCCACACCTAAATCTGCAGAGTTTAAAACTTCACATTAAATGTTGCACAAACAGGGGTTTCTGGGTGTTGGTTTGTTTTGCACTAGAGTGTATTGACTCCAACGGTAGCTTAGGATATTTGGGAAAAACAAGGTTGAAGCATAAATGGTCGTTTGAGAAGGAAAACAGAAATCTTGCCAGTAGCAGCAAACAGCACAGACAGCCCTGGAGTGAGGGAGGCTCTACCTCTAATGTGCGCTTCTGTCTTTTTTTTCATATTTTCTCCAGTAAGAACATTCCCATTAAAGGCAAAATTGTAAGTCATGAGACTTTTATTGCATCTATTAAAATAAACTCAATTGCTAAATACGGCCTTCTTTTCATCCTTTTGATATTTGTTTTAGCACTACCTAATAATAATGCTGCAGAGTATCCTACTGTACTTTTTCCATTTCTGAAAGAGTATCAATTACATTTTATTTGCGGCCGGTAACAGTTTTAATGTCAGAAATTCTAAGAGCTCCTGTAGTGCAGAGCTGACATGAGTTGGATAAATGGCAGTCGCTTGCAGGATTGCAGCACCCCGCTAATTAATGCTAATTTCCTGGAGGGGTTGTTTAACACGGGCTTTGTCTGTAGCGCGCACAGTGCAGAAAATTGAGACGTGCTCCACCAGGCGCTCCTGCAGCCTGCTGTGTGGGGCGTGTGCCCCAAAAACCTCACCATGCTCCCTACGGAAGGAGGTTACAACAGAGGGTGCCGGGCAGGGCATGGGCAAGGGGCTTGTTTGTTCTCCTTGCCACATGCACGGCGTACGAAAAGGCTACCACCGACCCACTGCAGCCTCAGCCCTGGGGTCGTGCGCTGGGTCGATTGCCAAGGGGCAGCAGGAGCACATGGGTGCAAATGGAACCTCTGTCTTCAGGGCAGATCCCACCAAACCGGGGCTAGAGGAAGAGGAGCTCCTGCCTCAGCTCCCCTCTAACCCTGGAGTGAGCCAGGGAAGGAAAACATGGTGGTAGTGAAGAGAAAAAATATTCTTGCTTCCAACAGAGACACAGACCCTTGCATAGGGAAGGGGAAGAAGGGAAGGTTAGACCCAGCCTGCTCCAAGGTGCGTGACATAAAAAATAGCCCATTACTGGGAGAGAAAAAGGTTAGTGAAGGACAGAAAAATGAGCTGCTCAAGAAAAATCTATGTACGTGCCACATTTTTCATAACTGCTGATGCTAAAAACAGTATGCTAATTGTGCATGGCTTTATTTATTTGACCCTAAGTCCTGGAGGAAGGCGAAGATTTATAATAAAAGTTTTATTGGTACTTTTCCCATCACACTAATGTTCAATTATTGAGCGCCATTTGGGCTATAAAACAGCAACGCACAGCGATCCCCTGTTCAGCAACTTCCTTGGAAGGCTTCCAGGGGCTGGGTATCGGTACGGCACGGCCAGACCAACAGGACCAACCGAGCATGAACTCTGAAAATAATTCCTTGGGAGAACAAGGATACACAAGCAAAAGCCCAGAGAAGATGCATTTAGCTGCTGGGTGGCTACTGCGTGGCATGTTTTCATAGCCACACACTCTGTCCTGCACACAGCCTTCTTTTCCAACACAGGTTTCTCATCAAAGAATTGTAGGTCAGAAAAGCAAAGCAGCATGGCACTGTTTTCACCTGAATTGCTTGTTAGAAAACATGTTTTATCCTGTATCAATAGACATCTTGACCCCACAGCATTAGAGAATTGGGATTTTTTTAGTTCATACAAATATCTTTCAGATTGTGGTTTCTCCCCTTCAACAGCCCTTCCACAATGGCAAAATCTCCACATATGCACTCCGTTTTCCCCCTTGAATAGTCCTTGTATACAGATCACAACTTTTTTTAACAACGCTTCAGTTTATTTTCCTAGCAATATTTTCCATTAATTACATTTTAATGCAACTTTGTCTTTCCTTTATTTTTTTTCCCCTCTATTTCAGTTGGGTACTCCGAGTACTGAACAGAATTTTTCCTGGGGTTAATTAGCTACAGTTGGTCTTTTTCTCATCAGTCTATAACTACTGAATATTTTAATAAAATTGTATTGTTATAGAAGGCCTTCCAGCTGATTAATGGACCTTTGCAATTATATTAAGGATTACATTAAATCTCTGAACATACCTCTTCTAGCCCCTCACGCCTAGCAATTTATGTTATACAAATATTTCTACTGGTGATGTGAGTTTATGAAACACTGTTTCTAATTGCCCGTTACTTCCTGTAATGATAAATTCTGTGAATAAAGCCCTGCCTTTTTATTGCTTCTTCTTGACGTATCTGCTCTGCTATTATTACAGCGCTGGTGACATTTTGAGATTCTTTATTTGGACCAACACTTCCCCTTTGCCCCCTTATAGTTTTGCATTTATTTTTTGTACAACAACAAAAAAAATAAATTATTGGGGCAAGGCGGGTGGGGAGCTCGTCCTGCAGGCACTGCAGCAGGGACAGGTTGGTGGCGGTGGCTTTTACTGTCCCCCAGCTCCTGAGGTGTGGGACAGGGCCCCGGCAGCGGTGCCCCGAGCAGCCCTGCAGCCAGATGAAGTCACAGCGCGGGGGCAGCCTGCGCCGCGCGCCCCGAGCCTTTAGAACGGGGGTTTTGCTAATTGTGCTCATACCGCATAGTTAGACTTTTTAATTGGTTTGGTTAATGTCTTACAGATGTGCAAAGCACGCGATTTTTGTTTTTTTTTTGGGGGGGTGCTAATTAGGATAAAGTTTTCTCTCCCTGTTTAATCTATTAATTTGGAGTAGTTGGCTGTAATTGTAATTAAATATGCGGGCCCTATTTTTTAAATGACTGAAATGCTGTTATGACAAGAAGGATGCCATCTCAGATCTAAACATCAAGGGCCCTTGAGTTTTCCTCCCACTCCCCCACTGACTCACTATTTGTCATTGGGCAAGTACCTCAGCTCGCTACCTCCCCTTCTTGCCTTGCAGGGCTATTGTGTGAATTAATTAGATAATGTTTCAGCACAGCTTTGAACTGGGGAGTGCTACAGAAGTGCCAAGTTAAAATTTATTGTTATGAAAGCCAGCGTGCTCGCTGGGAGCGAGACCTCTGATGCAACCCCAGCAGAGAGGGATGGCGAGGCAGCCAGGGGAAGCTCCCCTCCCTCCCTGTACCCACTGTCTGCAGCACCTTCAGCCTCCTCCAGAAACAGTCTGCAGCAGCAGCTGCCTGCTGTGACACTGGGGACACAGCCCCTGGCTCAGCCAACCCCTCCCAGCTGCTGGACTGAGGATCTTTCCTGCATCTCCCATCCCGTTCTCAGGCTAGTTTTGGTGTCCGAAGGAGCAGCGGCCACGTCCTCTGGAAAATTACAGTGCTCCAAATCAGCACAGCACTTAAGATTAACATTGATAGGTCTGAAGAGTGGCTTAAGGTTAAGCACGCCGTGGGGCTTGCTGGGTAAGATTAGCCCAGAGCAGCTGCCTGCTTTGCTGATGCAGGTTTTACAAATATTTAGGCCTTGATTCAACAAGACACTCAAACGGGAGCAGTCTCACCGAAGGCGATGGAAATAACAGGCTGATCAAAGCCAGGCAGCCGAATGAAGAAAGAACATTAAGTTACAAACCTGTTTGTTTAGGAATGAGTTTGCTTGGAGGAGCACGTGTGCCTGTGGACAGAAGCAGCAGAGCAAACCGGCTCGCCCGCCGTCACCAGCGCTGCAGAGCGTGGACGTGAAGTAGAGCTTCCTCCCCACCCGGCCGTGTTCATCCAGCTTCCCCAGTGCCAGCAGACCTGTTTAAAAGCAATTCCATGGAATTGTAACGACCTGTCCAAAAGCAATTCCATGGAATTGTTAACGACCTGTCCAAAACACTGCTTATTATTTGTCAAAGCCTATTTTAATCCCTCAGGCTTTGCATCCTCCAGCCCGTGCTGGCGGAGAGGCTCAGCCCGGGCGCTGCTGTGGGCACATTTCAGACCCCTGCAGACCTGGGTGTCCCTGGGGGGACATTTCGGGACAGCATCAAAAACCTCTCACGAGATCTCATGGACATCACCCAGCTGGTCTGTGGAGCCCTGTGCATCTGCAGCAGCATCTCTGGATGCTTTTGTGTTTTGGGAGAAATCCTGCCCTAATGCCAGTGCCGGATGGGGACCCCCGTTTCCCACCAGCCCATCCCCATTTTTGAGCCCTGTTTGCACGGCAGCACAACGTGCCGGGGTCCAACACACGGCCAGGAGACAGCACCGTGTCTGAAAACCAGGGACGGCCCTTTCACTGCTTTTCTTGTGATTAAGAGACCAAAAATAAAATGACCTGCACTTATATTCCCAGGCAGGCAAAAAGAGTAATTACTTTACAGAGATGGAATTCCTTCATATATTATCACCATTAAAAAGAGTAAAATTTGAAATTTACTGTGGCACGGAACAAAAAGGTAGGGCAGTTAGAGATAATGAAATCCTTACTTGCCATTAAGGGAAAAATTACTGTTGTTAAAAGACCCCTTCAT
Source organism: Calidris pugnax (assembly GCF_001431845.1). Taxonomy (NCBI): domain Eukaryota; kingdom Metazoa; phylum Chordata; class Aves; order Charadriiformes; family Scolopacidae; genus Calidris; species Calidris pugnax. The sequence continues at coordinate 5,033,542 of NW_015090828.1, read as the reverse complement.
AAATAATTGAGAAACCAATTATACAGTCTCGGTGACTAATTTATCCAGGAGCAACACGGGCCACATTATGCCATATAACAAACGGCACGTACGCGCCGCTACGTCTCACTACAACTCCTGCCTTTATTCAGCTGCTGCAGAAAGAAAAAAATAAAAAAGAAACTAATGCACACAGTATAGGAGAAAATACATTATCTGAAATGTGAGACGGGCGTTAATAGATCTTAATTTGAAGGGGTTTTAGGGCAGCGTGAAGGCCTGAACGAACACGGTGCTTTGTCTCTGGGCCGTGGCGGGTCGGAGGGCCGGGGGGGCCATACTCACCCTGTCAGGGCCCGAGGGTCACCGGGCCCCCTCCTCCCGGCACCGCCGGGGCTAGGAGCGGCTCCGCAGGCCAAGGGGGTCTCCACAGCCGGGGGTACACCTCCGGGTACGAACGGGTACAGCCGAGGCCTCTCCCACCCCGGGCAGCGCTGCCTGCCTCCCCCCGGCTTTTTCCCCGTATATACTGAGGGAAAAAATCCAGGGTTGGCGCGCGAGCCGCTCACCACGGATAATGTAAGGCCTAAACAAGCCATCCCCGCCGAAGCCGGGCCACCGGGGGCGGCCGCACCGCCGCAAAGTGACATTTTTTTCCTCCGCGCCGCGACCGGACCTCGCCCCCCCGCCCGCCCCGCTCCCTCGGCGGC